>NC_142595.1:5157412-5460442 GCF_965207765.1 Zootoca vivipara | reverse complement strand
CTAGTGGCCTCGCCTCCGCCCGGCCGAGGAGACCTCCCGCCCCTGCCGCCCGGAACGGCTGCTGCAGAGCGGAGCGCTCTGCAGCGCCAAGCGCTCAGAGCGCCCAGCAGCACCGGGTGGAGCGCCGGAGTCAGCAGCCTCGCCTCCGCCCGGCCGAGGAGACCTCCCACCCTGCCGCTCGGAACGGCTGCTGCAGAGCGGAGCGCTCTGCAGCGCCGAGCGCTCGGAGCGCCCAGCAGCACCGGGCGGAGCGCCGGAGCCAGCGGCCTCGCCTCCGCCCGGCCGAGGAGACCTCCCACCCCGCCTCCCGGAACGGCTGCTGCAGAGCGGAGCGCTCTGCAGCGCCAAGCGCTCAGAGCGCCCAGCAGCACCGGGCGGAGCACCGGAGTCAGCAGCCTCGCCTCCGCCCGGCCGAGGAGACCTCCCACCCCGCCTCCCGGAACGGCTGCTGCAGAGCAGAGTGCTCTGCAGCGCCAAGCGCTCACAGCGCCCAGCAGCACCGGGCGGAGCACCGGAGCCTGCGGCCTCGCCTCCGCCCGGCCGAGGAAACCTGCCACCCCACTGCCCGGAACCGGCTCTGCCGCACCGGAGCCAGCGGCCTCGCCTCCGCCCGGCTGAGGCAGGAACCAGCTGCTGGAGCGCGCAGAGCGCTCAGCAGCTCAGAGCACCCGGCAGCGCCGGACGGAGCGCCGGAGCCAGCGGCCTCGCCTCTGCCCGGCCAAGGAGGCTTGCCGTCCCGCTGCCCAGAACCAGCTGCTGGAGCGCGCAGCAGCTCGGAGCACCCAACAGAGCCCTCGCCCCTTTCTTCTTCTGTCTGGCCTGTCTTAAAAGGGGCGCAGCGGAGAAAACGCCTTTAAAGGGCGATCGGAGGGGGATGCGGTGGGAAGACGGGAGCGTGCGCCCGATGGGGGCTTTCTATTTCATTATTTAATAGGGTTGGCATATTTTGCAAAAGCAAAAAAGAGGACGCATTTGGCAACTCCTGCTTTTAATTATGGATCGCTATGACGACTCTGCCTGTGATAAAGAGGACGTGTCCTGGAAAGAATATGATACATGGCAACCCTATTTATATCTATATTTGCTCCATTGGTTAGAGCATGGTGCTGATTATTCTTCATTGCAGAGGGTTGGACTAGATGATCCTTGGGGTCCCTTCCAACTCTTCGATTCTATGATCATCTGGAGGGACACAGGTTTTCCTGTCACCGATGGAGAAGACCTGTGAACCTGAAGACCTGAGAATATAGTACTGTACAGCTGGAAGGGGTCCCCCAAGGGCCATCTAGTCAAACCCCCTGCAATTATGCAGAAATCACAGCTAAAATAATCCCCATCAGATGGCAGTCACAGCTGGAGAAGCCTTGGCCATCCAAACCTGGGTTTAAAAACCTCCCATGTAGGAGAGTCCAAGCTCAATAGCACCTCAGAGCGCTGAAATCTTTGTGCATACATTGTATTGTTCTAATACATACAACAGCCTTGTCAGGTAGGACAGAGCTCAGCAGCGCTGCACATAGCGCCCAGCAGCACCCCGAGCCAGCAGCCTGGCCCAGCCGAGGACACCATAAGACACCCCACCAAAAATAAGCCACCCTGTGTGTTTTTTAAGGAAAAAAGTTATAAGACAGTGTCTTAAAAAAGGGGAAACACGGTACCTCCCTGAATGAAGCTCAGCACTGGCACCCCACATGTACTCGTTGTATACATGTGACTGTATTTCATCTGATCCATCCACTGTAATTATTAAGTTTGCAGATGATACTACCATAATGGATCTAATTACAGGTGGAGATGATGCAGCAGCTAAAAAAGCCAATGCAATTCTGGGCTGCATCAATAGGAGTATAGCGTCTAGATCAAGGGAAGTAATAGTACCACTCTATTCTGCTCTGGTCAGACCTCAAGGTGCAAAGTAATCAATCCCCACCATCACAGATATTTGTGCGTGTGATTCCAGGTGTACCCTACTTGGATACATGTACAAAGATCCATCATGAGAGCATAACAGTTCCTCACAGCCTGCGACTGGCCATGAAACCACTGCTGTGTCCATAAGGATACAAAGCTAAAAATAAACAGAGCTCCCCCTGCTTCTTTGTACGATTCAAAAACTCATCCTTTCCCATTCATGTTATGCCTGTTACTGTTGCTGTAGACCTCTAAGGTTTCTCTGCAGATTTTAAGAATAATAATGCCATGCAATTATGGCTTTCCCTTGTTTTGAAATCTGGGGGGCTCAGGATGGCTTCATATTGCTTTCTGTCTACATGAAAATGAATCTCTCTGTTTATACTGATGAAATTCCCATGAAATGTGACACCCAGGGCTATGTAAACCATACCAAAAATGAGGAAGTGAACCATATTTTCAAAATGTACGTTCTTAACGGAAGGGCAAAAACTACTACATAATTTTGAACAACAGTCAGTTGGCGTCTTTAAAAACATTCTGGACCTTGTTGAGTTTTAACTGATGGAAATTCAATTATCAGTTTATAAAAATAACCCACTGATGCAGTGTTGGAAGAGTGAAGGGAGGGGGTATAAGAAAGTGTTTCTTTTTAATTAATATTTGAATTAAAGGTAAAGGTAAAGGGACTCCTGACTGTTAGGTCCAGTCGCGGACGACTCTGGGGTTGCGGCGCTCATCTCGCATTACTGGCCAAGGGAGCTGGCGTACAGCTTCCGGGTCATGTGGCCAGCATGACTAAGCCGCTTCTGGCGAACCAGAGCAGCACACGGAAACGCCGTTTACCTTCCCGCTGTAGCGGTTCCTATTTATCTACTTGCATTTATCTACTTGCACTTTGACGTGCTTTTGAACTGCTAGGTTGGCAGGAGCAGGGACCGAGCAACGGGAGCTCACCCAAACTCCTCTGTGCAGATTTGTTTCACGTGTGCTGCAGAGGATGCACATTTTAATGTGGATTTGAAATGGCTTTAAAGGCCCATAATTCTCATGCAGCTGGTTGCCATGCAAGTGAAGAACACAGACTTGTTCCCTCCAACGGTTCCTCTAGCAGAGGGAACAAGACAAGACAAAGCCAAATTGTCGCTTTGGGCCTCTTTCTGTGGGCTACAGTATCTTCTTTGGAGAGGGAGGTGGGACACATGTTGCCACGTGGCTCCCATCCATGTTATACATGGGTCTAGTGCAAATGTGTTATTTTGTAACTCTGCAAGCACATAATTGTGTGTACAGAGATTTCCATCTTGCGTATTTTTAAAAGCAGGAGAGAATCTTGGGCACCCCAGAGGCAGCAGTCTGAGTATTCAGTAGCTAGTGATTAGGGACTGGGGCATAGAAGTTCCCAGGCTTCTATGCTTCCGCCTTGCATTCTGGACCTTCCCAGTGTTTGCTAAAAATGAAACAGCATTCAGAATAATGCAAAGTAAGTAAATATTGAAGTTGCTGTCGTGTATCTGGGGGTTAAGAGCTATTAAGAAGTTAAAGTTACCAGCGCCACTTGCAATTAACAAGAATGCATTACTTAGTGTTTCCAGTTTACTCCTGAGTCTGAAGGGTGCTCATCAATGGCTCCTCTTCATCCTGGAGAGTAGTGACTACTGGGGTGCCACAGGGTTTTGTCTTGGGCCCAGTCTTATTCAACACCTTTATCAATGACTTGGATGATGGGCTTGAGGGCATCCTGATCAAATTTGCAGATTGGGAGGGGTGGCTAATACCCCAGAAGACAGGGTCACACTTCAAAATGACGTTAACAGATTAGACAACTGGGCCAAAGCAAACAAGATGAATTTTAACAGGGAGAAATGTAAAGTACTACACTTGGGCAAAAAAAAAAAATATGAAAGCCACAAATACAGGATGGGAGACACCTGGCTTGAGAGCAGTACATGTGAAAAGGATGTAGGAGTCTTGGTAGACCACAAACTTGACATGAGTCAACAGTGTGATGCAGCAGCTAAAAAAGCCAATGCAATTCTGGGCTGCATCAATAGGAGTATATGGTTTGGAAAGTCTGGGTGTCACACTTTAAGAAGTACGGAGACAAACTTTAATGGGTTCAGAATGTTAGTATTTCACGCCTCTGGTGCTGCAGATGAGATTGGTGTAAATCACATGCCTGTCTGGGAAGAGTGTGGGAACGGAAGACGGTCTTATCTTTTCTGCTGTATGAACTATTTGTACTGTAAAGGTAAAGGTAAAGGGACCCCTGACCGTTAAGTCCAGTCGCGGGGTACTTTTGCTTTTACTTGTTCCTGTTCTTCTCTCGGACCTGGAGAGAGAAGACGCCACGAATCCTTTGTCTGTACATAGTGTGTAAATAAATACGTAGATTAGCTCTACGATGTCTCACGCTTCTTGCTGTGTTATGCTAGAAGATTAGTGTGCATATATCATTTGATATATGTCACTGAAGCGCACTGGAGAAGAAGGGAAATGCCTTTTCCAGAGCTGCACATACTGGAGGACGCTCGGAGTTCGGGGGCTGCAGGGGCACCCGAGGGCATTTTCCAACACAGAGAAGGGCAGCAGGAGAAACAGTTCTTATAAGGAAATGTTGAAGGAATTCTGTATTTTACCATAGAAAGGAGAACATAACATGCTTGATGGGCTTTTGTGTAGAACAGGCATCCCCAAACTTCGGCCCTCCAGATGTTTTGGACTACAATTCCCAACATCCCTGACCACTGGTCCTGTTAGCTAGGAATCATGGGAGTTGTAGGCCAAAACATCTGGAGGGCCGCAGTTTGGGGATGCCTGGTGTAGAAGGAGTGTAGGTTTCCAGGGAATATTAGGAGAGACCTATTAACAGTAAGAGGGACCCAGGTGGCGCTGTGGGTTAAACCACTGAGCCTAGGGCTTGCTGATCAGATGGTCAGCGGTTCGAATCCCTGTGACGGGGTGAGCTCCCGTTGCTTGGTCCCAGCTCCTGCCAACCTAGCAGTTCGAAAGCACGTCCAAATGCAAGTAGATAAATAGGTACCGCTACAGCAGGAAGGTAAACGGCGTTTCCGTGTGCTGCTCTGGTTCGCCAGAAGTGGCTTTGTTATGCTGGCCACATGACCTGGAAACTGTACGCCGGCTCTCTTGGCCAATAATGCGAGATGAGCGCGCAGCCCCAGAGTCGGTCACGACTAGACCTAATGGTCAGGGGTCCCTTTACCTTTACCTTTATTAACAGTAAGACCAGTTTAACAGTAGAACCATTTATCTGGTGTAGAAGGTGGTCTTTCTCTCTGTGTGTCAGGGTTAAATCAGAGGGATTCTCTACTCTGGGTTTCCTGAATCAAAAAGGGTTCCTTCCAACTCTATAATTCTATAGTTAAGCTCATTAAACATGCCACAAAATAAAACTCAGGAAATGTTAATAAATGATTGCTTATAACTTTTTAATATTTAATAATAATATATCAGCACATCCCCACTGTTACTAGACTTCAGAGTTATGTATAGCTAAAATACCATTGAGCTTGTTCATTTACTTGGGTGTCCAATATACTGGAAAACAAACTTCCTGGAATGGAAGGAAGGGCACGGCCCTTGGACACGTTCCACCATTGTCAGCTTGCTAACATTCTGATCTTCAGGCTTTCACTTTTGCACTCTTTGAGGAAACGAGGCCTTCCTGTATAAAACCTCTCCCAAAGGGCTGACTTTGTCCCCATTTGCCTAAAACTGTCAAGCACAGAAACCTCAAATGTGGTCACATAATTTGTGTATATGCATTTTTGTATTTCATTGTGCTAGTTGTTCAAAATGTTCTTTTCCTCTTAGGCATTTTCACATTTTTGAAATCACAGTAGAGAACAGTAGCATTTTCCCCAACTCTTGAGTTTTTCTTCAATGAAAGGTGGGTTTTGTGGGTGAGCCCCCGCGCCCAAACCCCAAAGAGCAAATTCCCCCCTGCTATTTATAGTGGTTTGCTGTTCATGGTTTCTCCCCTCCTGCCCCCCCCCCCCAGTGCCATTTTCCGCACTAAGCTTTCTTCTTATCCGGGATCACATAGGAAATGCAATTATGTCATAAGACCCATGCCAGTTTTTTTTTTTAAAAAAACTGAACATGGTAAAAAATTGAAATAAATAAATGTAAGTTATAGCAAAATGGAACGTCCATGTACCATAGCAGTGTATTCTTCAGATACTGAGGTCAAACTGTCCTGCTGTTTTTATGAGCATAAAGAGGCTTCTGGCTGGCTTCTGGTATAAACCAACTTTGATCTGATCCTGTAAAGCTGTTCTAATGCAGCTTGGCATGCAAAGATGGAGTGAGATTTACCTCTGAAAATTTTCAGAGGAAGCATGTTGATTCTAGGCTTAGTTGTTGTTTTTAAAAAATAATAAATCACAACTTTTCTCTGTCAATAATAATAGCACCAACTGCATTTTATATTAAACATACTCTTAGTTTCCGCTCCATTTTAATCAAGGATAAGAAGCATTAATAACCAGAGCATTCTTAAATTTTCTGTGACTACTGCAGTATATCACTGAGCAAAAGCATATTCTATACTTCTCTGGGAGATTGCATAAAGTTGTAATGCTGGCATTAGCAATTGCATTCCTGCAAATGATTTTTATTATTTGCCTTAAAATATTCTATTTATAAGACTTATTATACAGAAAAACATAGGTTTGTGTTTCACTTGCCTTGGTGCTCACAAGTCATCTGATACCCCACCTCTGTTGACTTGCTGCCAGCAGTCTTTTGATAATTAGCTTTGTCATCTGAACAATGTTTCACTCAGACCTGAAGTCAGCCTGATTAAGGGATTGCGAGTGGATTGCAGGATTCTCACATTCCCCATACCTTATCCTCTCCTTTCTTGAGAGCAATTCCCCCCAGACCTTTCCTTGCTGCCCTTAACCGGAGTTCTTCCGCGGGCTGTAAGCCAGTTGAGAGCACTTCAGATGCACATCTTCCCATTAACCTGAGCCTCCAACCACCTTACTACCGGTACTTGCAGGATGGAGGCAGCCCATACACATACTGGAAACTTAGGGAACGCGGGTGGCACTGTGGTCTAAACCACTGAGCCTCTTGGGCTTGCCAATCAGAAGGTTGGTGGTTTGAATCCCCGCGATGGGCTGAGCTCGCGTTGCTCTGTCCCAGCTTCTGCCAACCTAGCAGTTCGAAAGCACACCAGTGCAAGTAGATAAATAGGTACTGCTCCAGCAGGAAGGTAACGGGCACGGTGTCCCATTGTGCCGGAAGCAGTTTAGTCATGCTGGCCACATGACCACCCGGAAAGCTGTCTGCGGACAAAGGCCGGCTCTCTCGGCCTGAAAGCGAGATGTGCGCCACACCCCATAGTCGCCTATGACTGGACTGAACCACCCAGGGGTCTTTTACCTTTCTACCTGCACTGGAAACTTGCAGAAGAGGACATGTTTTGAGCTCTGAGCAGAGACCATGAAGAAGAAGCCACGCCTGTCTTCTTCACCACGAGGCAAATGCTTATCTTTCATTTGCCGCAGTCTACAAGGGAGTGAAGAGGGGGCTTTGGCCCCACTCTTGGACTAGCCAAAGCTTGTGGTTTTCTGGCTCTTCTAAGCTCTAGAACCTTCCAAAATGCTGTTCTGCGCAGACTCAGATCTCATATAAGTGACTTCACAGAGATCCCATACTGTACTTAAACTATGGAATCTGTTCTACTAGCTGTGATGGCTTTGTTCCGCCTCTGCTGTTGGAGACAATATGTCTCTGAATCATTGTTACTCTGGCTCATTGGTGGGGGGGAGTGCTTCCCACAGCATCTTGTCGGCCACTGTGACCAGAGGACAAGCAAGTAGATCAGCCACTAGCTGACCCAGCAGCCCCTTCTTATGTCTGGTTGAAGACTGTCAGCTCCAGCTAAGCAACCTGTATTTTTCTAGTTACAGGTAGGTAGCCGTGTTGGTCTGGGTAGAAGTAAAATTAAAAAATTCCTTCAGTAGCACCTTAAAGACCAACTAAGTTTTTATTTTGGTATGAGCTTTCGTGTGCATGCACACTTCTTCAGATACACTGAAATAGGAGTCCCCAGGCACTTATGTGGAGAAGGGGTGGGGTGGGGAGGGGGTATCACTCAGAAGGGTGGTGGAAGTGGGTGATTGACTGACTGATAACTGCTGATGGCTGAAAACGACTGCAAATGGTTTTGCATGAAAAAGCGAGGGTTGAGATGGCTGAAGATCGCTTTATCATGTATAATGAGATAAGAATCCAATGTCTCTGTTCAAACCAGGTCCCTCCATGGTTTTGAGCTTGGTGATAAGTTGTAATTCAGCAACTTCTCTTTCCAGTCTATTTCTGACATTCTTTGGTAGTAAGACAGCTACTTTGAGATCTTGTATAGAATGTCCTGGGAGATTGAAGTGTTCTCCTACTGGTTTCTCTTTCTTCTGGTTCCTGATGTCAGATTTATGTCCATTTATCCTTTGGCGTAGGGTTTGGCCTGTATTTTTCTAGTGAGCAAGTTCAATATTGGGTGGTTCTGCTAGAGGCCATTGCAGCTGAGGATGCAAGTTCAAGAGCTGACATGAGGAACCCTTTGAAAGTGAAAATAGGAAATGATTCGCTTTATTTTGCTTACTTTATTTTCTTTATTAAATTTGTATACCACCCTTCATCCAAGATCTTGTGAAAGTTCACAGCAAAAATATACAAAATAGGAACACAAAATGCATAATAAAAGCAAGAAGAGAACCAACAAATACCGTATTTTGTATTTTCCGCTCCATAAGACGCACGCTTCCCCTCCTAAGAAGGAAGGGGAAATGTCTGTTTGTCTTATGGAGTGAAGGCACTGGACAGCAGCAGGATCCCTCGGCTGCCACTGCAGTCGCCAGCGGAGGAATGCCTCCGCCACCGGAGCCATGGCTCCCGCCGCTGCCGGAGGAACGATCAGCCCGAAAGCGCCGCTTTCAGGCTGCCCCCTTCCTCCCCCTTGGCCGCCGCCAGCGACAAAGGGGGTGGGGGAGGAAGGGGCAGACCGAAAGCAGCCCTTTCATGCTGCCCCTTCCTCTGCCGCTCCCCTCCGTGAAGCTAGCATCTCCCTCCCTGGCAAAGATGTAGAGCTTTTTTAGGGGAGCCAAAGTTGCTGAGTTTCTTTGGGGGGAGCCAGTGATCTACCAATGATCTACCATAGACATCCAGTGATCTACCAGTAGATCACGATCTACCTGTTGGTACCTAGTTTAGTACATTTGATTCAGAATTTTTCGTTCTTTCTTGTTTTCCTCCTCTGAAAACTAGGTGCGCCTTATGGTCAGGTGCCTCTTATGGGGCAAAAAATACGGTAGCTCCCCCTCCCACAAACACACTTAAAAGGACATAGAATGTTAATCAGCCAACCTAAACCTGGCTTTGAAAGAACGTGCGTTCCTGGATGACACCGCTGTTTCTCCCGGAGCAGGGTGGAGCCATTGTCATTGCCAGAGAGGAGGAACAAGGCATGTTGTTGAACAACTAAAACAGAAAGTCCGAGTATCAGGCATGTCACTTTCAAACATACTTTCATTCCATCCGTTTCTGCGATAAAGGTAACTACTACAAACAAACAAAAAAATCACATAAATTGTCCTTTCTTTTTAATGAGAGCTCCCTGGATCCTCGATGACAGTTTCACTTTTCCTTAGCTTTTGTTCGATTAAATGGAATGCGTCACTCAGACTAGAATCAACCATTTGGTTCTGCACTATTGCATTCTGTATTCTTTGATGCACATTCTTTAAAGGGCCTTTTCTGAAATGGGGACTGGTGATGTGTAGTGGGTGTGAATCATTTTCAAATGAATGATAATAATGTGGAATTCAGTAATGACAACAAAGATGACCAGAGGTGAAGGAGGAATTTGTTCACTTAGTCTAGTTGATTAGATGTGTAGAAGAACACAAGCATGCTTGTCTTTAGTAAAGAGAAGAAGAAAGTACTGCAATTCTCTCTCCTGTACACAACTATTAAAGGCACAGAAACCAAGCAAAGTCGTTCCTGATTTTGCCTGCCCCCCCACGTGTTACTTCACAGGCCTTTGAAGGCATTACATTTTAAAATGTAAAATATTAGAGTAGCATTAGCCTTTTTAGCAGACTCGCATTTGGCTTGTCGTCTACCAAAGCCCCCAGAATGGACCGAAAACAATCGATTCAAGTTACAAGAAAGGAGATTCCCACTAAACATTAGGAACCACTTTCTGACAGTAAGAGCTGTTCCACGGAAGGTGGTGGACTCTCCTTCTTTGGAGGCTTTTAAGCAGAGGTTGGATGGCCCTCCGTCGTGGATGCTTCTCCTGAGATACCTGCATTCCACAATCTATTATTCTGTTGCCTTTTCCACATGTGATCCTGTCAAGCCATGTGCGACAAATCCTGTGTGCACCTGATTTTTCCTGCCTAAATGCAGAAATTTACATTCATCCCCAATGAAATCTGTTTGGTTGTCAATACCGCATTCAGTCCTTTCCCCGTCTTCTACGATATCAGCTACCCCTTATCTAGTTATCTAATGCAGCATCCATTTTCCCACCGTGGCCAGCCAAAGATGCCTATGGGTAGCCCACTGGCAGGACACAAAAACAATAGCCATATCCTGCTGTTGTTCTCTGCCGTGCTCCCTCTGATCCCACAGGTACCATTTAATAATTTAATCATCATGACTTATAGCCATTGACAGCCTTAGTCTCTATAAATTTGTCTCGCCCCCCTTTATAGTCATCTAAGACTTAGCATAGCTGCCAAGTTATCCCTTTTTTAAAGGGAAATTCCATTATGCTGAATAGGCTTCCTCGCGAGAAAAGGGAAAACTTGGCAGCTATGATCTAAGCTAATGGCTTAGCTAATGGGACCCAGGTGGCACTGTGGGTTAAACCACAGAGTCTAGGGCTTGCTGATCAGAAGGTTGGCAGTTCGAATCCCTGCAACGGGGTGAGCTCCCGTTGCTCGGTCCCAGCTCCTGCCCACCTAGCAGTTCGAAAGCACATCAAAGTGCAAGTAGATAAATAGGGACCGCTCCGGCAGGAAGGTAAACAGCGTTTCCGTGCGCTGCTCTGGTTTGCCAGAAGCAGCTTTGTCATGCTGGCCACATGACCCGGAAGCTGTCTGCGGACAAACGCCGGCTCCCTCGGCCTGTAGAGCGAGATGAGCACTGCAACCCCAGAGTCGGACACGACTGGACCTGATGGTCAGGGGCCCCTTTACATTTACCTTTAAGCTAATGGCTATTTATCTTCATTAGATGAATCTGGGTTCTAGTTTAATGAAAGTGAGAGAAACTCTTTTTACTTGATCCACGCCAGAGGATTGTATGGTACTTAAAAAACCTATTCTGTCCCCATTTTCTTTTTCTAAACCAGGCATGTCCAACAGCTAGATCGTGATCTATGGGTAGATCACAGGACATCTGTGGTAGATCACTGGCTCCCCCAAAGAAGCTTAACAACTTTCAACTTTTACCTGAACCCCCCAAAATGGGGCTCTCCTCCTCCCTAAAAATAGCTCAAGAACTTTGACCTGACCCCAAAAAAGGAGGGTAGATCACTGCCAGTTTTTAACTCTGTGAGTAGATCACGGTCTCTTGGGAGTTGGTCACCCCTGTTCTAAACCAACTGTAAAAAAGGTCTCCATTATTTTCACCTTTCCTCGTAGGGGAGTTGCTGCTGGCCACTGGTAATTATGCTATCCCCTTTCTGCACCATTCCCAGCTCTACAACATCTATTTTGAAGTGTGGTGGCCGGAATTACACAGCATTCCAAGTATGGTTGCATCATAATTGCTTGCGCTGCTCAACACATTTTGCATTTTCTCTGTGTTTTTTGAGTTGAGTACCACCGTAAAAGTTAGGGAAGGCGGAAGACTGAAGCATAGTTGCTTTGAACAGATACTGGCATCCCAAGCTGATGTTCTGTACATAATTAGTAGTGATTGATAAAAGAAAACTCACACCTGCAGCTCCTTCCTTTACAAAGTCCAAATGAGCTCAAAAGCAGCTTCAACGTGTGGAGCTCAGTGAAGAAAATAATTTTCTTCCTGTTTCAAGATTTGGCACATCATGTCCCCCCTCTCCATTCTCTCCAAATCAGGATTATGCTTTGCTTATCTTAAGAACCGGCTTAGCACTATAATGTTCATTTGGAGGTTAAATCCTTGAATTGCATCTCAGGAGATTTATGACACTAGGCTGTGTTCCCACCCTCACCCAAGCAGTCCTGCTTCCTGGAGCTGTATGCTAATCACTAAATTGCTCAAAGAAGCATGAGCAGAATTGTTGGAAGGGATCCTGAGGGTCATTTAGTCCAACCCCCTGCAATGCAGGAATCTCAGCTAAAGCATCCATGACATCCAACCTCTGCTGAAAAACCTCCAAGGAAGGAAAGTCCACCACCTTCTCATTATGGTTAAAAAATTAGCTCGTAATAGTAACAAAACTGAATTGACTGTACATGCCACGAAGGGCATAGTACCCAAGTCCACCATTGACTTTAGTCCTGTATGAAACAGCAAAACTTAAATAGAAGCTTCACCATGCCACACAAAATACTCTATTCTGCGATATCAAGTTGCTGTTGACATTTCTGTCAGAGACTAGTAATGTCGTAGTCACATGATCCAATGCTTAACTGAGCAGGGAGAGACATGGAGAAAAGATCTTTTTCAGGTTGGCTGGCCTGGTTCAGAGGAAATGAGAAAGGGCATGTTCATCACTACAAAATACAAGAGAGAAAACAACTGCTTTTATCAGAAAGTGTTAAATCTTATTGGTACTTGATGTATTTTAGAAACTTCTTTTTTAATGAAAGAACCCACGAGGGGAAATCAGTGATTATTTTATGACATGCCTCCAAACCCCATATCTGCTCGGTGTGTGTGTGTGTGTGTGTGTGTGTGTGTGTGTGTGTGTGGAAATGCTGAGAACAGATTTTTAGGTGTGTGGTGGGACCATGTGGGGAGAAGAAGGAGAGTTGCATTGCACAGGTAAAAGTCCTTCCACTAGCAGACTTCCTTCATTGAATACTGCCCATTGTATTGTATCTTTTTCTGGAGGAATTTCAGCAGTTAAAATGGTAATACCACCCAAATCTTTATTTTTTAATATGCTAATCAAAATATTGACCCACTAGTTACAACAATGTACACTGAAATGCATCTGGAGTAACAAATAAACAAGGCTAAAAGCCAGAATTTCATATGATGATGGGAGATCTCCAAGTCCTGTACTCTGTTTTGTATAGCAAACTGTTTAAACTGGGTTATAGATTGCATAGCATATAGCGAAGCTTGAACAAAATATATTGAGAACACCTTTCTATGAGATACTATGGGGGATTGCAACAGTCAGTTAAAGATACCTTATTTTCACAGTTTGGATTCTAAAAAAAAATCATTTCACCCTAGTCCTTCACTTCTGGAATATATCTTGGATAAAATAAATCTTATAGAGACCTCTATAAGATTTCAAATATGGAAAGCAACTAACTTTTTAGAATACAAGATCTGCTATATCAAGGGGTTCATGATTTTTTACTCAGAAATTAAGAGGCGACTACAAGCCAGGAATCTCCCACAGTTTCAATATTTTCAACTCCAGTCTTGTTTGCAATGACATTTTAGATCATATGAACAAATACGAGTGAACCTAATTTGAAATGTAAACAATGAAAAAATAAAAAATTGACATTAACGAAAGTTCAGCTTGGAGCCCGAGCAAGTAAGAGCCTGCATGGTTAAATAGGCGCAATAGAATAAGGGAAAGCAACCCACTGGATATGTGGGAACGTCTTCGGAAAACATTGCACAGGTTTTCCCCTAAATATGGCAATTAAGAGAAAACTGTTAGTAGCTCACAAGCACATTATATCAGCCAGGAGACATAGAGTTAAACTACGCTGCAATATGTTGGAAGTGTCAAAAAGAGACAAGCGATTCCCACCCACCCCAGTACGAAATTCCATAACATCAGGATTTCTGCAACTTCGTCTTAGACCATAATGCCAGTGCAGTAGAGCTGGTTAAATCTTTTAAAATTTAAATGTTTGAGGATAGTTGTCTACCACGATTATAATTTTGAAGAATCAGCTACATGTGAAATACAGCTCTCCAGAGATGCTCGCTCTAGAGCAGGGGTAGGTAATCAGTGGCTCTTTTTTTTTTGCATCGCAGGGGGTTGGACTACATGACCCTCGGGGTCCCTTCCAACTCTACAATTCTATGATTCTACGTTCTTCTTCTTCAACTCCCATTGCCCCTGATACTTGGCCATGATACCTAGAGTTGATGGGAGTCAACATCTGGAGAGCCACAGGTTCCTTATCCTGCTCTTAATATTCCTCACCTCCAGCTAGCCTGTGCCTTGTCGTATTTAAGGCCTCAGAGCAGCCAGGAAATAAATTGCTTCTTAACAAATAAATCTTGATGCTTGTATTCCAAGGACCATCAGCCACTGATAATGTTAACATTTGATAAAGCTCCTGGATGCGACTGACAAACATGTCGTAGGTCAGTGTGCCTGAAAAAAACAGCTTGATGACATCCTGTAGATGTTTAAAATTATTATTCTGTAAAGCATCGTTCTTTTTGCCAGTTGTTTAAACAGCAACAGACTTTTTTCTTCATGTGTTCACTCACAATTTCCCATCAAAATCCACAATGCTAACCTGAAGCTATAGCAGATACGATCGAATTCCATAGTCTTGGAAGAAGCTTCTGATAAGATTCTTCAGTAGCAGATGAAAATAGCCAGGAATTTCTTTTGAACATTGTTGTGGTTTCTTTGCATGGGGCTTATTAAAGGGCTTGGCTTTTTTTTATGACTGTACCGAGCGACAACCTGAAAGCTGGGGAGTAATGCAGTCCAGAATTTACCTAAATACTTAGCCAGTCTTTGTTGTTGTAATGTCCATGTGATGCTTTAAAGACCGACTTTTAGAAGTCCTTGATTTATGTTCCTTATTAATCTGAAAAATATGTGTGGGGCATAAAATTTGTTTCACATTTTCTTCAGATGCAAATGAAATCCTTTATTCTGATCCAGGAAGCTTCACTACAAAGAAGCAGCTTGGTGACCTTATCTGATTCTGATCAAAGGGCAATTTTCTTTGTACTGAAGAGAAACAAAAATAATATTCATTAAGCCATTCTCTAATTGCAGCTGGATAGCAGTTGCTCTGAATTACCTAATAATAATAATAATAATAATAATAATAATAATAATAATACTCTGCATCCCTTTGATGTAATGTTAATAGTCAGTGGATGGCGATGTGCATTAAAGTCTCTTTATTCTTCAATGACATTTAGGTCACAATCAAGAGACAGCCATGAGCAAATGGCTTCCATGAGCAAGTGAGAATGGTCACCCCCATCCTCACCAGACTGACAGATGGGAAGGTTGCGTATCGAGGGTACCAGACACCCCCCCCCTAATGATTCACACAGAACTCAGAATTTTAGTTTGGGTTTTGGCATTAATTTGGCCACAACTTTATTTAAATAAAAATAAATGTGAGTGTTGGCTTAGGCCAGGGGTCCCCAAACTAAGGCCCGGGGGCCGGATGCAGCCCAATCGTCTTCTAAATCCGCCCCACGGACGGTCCGGTAATCAGCGTGTTTTTACATGAGTAGAATGTGTCCTTTTATTTAAAATGCATCTCTGGGTTATTTGTGGGGCTGCTTAGTGTTTTTACATGAGTAGAATGTGTCTTTTTATTTAAAATGTATCTCTGGGTTATTTGTGGGGCATAGGAATTCATTCATATTTTTTTTCCAAAATATAGTCCGGCCCCCCACAAGGTCTGAGGGACAGTGGACCGGCCCCCTGCTGAAAAAGTTTGCTGACCCCTGGCTTAGGCATTAGTTACTCCATCTGTCCCCCGCCTGGGACAGATCAGCTCCGACTTCCCTATCCGTATAGGGAAGTCAAGTAAACACCCCATGGGAGAGGAGGTAACTGTTTCCAGGCACTCTCCCCTCGACCAGAAATGCTCCCCAAGGCTCGGGCTCTGTAATGGCCCCAGCCCCGCCCATTGCAGGGGTGTATGGACTAGAGCCCCGGAGCCCCAGGATTCCTTTAACGGAATACTTCTATGTGGAGCAGCATTTTAATGAGGGGTAGGCACCTCCATAGGGACCCAGGTGGCGCTGTGGTTAAAACCACTGAGCCTAGGGCTTGCTGATCAGAAGGTCGGCGGTTCGAATCCCTGTGACGGGGTGAGCTCCTGTTGCTCGGTCCCAGCTCCTGCCAACCTAGCAGTTCGAAAGCACGTCAAAATGCAAGTAGATAAATAGGAACCGCTACAGCGGAAAGGTAAACGGCGTTTCCATGTGCTGCTCTGGTTCGCCAGAAGCGGCTTT
Organism: Zootoca vivipara; assembly: GCF_965207765.1. NCBI lineage: Eukaryota > Metazoa > Chordata > Lepidosauria > Squamata > Lacertidae > Zootoca > Zootoca vivipara. The sequence goes on along the minus strand of NC_142595.1, from coordinate 5,444,146 downwards.
GTCATGCTGGCCACATGACGTGGAAGCTATACGCCGGCTCCCTCGGCCAATAATGTGAGATGAGCGCGCAACCCCAGAGTCGGTCACGACTGGACCTAATGGTCAGGGGTCCCTTTACCTTTACCTAGGCACCTCCATGCTACACCCCTCCACCAACCAGAATTATTAACCAATGCCTAACCGCCAACCTAACAAGTTGTGACGATTTGCTAAGCAGTAGGCAAAAACCAATGGCAAGAGCCAATCAACCAATTGACAAAATTCCTACTAGGCCCTTGCAAAGCAAGCGACCCCATAAAAGGCAAAGCAATGTCAGGCTAAACCATTAGAAAAAAGGTGGTGGGCGGGAGGGGGATCCGAAGCTATTTGCAAAAGTGAAACCCAATGAAGGACGCTGAGGATTTAAGGGTCAGTACCTGCCAATCAAACTTGCTACATGCTTTTCTCCCCAGCAACCAAAACTGGGTCCTATTACATTCACTCCTACTCCACCAACACCACCACCCCAACCCTGGGAATGTCTTTAACCCCTTCCGCAACCCTCACTCTCCTTAATTGGAGAACGCGCTTTATCTTACCCCCATCCACCCTGTCCAGTGCTCATAGGGTTTACCTGCATCAGATGCACATCAAATCTATATGTAGCATTCTTGGAGAATCCATGAGTGATCCCAGTTAGGATGCATATACACATCCCACTTTCTGGAAAGGCAGCCAGGCAATGGGTCCAGAAGCCCAGCATTCTGTAATGTGAGGGGCTCTTGATCCTTAAAACAGATCTGCAGGCCTGCCTTTGTGTGTAGATCGCACACTGAATTGGGATGTAACCTCTTAAGAGGGAGTTACAGCCATTGGCTGGAATGTGACAAACAAGGCAATGACCGGTTGCATGTTGTTGTTGATTGTGTGGGGGTGGTCTACATGGGCTCCCAAAAGAGGCCTGAACACACACACACACACACACACACACACACACACACACACATGCAACAAGTAACATGACAATGGTGTTCTAGTTTGTGGTGAAGGGGCCATGCATGGGAACACCTGTAAAGGCAACTGCCGTTTCTCAATGGCCATATTACTTTGTTGTCACCAATTTTACCTCCATCCATGTTACAATAAAAACGGCTTGCAATGAGCTCCAACTAGGTGAAAGGGAAATGAAATGGCATATGCAATTCAATGTCACCGAGCCTAAAGTTATGCACACTGGGACCAAAGAAAAACTAAAGTTCACATCTCGTAGGGTCTGACCTGGTGGTGACTGTTCAGGGATGAGACCTTGGAGTCACGACAGATAGTTTGAAGATGCTGAACCAGTGTGCATAACCTGTGACAAAGACCATTTCCATGCTCAGGCTGATTAGGAAAGAGATACAACTGCCAATATCCCACTCTGTGATGCAAGTGTGCTTGGAGTACAGTACAACTCTGGCCTCCTTCCCTCAAGAAGGACATTGTGGAAAATGCTCAGAAAAGGGCAGTCAAAATGATCAAGGGGATAGAGAACTCCCCTATGATGAGATGTTGGAACATTTTTTTGAGAAGGGGGTAGTTAAGAGAAAAAAGTGAGCATGAGATGACATACCGTAATCAACGTTTATAAAATTATGCATGCTGGGGGGGAAAGGGATAGGATTACCTCTCTCACAACAAACGGTTTTGACATCAACTTCCTAAGGAGGATTCGGTGAGACCCCAGGAAAAGTTTGGAGGCTGTTTGATAAGCGGCAAATATTTAGTCTTTCATCTAGTGGTGGTGCAGAAGGGTACATGGGAGAAGTACACTGTGCTATGGCCTGGTCTCCCTTCCCCAGGAAAGCATGGGCCCACAGAGAGCTATGATGTCTTTCTCCATCACTCTCTGTCTCTCTCTCACACACTTACATATACAAAAAGGTAAAGGACCCCCAGATGGTTAAGTCCAAACTTGACTATGGTTTGTGGCACTCATCTCACCTTCAGGCCGAGGGAGCCGGCGTTTGTCTGCAGACAGCTTTCTGAGTCATGTGGCCAGCATGACTAAACCGCTTCTGGTGCAACGGGACACTGTGATGAGTGCCAGGGCACATGGAAACACCATTTACCTTTCCGCCACAGTGGTACCTATTTATCTACGGAGCTCACCCCGTTGCACGGATTTGAACCGCCGCCCTTCTGATTGGCAAGCCCAAGAGGCTCAATGGTTTAGACCACATATACAGCCCCCCCCCTTCACATGCATCTATTCGGCACATCGGCTGAGGTTCATTTCAATTGCATTTGCATCCATGTGCCCTCTGGAAGCGTTAGTTGAGGTTATCCAGAATGGCGACCTACTGTAATTTGGAAGCAGAAAGAAGACTTTTGTGCCTTTTCTCACTCAACTGAATTTTGCTAACTTTCTTTATCTTCTTTATTTCCTTAGCACTGGGGCAAATTATGCTATATGTAGATGGGATGAATGGCGTAATCAATCATAATGAAACAATCCAGTGGCTGTACACTCTCATTGGGTCAAAGGTAAGAAGAGTCCCGTCTATTGAACAATTTTAAATATTTTACCGTGTGTGTAGACAGCTGTGATACACACACACACACGTGGAGAACATGCCAATGACTGAAAAATTTCACTAGTTTGATTCTTGCCACAAGCAGAGGAGTACACGTGCAAAGGCAATGCTACTTCCGTTTATAGTGGCACATTCCTCCTTTTTGTCAGCTAGTGAAAATAATCCACAGGGAGTTAGGTTCCTACTGCAGAATGGCAGCCCAATGGGACTATGTGTTGCTGGTCTCTAAAGTGCTGCCTTGGCTACCGGTGAAGTTCCCAGGGCAAATGTTAGTACTAGCATATGAAGCCGTGAATGGGACCCAAGTACCTCTAAGAGTGCCTTCCTCAGTATCAGCCATCTCAGTCCCTATGATTGGCAGGCAAGACCTTGGTGGTCTTGAGGGCTGCCCAGTTGGCATTGGCCCATGACGGGGCCTTCTTAGTGGCAGCTCCGTTTGTGAAATGTCCTCCTATTATTGGCTTTTGGGAGGGATTTAAAAACATTCCTGTTTGCCCAGCCCAGGCAGTTCATGGCCCCAAAGTACTGTTCTTGGCAACCTCAAAATCACTGGTTGAGAGAATATTTTAGAGGGTTTTTAGAATGTATGGGCTTTAGGTGGGAGGGAAAGGGGTTCCCATTTTTGGCTTTGTTGGGAGGTATGGCGGAATAAATAAATAAAAACCACACACGCTGCCTCAGTGCCAAACATACAAATCCCTTTGGTGAACAAAAGGATGGCTCTTGCTGTAGTTAAGGAGGTATTAAAAAACACACACAACCACAAATACTCTTGATATCTGCTGCCAATTGGAACAAGTAGTCTTGAATATTAACTCAGAGCAGGCCTTTCTCCTTACTAAGAATCTTTCATATGTACACAGACACACACTTATGGCATAAAGTGAATAAAAAGGAAGAGACAAATCTCAGAGACGCCGGAAGCGATTACCGTTTATTATTATATGCTTGTTGTTTTATTCTAATGCTTTATGCCCCATCTGTCAAATATATTATTAGGGCGACTTGCCAAGGAAATAATTTCCACACAAGGAAGTACGGTAAGGCCTCAACTCTCTGAGGTGCCATTTTTATCACCTTTATAGCCTCTGTATGTGCCAATCCTGATGCTCCAAAATAACTGAGCCACAGCAAGGACAGATCAGGCCACAGTAACCCTGATTGTGTTTGCTCTCGCTAAGGAATGGTAATACTTCCCAGTGAGAACATTCAAAGCAGCAATCTTAGTACTGGGATATCCTGGAATGTTTAAATTTCCCTCTTTTGCTGTATAAAACCATCGCATAGCGCCACCTAGCAGAACAACTAAAATATATTGGGATGAATAGAACACAGATGCTGCACAGTTTTATACCTAAACACACTCACCCTGAAAAAGTCTGCTCAGCATTCATAATTGCTTTATTTAAGACTTCATAATGCAATATAATTTCCATGCATGTATGAAGTATTTGCAACCCTACTCATTTCCCCCCAGTCAATTATTTTTGGGGAGGAAATGTTCAGATCTTGTAAGTCCTCTTGATCAATAAGAAATGCCTTGAACATTATGAGCATGCAGAGTATTAAACCTTTTATATTAAGCAATTTTTGGTTTCCCTTATTTATCCTCTGCTGTTGTCATCATACTCCTAACTAATGTATTTGCAGAAGAAAGTCAGTAGAGATAAGTACAGTCGCAGGTGAAAAATCACAACCACGTTCTTAGTTATGCACTGTGTGCCACTGAAAAGCTGTGGTGCAGAGAAATAAACGATAATTGAATCATGGAATTGTAGAGTGGGAAGGACCAGGGCCGGCGCGTCCATTTAGGCGAACTAGGCAGCTGCCTAGGGCGCCAAAATGGAGGGGGCGCTAGCCAGCCTGCCCGCCGCTGCCTGGGGCCGCCTCCACTGCGCCTGTCACTGTTGAGTGGCTTCAGGCTGCTATCCCGAGGCACACGCGTCCCTCCGGAGAGCGGCCTGAAGCCGCTCAACAGCTGACAGGCGCAGTGGAGGGGGCCCCAGGCTTGCGCTCCCCGCGCGAAGCTCCGGAGGTGCGCGGGGAGCGCGAGCCTGGTGCCGCCTCGCTGTGCCTGTCAGCTGTTTTTTATTTTATTTTCATTTTTTCCTACTTTTTATTTTTTCTATTTATTTTTTAAATTAATTTGGGTGTGTGTGTGTGTGCCAGAAGGTGATTTTGCCTAGGGCTCAAAAAACCCTAGCAACGGCCCTGGGAAGGACCCTGGGGGTCATCTAGTCCAGCCCTATGCAATCTCAGCTAAAGCATCCATGTCAGAAGGCCATCCAACCTCCGCTTGAAAACCTCCAACAAAGGAGAGTCCACCACCTTTCGCCTTTCGAGGGAGAAATCCTCTGTCGAACAGCTCTTACTATCAGAAACATTATTCCTAATATTTAGTTGGAATCTCCTTTCTTGAACCCATTGGTTTGAGTACTACCCTCCAGAGCAGGAGAAAACAAGCCTGCTCCATCCTCCATGTGACAGTTAAATCTCCCAGGTTTCCTGTTGCAAGCTGGACAGGAAGCTTGTCCCTAAAATTTACATTATATCCTTCTTGTTATCATCATTGCAATCTGTATGTTTGGAATATTGAGAGCAAGATGAGAGCCTCTCTAACCCCACACCAACATGCAGAGCAGCAGAGTTATTTTTAAAGCCCTCTTAACAGGAGTTAGGTTTTTTTTGTTTTTTAAAAAAGGTTTATTCCTGTGTTTGTGTAGGTATATTTGTATTAATTTAATGCAGCATAACTCTGATGACTTCACCCATAATGAAACATATCAAGGCCTTTATCAAGTTTCTGTCGTTATTATTGTGTGGTTGGAAAAATAGGATAAGCACTAGGGGGTTTCTCTACATCTGTAGCTGTAGCGTTTGGAAGCTGCCCAAACTGTTTCTGAGCCATTCTGTGTCTTTCGAATTTGACTCAATATTGTGGACCGGTTTAGATCTATTGAAAATGAAACTGGTCACACACCCACCCACACACCCCTCATTTGGTGTATTAGGGAATCTTTTTTTTAACTGAAGTGGGTGAAATTTGTAGGCACAGCAGACTCTCTAGAGTGGATTAAAGCCTGTCAGATTATAGGCAAATATATCCAGGATTTTTTTTGTTCAGGGCACCTTTAGAATTTGATATTTTAAAGAGAGACAGACAGACAGAATCTTATTTTCCGCCAGACTTGGATGCAAGTTGCAGTGATGGTCACCCCTTCTGAGGAGATGAAGCCTACTAAATTGGTTCTCACTCAAGGGCAGATTTTATAATAATAACTGGTAGGCTAGAAAAAGAGTGTGGATAGCCTGGATCTCACCATGAATTATCTTGCGTGCAAAGAAGCAGCACTTCCTTTTTATATCCGATTCACAGAATGTTGGTCTTGCAATCAACACTAAGCCAGATTTCCTTGGTTTGGATGTAACTGGCATCTCTCTGGGGTAATGCAGGCCAGGATCTTGGTGTGAAGATGGTGTTCTGTGGGAAGGAACTAGGGAAATGTGTATTTGGTCCTAGTAAATGCTCCTGGAGTGGTTGGACACAGAGGAGTGAAGAAGTTGGCTGAAATGGGCAGAGCAAAGACAAGCAGTATGCAGGCACAGTTTCCAGTTGCTTGCAGGAAGCCCTGGAGAGAAGGAGACATCAATGGCTTTGTGGAGGCAGGGACTTTTAGTCCCAGCAACTAATTTCATTGAGTGGGAGCTACAGGGCATGGGCTGCAGTGCTCATTAGGCCTGAAGCACAGCCAAGTCTGCCAAGATCGTATTTCTCTAATAAAGAGTTAACTCCAGCTTTGAACTGTGTGATTTACTGATTGGCTTCCTCCTTTTCAATGGCATTACAAACCCTTTTTTCTTTTAAAGGACTGGAACAATTGTCTGAATTAGCCCATAACAAGAAAGATTCATTTCTTTATTTGGGGACATACCTGCCAAGTTGCTGTCAGAGAAATAAGGGACCGGGCCGGAAATAGCAGACCGGAAGTAGCACTGCCGCCATTTTGGAACTGGGCGGAGCATGCTCAGGAGTGACTTTTGATGCTGCTTTGCCCAGTTCCAAAATGGCCACCGCGCCAGAAGTCTCACTGCAGCCATTTTGGAACTGGGCAGAGCAGCATCAAAAGTCGCTTCTGAGCATGCTCCGCCCAGTTCCAAAATGGCCACCACGCCAGAATAAACGGGGGGGGGGGACAAAAAAAATCCGTTTTTTCAGCTAGGAACAGCTGGAAAAACGGGGATTTCCCGGGGAAAACGGGAGAGTTGGCAGCTATGTTTGGGGAGGGTTTTTAATTTCATGGCAGAGCACATGCTTCGAATGTATTGTGCTTTGAATTCAATCCCTGTTACCTCTCATGTAGCAGGGTTGGAGAGGCCTGTGGACTGGGTTGGGCTAATCAATGATCTGACTCCAATAAGTCGACTTATAATGGTCACAGATTTCCTTCCTGCTATAGTGGTCCTTGTTTTAAAATCCTGGCCTCTCATTTTTTAGCTTGTGTCAGGTTGACCAAAGATTGAAAGGACGGCAGTTCTGTTCACTGACTCTAACAGAGGGTCAGCTTGTATTGCGTTAAGAAAGCAGCATGTCGGCCAATGTCAGCCTGATGAGTGACAAGCTCTCCTTTCCTTCCTCTTGCAGTTTCGTCTGGTTGTAAAGACAGCACTGAAGTTGCTCCTTGTTTTTGTGGAATACACGGAATCCAATGCACCGCTTCTGATCCAAGCAGTGTCCATCGTAGATGACAAGAGAGGTGAGATAGAGTACCTGCCTGTAGTTGCGCTTCAAAGGAAATAATGGAATGGTTTGTTGTTTTGCTACCACAAAACAACCCTACCAAAGCAAATCATACTCTCTTTCATACACTATACTTTTTTTCTCAGGAGCAGATTTCAAGTAGAAAGCAAAACGCTTGTAGGCCACACCGTGGCATAGCTTGGGGGGGGGGCAGAGGGGCTGCTAACTAGGGTGCAAAATTTGGGGGAGCTGCAAAATTTCAAAGGAAAAAAGAAACCACTTTTAGGTTTTTTTAAAACAATCAAGCAATGTAAAAATTTCATTAAATTAAAAATAATAATAAAATAAACGGCTGCTGCCGCTGTCATCTCCCAAGCTTCCCTCTCCCTGCTGGGAAGACCCTTACCCACCAGCCTCTCTGCCACCCGGCCCTGACAGGAACCATGGGTTGGGGGGTGCAATACTTGCCCTGCCCCGGGTGTTGTCAACCCATGTTATGCCACTGATGCCACAGACATGTGCGCATGTATATGAATTGGAAATTTGCCTACAAAATGCATGGCTAATAGTGTCTGGGAAAGGATAATAATAATAATTAATAAATAATAATAATAATAATAATACCCCGCCCATCTGACTGGGTTTCCCCAGCCACTCTGGGCGGCTTCCAACAAAAGATTAAAAATACATTAAAACATCAGTCATTAAAAACTTCCCTAAACAGGGCTGCCTTCAGATATCTTTTAAAAGTCAGATAAAGTTGTTTGTTTCCTTGACATCTGGTGGGAGGGTGTTCCACAGGGCAGGTGCCACTACCGAGAAGGCCCACTGCTTCGTTCCCTGTAACTTCGCTTCTCGCAGGGAGGGAACCGCCAGAAGGCCCTCGGAGCTGGACCTCAGTGTCCGAGTTGAACGATGATGGGTTCCGCACTCCTCCTGCGTTTAGTAGGTAAAAGCCCCATTGTTATAGATCAGGGGTCCCCAAACTACGGCCCCCGGGCCGGATGCGGCCCAATCGGCCTTCCAATCCGGCCCGCGACGACTCCCGCCGCCCGCTGCCGCCGCCCGCTCTCACGGCGCGCGGCGCAGCGACGATCTAAAAAATCGGCAAAAAATCGCCGAAAATCCTTTGTGCGCATGCGTATGGGCCTCTCCCGACCCGGAAGAGGTCATTTCTGGTGCACTTCCGGGTCGGGGGAGGCCCATACGCATGCGCACAAGCGTTTTTTGGCGATTTTTTCCCGCCCGTGTGCGTGTGCGCATGCGCACGGGCGCGCACTCCCCCGCCCTCCGGCCCGCTGCGCGCGCACTCCCCTGCCCTCCGGCCCACCGCGCGGTCGGCGCGGCGGGCACCGGCCCGCCGCGCAGAAAGTCTGGGGACCCCTGTTATAGATGCAGAGTATGACAACAAAACTTAAATCTACGGAGGACATGTTCTCCTTTCCTTAAATTCTGATTAGTAGGGTATTCTCATTTTTCTCCATTTTGGCGTTTTCCTGATTTTGTAGGTGAGATTTCAGGCAATCCTCGAACAGAGGAGTAGTTACTGTAGTGTGATGTACATCGTTTCAGGGGTGTGGAGAGGATGGAGCATACCTGCCAAGTTGCTGTCGGAGAAATAAGGGACCGGGCAGAAGTAGCAGGCCGGAAGTAGCGCTGCCGCCATTTTGGAACTGGGCGGAGCATGCTCAGGAGTGACTTTTGATGCTGCTTTGCCCAGTTCCAAAATGGCCGCCGTGCCAGAAGTTGCACTGCAGCCATTTTGGAACTGGGCAGAGCAGCATCAAAAGTCGCTTCTGAGCATGCTCTGCCCAGTTCCAAAATGGCCGTCGCGCCAGAATAAACCGGGGAAAGACAAAAAAAATCCATTTTTTCAGCTAGGAACAGCTGGAAAAACGGGGATTTCCCGGGGAATACGGGAGACTTGGCAGCTATTGGATGGAGCCCCCCATGCAGTGATAGCTGCTGGCCAGAGGGCTATAAAACCTGTCACCAAGGCCTTTGCAGTTGATCTTGAGGCAGTCGTGGTGTGCTGCCTCAGCAGAGATGCACCTGACAGGGAACTAGGCCGTCTGGGCAGCAAGCTCCTTCATGAGGGTAGGCCAGGCATCCACCGGTCAGAGTCAGCCAGCCATGCCCACTGTGAATTTTATGCACATGCATTTTCATCTTAATGCTTTCATGCCCTCCTGAATTCTCTCTTCAAAGTTCTTTTCAATTTCCTCTTACGGTACTTGTTGACTACTGGTCTCATGCCAGTGTTTAGCCTTTGGAGGCGTTTGGAGGTGGAAATATGGCTGCTGACACAAGGCTTGCCTTCTTATTGATCTTCATGAAAGGATTTGATGTGCACTTACTCCACTTACAGGACCTAGTTTTACAAGGATTCTAAGCTCTCAAATATAGAATAAATGTTCATAAATTCACACGTATCTAAATATCTAAATGTGTCTGAAATAGTACAGAAGAGCAATCCTGAAGCCATTTTGATTCTCCCAATGACCTCAAATATTCCTCTGCAGTAAGGGATGCAAATGGGGAAAGCCTTCCCATTGTATTTTTGCTTACAAATCCTGTCTTAAGGGCGTATTTGTGTAGGAATAGGGTGAGCCTGTGACCTGGATTCAGGAACCAAAGTAGCCAGGCTGCCCAAGTAATGCAATCAGTGACCATTAACAGGTATTCCTGGCAGACAGGATTTCTGCTGTAGACCGCCTCCTATGATGTATGTATGATGATTTTAGGGTGGTCTTTGGCTAAGGGGGTTGGGCACCGTCAAAATTCTTTAAAGGTTCTTGCACACTATAGTTCTCATATAGTTCAGGAGGGGAAGGAACTCAGTTGCAACAGAAAAAAATCTGCCTTGCTTTCCACTGGATCCTGCCTCCATCCATTCTTCTCTGACCAATCATGAACGTAGGGGACTCAGAGTCCCATGGGGAGTTGGGCAGCAAGAGCCAAACCCCAGTTTTTACATCACTAGAAAGAGACCTGTATGATTGTTGTATTTCATCACTGCCTTCCTTGGATATGGCAGCCATTTCTCAGGCTTCCTCTCCAGAATTGAACCCAATTCCCCATTCCCCCATTGGTCACCATGGTTATGCACAGCCCAAGGAGGGGTTCAGAAAGTTCTAGATGTTCACTGACATCTATTAGCTCTAGAATTAGCACAGTGGAGTGACCAAAGGAAGTATAACTGATTTAATGAGGTGTTCACATTTTCTATTTAACACCCATGTATGTACAGTCATACCGCCACATCCGAAGGCTTTGACTTCTGAAGGTTTCGACTTCCAAAGTCGAAGCCTCCGGAAGTCCTCCCGGCACGTGTGCCTGGTGCACGTGTTCTGCACCTGCGCAGAGCGGCGCACGTGGTCGGCGCATGCGCCGTAGCACGAAATTGCGCTTTGCGCATGCGCCGTAGCGGCGCTTCGACAACCAAAAATCTCGACTTATGAAGACGACCACGGAACGGATCATCTTCTTAAGTCGAGGTACCACTGTATAGTTTAATCTTTCTAGCGTGAGCCCCATTGAAATGAATGGGAGTTGCAGAAAAGCTTCCATTCATTCAAAGGGGCTCTTAAAGCCTACTGGGAATATGGCTTTAGCTATCTTATTTGGGAATCCTTTTATCAGTCTCAGAACCGGTTAAGTGCTTTTGTAGACACCTGGTGCTTTAATGGACATTTTGGTCGGTGAGTTATAATCTTTTAACATGTGCAGTGCAGATGATTGGCAAAAGCGGGGCCGCTCCTAATAATTCAGCCCCAGTTTTCCTAGTACTGTACAGCTGTGTGTTGCTTCCACACTGCAGAACATCCAAATGGAATTGAAAACTCTGTAGGAACATCCGGCTTACAAATGTTCCCTGCAGTTTTGGAGGAATGTGTTAAGAGGCAAGCAAGAGTTCAGCCTATAACATGTACATTATTGCCTCTCTTCTGCATTTTTTCCACAATACAGAATGCTCTTCTTGCAGGACAAACACCTCAGTATTATAAACTTAAATCTTCTACTGTCTGCCTTTCCAAATAAGAACAATCGCTTCTCCCCCAATTACCTATTGTAATTACAGTATATTATAGCTTCTGAGCACTAAAATATTTTTCATGCTAATGAGCTATAGAATTGTAGAGTGGGAAGGTACCCCAAGGGTCATCCAGTCCAGTCCTCTGCAATGCAGGAATTACAACCGGATCAAATATGACAGATGGCAGTCAACCCTCTGCTTAAAACCACCCAAGGAAAGAGTCTCCACCACCTTCAGAGGGAGTCCCTTCCACTGTCAAACAGCTCTAACTTTCAGAAAGTTCTTCCTATGTTTAGTCGGATTCTCCGTTCTTGTAACTTGAATCCACTGGTATGGGTCCTACCTTCCAGAGTGGGAGAAAGCAACCTTGCTCCATCCTCCATGTGAACATACGCAACTCCCTTAACTGTTCCTTATAAGACTTGGTTTCCAGGCCCAGGCTCAACTTGGTTGCCCTCCTCTGCACATGTTCCAGCTTGACAATATCCTTCTTAAATTTTGGTACCCAGACTTGGACGCAGTACTCTATGTGTGGTCTGACCACACAACTTCAAAACATGTCATTTAGTAGTTGTTGTATTGTACCATTTACATTATGCCAGCAGCACATGAAGAACATTCGCATGCTGAGGATCTTACAGATAAGATAGATAGAGGAGGAGAAGAAGAAGAAGAAGAAGAAGAAGAAGAAGAAGAAGAAGAAGAAGAAGAAGAAGAAGAAGAAGAAGAAGAAGAAGAAGAAGAAGAAGAAGAAGAGGAGGAGGAGGAGGAGGAGGAGGAGGAGGAGGGGGAGGAGTTTGGATTTGATATCCCGCTTCATCACTACCCGAAGGAGTCTCAAAGCGGCTAACAATCTCCTTTCCCCTCCTCCCCCACAACAGACACCCTGTGAGGTGGGTGGGGCTGAGAGACTTCAGAGAAGTGTGACTAGCCCAAGGTCACCCAGCAGCTGCATGTGGAGGAGCGGAGATGCGAACCCGGTTCACCAGATTATGAGTCTACCGCTCTTAACCACTACATCATACTGGCTCTGGCTCTAAATCTTTATTCGGCTATAAGCCCACACCACAAAAATAAATCAGCCGTAAAAAACAGAGATACAAATTTCCAACATATAAATAGAATAAATCAGAGGATCTTACAATCTAGCTTTCCTTCAGAATGGATAGGTTTGATCTTCTAGCAGTCCATGGGACTCTCAAGAGTCTCCTCCAGCACCAGAATTCAAAAGCATAAATTCTTCAGCAAGCTCAAAGAAATTTTGGTGGGAGGTTGGGGTCTTACCTTTCAATAGAAAGTGGTGAGGGGCTTTATCCTTCCTTGTTTCTTTTTATTTCCATTTACACCAAAATAAAAATCCCTACTGCTGCATACGGCTCAGCTGTTCTTTTATCCTAGCCACATTTCGGGGACAGGAATGATGCAGCATCGAGCAGTGGCATTCATGGGGGGCAAAGATGGCTTTTGTTTGGTTTGCAGGAGGCGACCGTTCATACTCGTATTCAGAGGAAAGACCACCACCCTGAAAATTATTAAAAGTCACTGAAAATCTAACCCCACCCCACCCACCCCGGATGATTTTTTTTCATGAAACTGTGTGGCCATGGTGTGTGTCTTTTAAATAATAGGCTATAAAGAAATAACAAAAAAATAGAAATAGCAATACTGTATATGTTAGGGAGATTCATTTTCTAAACCATATGGTGGTATACCATATACTGGCCTGATGAGGCTAAGAATACAAATACAGTGGTGCCTCGCTAGATGAATTTTATTCATTCCACGGGTCTTTTATAACGAAAAATTCGTCTAGCGAATCCCATAGGAATGCATTGAATTTTAAAAAAAAACATTTTTGCCCATAGGAACGCATTAATTGAATTTCAATGCATTCCTATGGGAAACCGCGATTCGCTAGACGAATTTTTCATAAAACGAATTCGTCTAGCGAGGCAACCTCCGCTTGAAAAATCCTTTCGTTAAGCGGAAATTTCGTTAAGCAGGGCATTCGTTAAGCGAGGCACCACTGTATGCTGAAACAATTAAAGCTGATAAAAAGTGGAATGAGGTCTGTAACAGCGGAAAGCAATCCACCCAGTAGGGGGAAGCAGTACATTTCTTATTCCTTATTTCATCACTGCCCGTTTCATTTCAGCGTTGTAAAGACTTCCATTCTGATTTACTGAAATGTTAGAAAAGACTCAAAATCAAGAAGGTCGTGCAGTGACGAGGCCGTAGGGTACTTTAAAATGTAGGCTATTCCTCCGAAGATTTAGAAACGGAGAAGAAAAAGTAGGTTTTCCAGCTTTCCCTTTTATTTTATTTTATTTTATTTTATTTTATTTTATCTCTGATTAGCTTACAAGATTAATCATTGCAGAAAAGATACAAAGCCCCAAGATCAAGATGAGAGTGGATAAATCCCAACAGCTTTTGAAGGGGGTTGATCTTGAAAGGTAACCCCGTTCCAGGTGGCCTTTTTATATAGCTGGTGTAGGAGTGTCAGTTCACATATTTATGCCCGTGAGTTGATTCATTCTATGATAATCAGTGTTTGATGACTCATAGCTGAATTTATGAACTTAGTCCACTGCTGTGTTTGATCAAAGTCTTGTTGTGAGTGTTAAACCCAGCTTAACATTCACACATGACGGTGATTATTTTATGTGTGAACCCCTAAGCCTGGCACATTTAAACCCCACCCCCGCAGAAATCAAACCCGCACTGAAATGTCTCTAATTCACAATCAAGGCTTACCAACCCATTTTATGCAGCTCATGCTACCAGCCAATGGTACTGCTGGCCCTGCCCAGCCCTGCCTCCAATTCAAATGGAGTTGGATCTATGTTGGGGTGGGGAGAGTTATGTCTGTATGTATGGTCTGGGTGTTCACTTGACTTTGCTGGCTGTTGAGGGGTAAGCTTTTTGGAGTGGAGTCCTAAGACGTTTGGATGGCGCCTTGTATACCTCATTCGGCCAACTCCTGCGGCCCAGCTGGTAGCCAAATGTACTGCTTTTCTTTTCTTTGATAAGGTAATTATAGCATTGTACTTCCTCTGTGCGGGACCCAGGTGGCGCTGTGGATTAAACCACAGAGTCTAGGGCTTGCTGATCAGAAGGTCGGTGGTTCGAATCCCTGCAACGGTGGGAGCTCCCGTTGCTCAGTCCCAGCTCCTGCCCACCTAGCAGTTCGAAAGCACATCAAAGTGCAAGTAGATAAATAGGGATCGCTCCGGCGGGAAGGTAAACGACGTTTCCGTACGCTGCTCTGGTTTGCCAGAAGCAGCTTTGTCATGCTGGCCACATGACCCAGAAGCTGTCTGCGGACAAATGCTGGCTCCCTCGGCCTATAGAGCGAGATGAGCACCGCAACCCCAGAGTCGGACACGACTGGACCTGATGGTCAGGGGCCCCTTTACCTTTACCTTACTTTCTCTGTGCAGAAAACCTCTGAATCTAAGAAATGTGATATTGATGGCAGCATTGTACTGCAGCAGCATACATGAAGTGGGAGGGTTTGGGTAGGTGTTTGTGTATCTCATAAGCTTTTGGAACTGGGTCAGAGATGGAACCGATTCTGGTATATTTCTAGCTGAATGCAGTTGTGTGTGTAAGTTTGCTCCCATTTTAAGGGGTAGCAGAATTTGGGGGCATCTCGCGCTCTTCATTTGCTGCTTCCTTTGGATGAGCCAGGACAGGTGATAAGGGACTCTGAGATGCAGGTAAACTCTCGGTATGTCACTATGCATTTCCACATGAGCCAAATATAAACTATAGGAAGTTAAAAACATAAAGATGTACAAAATAACATGTTATAAGCAGACCCCTGTCATACAGAAAAGCCAGTCCAACACAAGAATTCTTTGTTTTCTGACATTAAGTTATAATAATTGCTCCCACCAGCAGTGGTTCAGGATCAGTATCCTTTGCACCAGTGGTGCAAGATCTACAATTAAGAGCAAAAAGAATTTAATACTTTTATATGTATGGGTGGGTGGATTTACATACTTGAATCATATTTCTTCATAGAAATAAATAGATTTTATTCAAATGTCATTTTTATGCAGGCTCCTTTGCATTGTATTTTGGCTTGCTTCTGTATGTACCCCTGGCAAATACACAGAAAAATACATATGGAAGTGTGCTTTTGTAGGCCACAGGCAGAATATTCTAGAATGCTTCTAGATGGGAGGAAGCACATTCTGAGAAGACAAGTAGTCTGTCTGTTAACTAAAGCATATTTCTGTCATATGGCATGGATTAAAGTAATTAATTTGTCATGTTACTGGCTTACGGTTACCCCCAAATGGCATAAGTATAGGTTAGAATCATAAATCAATCCTTGTTTCCAGTTTCTCTCTCTTCATTAGAAACCACAGGCAGGCACTTCTGCAATGAGGGTATCCTATCCACCTATCGTATATCTTCTGTGAACTTACTCAACATGTACACCCAGCACACAGAATATATAGAAAGTTGAGCTGAAAATAATAGAAGGGTGTTTGATTGCCCCGTATTTCTCGTATTAAATATTAAAGGACAGTAACATTTGCACAAAACCAAATGGGTGTGCCCAAAAATAGTGATGATAAAGAAACCTCTTCACAATCTGATGAATGAGAGCAGGTTTACATATCAAAGCTGCCACATGGCACTGCTGGAACCAGCATCCCCCTGTGACTTCTCCCATTCAGTTTATGGTGCCTAGAAACACAATGCTTTGCCATCCAGTTGTGTGTTTTCCCACCTACCATCATTGACTTGCTGCAGTGGATGCAGAGAAATGCTCCACGTGATGTCATAGGGAAATGGTACTTGCTACTGCAATGTCATGCTGCTTTAGAATGATAGAATCATTCTAAGTCATCTAATCCAACCCCCTGGATCTTATATGATAGATGGCCCATGAAACCTGTGCTTACAAACCTCCAAGGAATAAGAGCAGGCACCCCCAAACTGCGGCCCTCCAGATGTTTTGGCCTACAACTCCCATGATGCCTAGCTAACAGGACCAGTGGTCGGGGAAGATGGGAATTGTAGTCCAAAACATCTGGAGGGCCGAAGTTTGGGGATGCCTGAATAAGAGTCTACCATCTCCTGGGGGAGACCGTTCCGCTGTCAAATGGCTCTTACTGTCAGAAGGTTCTTCCTGATGTTTAGTCGGAATCTCCTTTCTTGTAACTTGAAGACATTGGTTTGAGTCCTACCCTCCAGAGCAGAAGAAAACAAGCTTGTTGCATCCTCCATGTGACAGCCCTTTGGATATTTGAAGATGGCTGTAATACCTCCTCTCCGTCTCTTAATTGTTCCTCATAAGGCCTGGTTTCCAGACCCTTGATCATCTTGGTTGCCCTCCTCTGCATACGTTCCAGCTTGTCAATATCCTTTGTAAACTCTGGTGCCCAGAACTGGACACAGGACTCTAGGTGTGGTCTGATGAAGGCAGAACGGAGTGGTACTATTACTTCCCTTGATCTGGACACTAGACTTCTGTTGATGCAGCTTAGAATAGCATTGCATTTTTGGTTTAGATCCGTTTCATCTTCTGCCACTGTGGAAATATGTGCATTATGGAACTTTTTTATGTAGCACACAACAGCTTTTTATATCCCAGCAATTAACTTATTTACTAACCCTTATTTACTTTCCTTGCATGTTTCCTTTCAAAGTTAATGTGTTTTGAGAGGGATATCCCTGTTTGCAAAAACTACAAAGAACATTGTGACACCTTAAAGACAAAGGAAGTTCATCACAAAGCCATCTATGCCTGCAAACCTAACCATGCCTACTCAGAAGCTTTTTTTGCTATTGCATCACAGTGTTGACTCTTGTTAAGCTTGTGGTCTAAGTCCCTGTGGTGTTTCACCTCTAGGGGACCAGCAAGAGTTAAGTTGTATGGGAGGTGAATAGCCAATAGGAGCTCTCCAGGCAGAAGCAGGGGTATATAGGGAGAAGCAGGCAGTCAAAAGGGGGGGGTAGTTGATGAGTGAGGTGGAGAGGATTTGAGATAGAGAGAGGGTTAGAGAAGCTAGTGAGGTGAGCTGTGGTGCAGAATCTGAGAGAGTAATAAGAAGGGAACTTCAGTCAGGGAGGAAAAGGGGGGAACTAGTACTAAAGGTTAAGTTTAAGCAAAAGTACCTGAGAAACCGTGAAGAATTTATATGCTTGTAAGATCATCACCTAAATAAACTTAATTGTTTGGTTTACCTTTCACCTGACTGGAATCCAATATATGTGTACCAGTACGCAGACTTACTGGTTGGTGGCAGCAAAGGAAGAATATAGGAGAGGGAGGTACTGGGTCAATAGACCGTGAAACGTCTGGGGGCCTTTACTGGGTAAGCTCGCCACAAAATCCTCGCCACAGTCCCCTAGATTGTTTTTGTCTGTACATTGGTACCTGAGAACCTTAATCCGTTCCAGGACCCTATTTGACTCTCAAAACTGTTCAAAAGCCAAGGCGTGGCTTCCTATTGGCTGCAGGAGCTTCCTGCACTCAAGCGGAAGCTGTTTCGGATGTTCAGCTTCCGAAAAATGTTCGCAAACCAGAACACAGGCATAATATAGTCCCTGCTCCCCACCTAAGTTGGTAACAGGGCTGATTTTAGGTAATAGTGGACATGCTTGGTGGGCTCTATTCGCCCAGGGGGATCTTCTCCTCCAGACCACCCTCCCTGCTCCCCACTTAAGGAAAAAGCAAATGGCCACACAGCTACTTTGGCTTCTGCTCCCCCATAATTATTATTATATTATATTATATTATATTATATTTTATTTTATTTTATTTTATTTTATTTTATTTTATTTTATTTTATTTTATTTTATTTATTTATACACCGCCCATCTGGCTGGGTTTCCCCAGCCACTCTGGGCGGCTTACAACAGAAACAGGTAGGTAGCCGTGTTGGTCTGAGTCGAAGCAAAATAAAAAAATTCCTTCAGTAGCACCTTAAAGACCAACTAAGTTTATATTTTGGTATGAGCTTTCGTGTGCATGCACACTTCTTCAGATACGAAGAAGTATCTGAAGAAGTGTGCATGCACACGAAAGCTCATACCAAAATATAAACTTAGTTGGTCTTTAAGGTGCTACTGAAGGAATTTTTTTATTTTGTTACAACAGAAAAATTAAATAAAACCATTAAACATTAAAAGCCTCCCTAAACAGGGCTGCCTTCAGATGTCTTCTAAAAATCTGGTAGCTGTTTTTCTCTTTGACATCTGATGGGAGGGCGTTCCACAGGACAGGCGCCACTACCGAGAAGGCCCTCTGCCTGGTTTCCTGCAACTTGGCTTCTCGCAACGAGGGAACCGTCAGAAGGCCCTCGGTACTGGACCTCAGTGTCCGGGTAGAACGATGGGGGTGGAGATGCTCCTTCAGGTATACTGGACCGAGGCCATTTAGGGCTTTAAAGGTCAGCACCAACACTTTGAACTGTGCTCGGAAACATTACCTGCCTCTTC
This sequence comes from Zootoca vivipara, assembly GCF_965207765.1. Taxonomy (NCBI): domain Eukaryota; kingdom Metazoa; phylum Chordata; class Lepidosauria; order Squamata; family Lacertidae; genus Zootoca; species Zootoca vivipara. The sequence continues at coordinate 5,425,353 of NC_142595.1, read as the reverse complement.
CTCTCTGTGGCAGTATGGATTGGGTCCAATCACCACTGCAGTTGACGGAGGGGGGAGATAGACTGCCTGCTTCCTCTCCTCACCCTTGTCAGTTCTCACTTGTCTCCTTTGCACCGCAAGGGGAAGGCAGGTGAGTGAGCATGCAAGGAGCAATGGGGAGAAGGAGAAGCAGAGGCCAGGGGGATTTCACTGGTGGATCCCTTTCCACCTGCTATGTTGACCCACTAACATCAGTCATGCTCAGTAGGATTTGTTTCCACATACCAAATGCAAAGCGTTGAACTGTGTCAAATGCTCAATCCTTATTTGTACTACAGTATTATTCACATCTGCACTGAACCATTCATTTGGCATCTACCTCTGCATCGTGGGACCCCAGTTGTGTGATATGCTTTGATCTTCTTGCCTAATAGGTTTTTGTTCCCCTTTTAGGTCTCAAGCTATGGTCCAATGTTATGGAGATCCTGGAAGAAAAGGATGGGGTTGACACAGAACTTCTAGTTTACGCAATGACTTTAGTGAACAAGGTTTGTTTTAAATTTGGATTTATGTATTTGGACGTATAGCGCAAAACTTCCTATGGCAGCTGACCCTGATGTTTGAAAACATGCTTTTAAAATGTCCCTAACATTCCAATTAAAAGACAATTTAAAAGGCTTAAAAACAATAATAAATAGTTGTTCCACTGCAAAAAAGCCACAAATGTAAATATGATGTATATGCTTGTGAGAAAAAACTTAGCTAACAGCTGTTAATTGTTGAATGATATCAAATAAGAAAATGTATTTTTTTATTTTAAAAAAATTAAAAGAACACCCGACCTTCCACTATTTCCTGGGAAAGACAGTATACATTTAGGATGAAAAATGTACTGATACCTCAGGGCTTTGCATAACAGTTGAGTGTTGCTGAAACTTGTCTGTTTAAGGCTATGGGTTTATTTGATGTAATGGTGCCAGGAGAGCCATGTACTTTGTGCCTTTAAGTTTCTTGGTGGGGTCACCTCTCACAGCCGTATCAGTGACATCATAGAAGGATGCTGGTTACCTCACACCATGTACTGTGACTTCATTTGAGATAGTTTCATGTACTGTGCCTAACACAGCTTCAGATATACTTGAGCTGCCTTTTAGCATGGATGATCAGGAGAGAGTTGATTAGACACATGGTATTATGCGAAGAGTGGGACGCGGGTGGCGCTGTGGGTTAAACCACAGAGCCTAGGGCTTGCCGATCAGAAGGTCAGCAGTTCGAATCCCCACGACGGGGTGAGCTCCCGTTGCTCAGTCCCAGCTCCTGCCAACTTAGCAGTTCGAAAGCACATCAAAGTGCAAGTAGATAAATAGGTACCGCTCCGGTGGGAAGATAAACAGCATTTCCGTGTGCTGCTCTGGTTCGCCAGAAGCAGCTTTGTCATGCTGGCCACATGACCTGGAAGCTCCCTTGGCCAATAATGCAAGATGAGCGCCGCAACCCCAGAGTCGGTCATGACTGGACCTAATGGTCAGGGGTCCCTTTACCTTTACCTTCATTATGCGAAGAACCAGCTGAAACTACCTCTAAGTGTTGTGCTGAATGTTTGCTTCTGTTCTGTTTCGAGCAATGGCCTCAGCAGCAAGGTTACAGCGGTAAGGACCCTGGACAGTTCCCTGCAGGCCTCAGGCTGGACGCACCATAAATCCAGATGTTCTTTCAGTGGCCGTCACCTTCAGATTGAGCTTTAAATGAGAGCTATAGCTCTATCCCAGTAGTTTGCTTTCTGTGAGAGAAGCCCTGCCTTCTTTAGCAGTCAACTTCAACTGAGTTAGGAAAACTGGTTCTGCTAGGGGGTAGGAGAAACAATCTTCCAAGTCAGAAGAGGGCGACCCAATATCAGAAGAGGGCGACCCAAGTCAGAAGAGGGCGACCCAGAAGAGGGCGATTTGATATCTCGCTTTATCACTACCCGAAGGAGTCTCAAAGCGGCTAACAATCTCCTTTCCCCTCCTCCCCCCCACAACAGACACCCTGTGAGGTGGGTGGGGCTGAGAGACTTCAGAGAAGTGTGACTAGCCCAAGGTCACCCAGCAGCTGCATGTGGAGGAGCGGAGACGTGAACCCGGTTCCCCAGATTACAAGTCTACCACTCTTAACCACTACACCACACTGGCTCTCGACCACAGTAGGTTCATTTTGTCCAAGCACTTCTGGTGTACTATGTACACTTGGGGCTGCTCTTGAAGACAATTTCCTCTCCTACTCTTAATCCGTGGCCTCGTCCCCAAGGGTCATGACACCTTCCTGATACTGAGTACCTCATGTAGGCTGATGTCACGATCTCCTCGGTGCCTTTGGGCCCAGGATGGCAAACCATGGAGGATAGAACGAGGAGAGAGGCAAGGAGGAATGCGGGGAGACTGGAACAGGTGGAATACATTTTCTCCTTCTGAACACATCTGGCTCCAGTGTTGACACACGAGTCCCAGCTCTCTCCCCATCCTAGTTCAACTGGACTCAAGCTGTGCCAGTTACAGTTTTGATGAAACGCACACACAATAAACTTCCTCTGTGGAATTGCTACCAGAAACCCAAGGCTGACTACTGAAGCCAAGGACTTTCCCTGCTTTTTGTAACTTGAGGCAACACTCTCTGGCCCTCCTCCCTACCACCATATATGGTGTCATCTGAGATCCACCAAGAGGTCATAGGGACTCTTTCTACCGAGCATCCTTGTGGGGAAAATAAAGGGACTTTGTTATTCTACTTTCTAAAAGTGCCATGTAACACACACAAAATCTGCCTATGAACTTGAATACAGATGATGCCTGGCAACCCCTCCCCCCTTGGGGTAAACCTCATTCAACGGTGAATCCAATAATATCTCCCCCAAAGCCATAGAAGCAGAATCGTAATCAGGAATAAGGTTTTTATATTTATAAAATATAAATACCTCTTTGCCCCCCCTTCCCTGTACCTTATATCTTGTCATTCTCAGCTCTTTCAGAAGTCAGAGACTTCTGCAGATCAGTCCTAAGGGTACATACAAGAAAGGCAGTTTCATCAAGTTTAAGTGAAACTTACTCTTACAAAGTGTGCCTAGAATAGCAGTCTTAGAGCCTAACCCATCCATGCCCTCTCATAAGAAAATCAGTACCGCTTACCTAGTTATGTGTAGGACTGAAGCCTAGTGATAAATTGTTACTTGAAGAATAATGCAGTCAAAGTTAAACAGTTTAAAGCCCTTTTGATTTTCAGTTGGAGAATTGCATATTCTAAAGTTCTCTGCCAGAAATCAGTGGTATTCAAGAACCTGTGCCTTTGTCTGGATCATGTCCTTGTTGTCTGTGACAATTTGTTAATGTTTCTGTCGCCAAGTATTGAATCTTTCTTTCTGATCAGCGCGGTTGACATATGTGTAATTTGTTTTGGAGAAAGAAGCCTGAAATGCTTTGCCTTTTGACTTTCAGACACTGTCTGGCTTGCCGGACCAGGATTCCTTCTACGATGTTGTTGACTGTCTGGAAGAACTGGGGATAGAAGGCATCTCCCAGAGACATTTGAATAAGAAAGGAGCAGACTTGGACTTAATAGAGCAGTTCAACATTTATGAGGTAACAGAACATGCCCTGCTCTCTGCATCTTGCAACTCGGGGGAGGGGGGATGTGACCAGGGTAATATTAGTCTCGTTACTTTTATTTGAAAAGTCAAACATCTGGTTATGCTACACAGTGACGGTGTAGGGTATTTAATAGTAAAACACACATCATATAATAATAATTCATGGTTAAAAAAAATGGAAGAAAATATGAATATGTTTATGGTCCCTTTGAATGTGCTCTTGTAGGCAATTAAACTATTTTAATGCTGATAATTTCACATCCAATGTAAAAGCGTCCAGTATTCAAAAAAGGCTCAGCTCAAGAGTGCTGCACCTGCGATTATTCTCCATCTTGATGGCCCTTCGAGCCCATTTTCATGAGTTTCATGAGTTTAGATTGGATTAATTATTGAGCTTGTGTAGCATCATTTATTATTTATCATCATTTATTATTTATACCCAGCCACTCTGGGCGGCTCACAACAGAATATTCAAAACACAATAAAGCATCAAAAATTTAAAAAATTCCTAAACTTCCCTAAGCTATTGATTACTTTACATCTTCATGTAAAGTGATCAATACTGTAGTAGAATACTTATGTGAAGGATAGAATATGAATGGGAAAGACAGAATACAGTGGTCCCTCGACTTACGAATTTAATCCGTTCTGAATGCACATTCGTAGGTCGAAAAATTTGTAAGTCGAAAAAAGCGGTTTCCTATAGGAATGCATTGGGAACGGAAAAATTCGTAAGTCGAGAAAAAACCCTCTAAACCGCAACGGTTTTCCTTTCGGATGTCGAAAAAAACGTAACTGTGCGGCCATATTTTTTTTTCATTCGTAACTCAAAATTTCGTAAATTTCGTAAGTCGAGTACTTTGTAAGTCGAGTGACCACTGTATGAGCTTCTCAGTACTGAAAAAAACCCTTTCATACTTTGTTAACTGAGTGCTATGCACTATGAAAGAACACCTCTCTGTTAATGCATCTGAAATTACTTTACTTTATTTAGTTAGAAAGTAGTAATTATTTAGTATTTACCTATTTAGTAATAAATCCTCCTCTGGAAAACATTAAGCTACATTCTCTGCCTTTGAAATGCTGGAGATCTTAGGTTTGTAAGCATTCATAACAGAAAAAAGTTCTGAAAGACCCAACAGAGATGCCTTCTCCACTCCCTTGGGGAAGTGGTACTTTTTGACCACCCTCCCATTCTGGCAGGCACAATCCAGCCCATCTGAGAGGGGAGTGACTAGGACTGAACTGCCATCTGAGGAAGAAAAGGTCCCTGGTATATTGAATTGGGGTAGATGGCTGGGAAATGGGAGTTGCAGGGTATCCCTCTCACATCTCAGTTGGTAAGGGAAAATAAAGCCCTCTTGTTCACAGACACTGACCTCTTCACCATAGCTGTCAAGTCTCCCGTTTTCCCCAGGAAATCCCCATTTTTCCAGCTGTTCCTAGCTGAAAAAAACGCAGCATCAAAAGTCACTTCTGAGCATGCTCCGCCCAGTTCCAAAATGGCGGCAGCGCTACTTCCGGTCTGCTATTTCCGGCCCAGTCCCTTATTTCTCTGACAGCAACTTGGTAGGTATGTTCTTCACCCTGGCTGGACATTCCAGTACCTGTGGGTATTCCAGCATCTGTCTCTTGTTTCCATGTGGTCTCTGATATTTCCAGCAGCGATGGGAGCAGAAGGCACATCTTCTGAACTGCACATAAGCGAACAAACAGATTGCACAGAAGTGCTTTGCGAGGCCAGGTAGCTCCAAACGACCCAGCGAGTGAGGCACACATGAATTAGTATAGGACTGGGGACGGCATTTGCCATTGTGCCGCCCACGGCATTCCTTTTAATTCTTAATTCTTTCAGATGACCCTGAGGCATGAGGATGGCGATAACAATGGGGAGCCCCCTCCCAGTGGCCGCAGAGATCGAAGAAGATCCAGCTTTGGCTGCAATGAACGAAGGGGGCTGGAACGGAGGAGGAGCCGGAGGCATTCTGTGCAGAGCGAGAAGAAGACATTATCTGCCCCTCCGAGCCCCTCTCCTCAAGCAAGCCTTGGGGGTAGCCATGGGCAGGGCGTCGAAAGCCTCAGTGAGAAGTGAGTGCAGGAAATGCTCCTTGTTTCTCCCTGCTTTGTACCTTTCTGTTTCATTCTTGTCCCGCAATGATGGGATGTGGGAGCCTGCAGTGTGCATTCAAATGAGGCTCCCCTGCATGCTTTTCAGGTGTCTGATTGCACCTGGGAAGAAAAGGCCCCCCCTGCCCCCCCACCCAGCTTTGCAGCTGTTTTCCAAGTCTGTCCCCTTCCTTGGCAGATGGAAAATAGTGTTACATAGAAACAGCTTTCATATTATTAACAAAGCTGTAAATTCATTTTAGGAGTTTTGTCTCTCGACACCTGCTTAGGTTTTAAGGGAAGCAGCTACTCTCCGGCACACACTGGATAGTTTTCTTCATTATCTCTTCATTTAGGCTTTGTGGCCGCATCAAGATTGTTGCTTCTATAGGTATCAAACTATCTCTGTCTTTCCCAATGTTGTTGTTGTTGTTGTTGCTGTTGCTGCTGCTGCTGCTGGCATCTGTCTCTCTCAGGAGACACTGGAGGAATGTGCTTTTGTGGGTGAAGTCATCCTGTTTGAGACTTACAGCGCCTGCTGTGGCTGTGGAGACCGATATGGGAGAGACATGTTTTGTTGCAGCTGGGGCAGATGAAGGGGTCCGCTTGTGCCGAAGCAGATGCGCCATGGCGTGCGTTCTCTCAAAACTCTCAGCAGTGATTCTTCATGCTGTGGATACATGGCCTTGGCCAATGAGGGTGTGAGAAACTGTGCAAAGTCTTGCGCATCTCCCGAGCTGCCAAGCATGAGTTTTTGAATCCACACAGTGTATTCATCTAATTTTTCTTTTCTTTGCAGAGGACCTGTAGTGACAACAGAGTCTTTTTTCCAGGTTTCCGAGTATGATCGGAGGAGTAAAGATGCTTCTCTTTAAAATGAATGTGACAGGCATAACATCTCTGTGTGGTGTAATATCATTACGGGCCAAACTGGATGTGACACTAAATTTGCTGCTTTTGTTGTTCACAATTATTAGCAGATGCAGAGGGGGTGGTTTTTGTTGTGGACAGCGAGAGGGGGCTTTAACCTTTTCCTCCCCCACTACAGTCCCAATGAAAATTATTTATTGTTTTTATTAATTATTAAATTTAAATACTGCCCTATACCCGGAGGTATATGGGCCCTGCAGCTGCTATTAGCTTTGATTGTTCATTTCAGTGAGATGGAAGCTATACAGAGACTTGGCCTTTCTGAAGGCGAATTCAGATATTGTCTCTTAATGACAGCCAATACAGGAACCACTTGTGTGCCTCTTTGCTCACTTAATAACGTACAAAAAGCAATAATGTAGCATTCAGATCAGCTCTCACTGTGGTTGGATCTAAGTCTAGTGTATGTGAATCTGACTGTGAATGAGAACTCCTTAAATCAGGCTTCCTCCACCTCAGCCCTCCAGATGTTTTTGGCCTACAACTCCCATGATGTCAGGAGTATGGGCAGGAGTCAGGCTCTGGGGCCTGTAGTGCTTTGCAGGACTGGGGCCTGCTTCAGCTTGTGCTGGAGAAGCAAGGAGTGGCCACTCAGGTGAGGCCACTTGATACCTCACTGCACCTGGTGGCAGGAGCTGGGAGGGATAAAAGCTCAGCATTTTCCTTCAGCTCTTTGACACAGCAACGCTATCCCTGCCTTGTTGCATCTGGCTTCCTGTTCCTTGATTCTTCACCTTGCTCCTCGACCCTTGGACCTTCGCCTTGCCGACGCCTTGCTCCTTGACCTTTGCCTTTGTGACTCCTTGCTCCTCAACCTTCAGACCTTCGCCTTTGTGACACCCTGCTTCCCGACCTTCGGTTCTTCGACCCTGCGACTTCCTGCTGCTTGACCGCAGCCCCACGCAACCTGAACTCCTGTTCCTGCTTCCACTCTGCCATCTTGCCTCTGGTCCTGATGTCCTGAGTCGGAACTGCTACCTCCCACCAACCAGACCGTGACACATGGTCCCTAGCTAGCAGGACCAGTGGTCGGGGATGATGGGAATTGTAGTCTCAAAACATCCATGGGCCGAGGTTGAGGAAGCCTGCCTTAAATACTACATTATTAGGAAGTATACATAGATGATCTCCAGAGCAGTGTGATGACTAATTGCTATGATATTGGACTTGGGCCAGTCAGACTTCCATTCAAATCCCAGCTCAGCTACGAAGCAAATGACTCTGCCACTAACCAGCTATTCCTGCAAGTCTTCCAAGTTATTCCTCCTTAATCTCAGAGATTATTAGGATCTGAGGCTCCAGTGGCCTGGTACTCTTGGCTAAGCTTCTGTTGAGCCTTCTCCTCTCTTCTATGCAGCTGCCCCTGAGTTCACTGAGTCCACTACCTTTGTAATGCTGCCCATTTATCTATTTCTTGCCTCTCAATCAAATATTTTCAAGGTGGCTGGACAAGAGGTCCTCTTGCACCTCACATGCTTCTATCCCGAAGCCTGCCGCTCCACTCCATGCTCCCAGTAAGTAGCTGAGAATTCACAGAGAGGCTGTGAGGGATTTCCTCCATGCGTGCAGAGTCACATGTACACAGGCTTCGTGCCCAAGGGAGGGGGAAGATTGTGTTCAAAGCTTTTTGATCAGCATGGGGTCAAATTGCCTGCTTTTCCAAGCCTAGGCAATAAAACCATGGGCTGCAGCATTTAGACTGGGCAAGAGGAACTTCAGTAATAAATTGACGGCAGAAGCAGGCGAACTTGGAAGGAAATAAAAATGATACCTACTTACGACTTATAAAACCTTCCTTTTTGATGGAACATTTTCCACTTTATGTTTGTTCACCTGCAAGGAGTTGAAGGAGACGGTTTTTTCCAAGTGCAGCGCAAAGGAGAAACAGATCTGATCTTAAAATATTGAAAAATAGGGAACTAAGTAAAACAGAAAGTGCCTAATAATCAGCTCTCATAAATATTATATACAGTGGTACCTCTACTTACGAATTTAATGCGTTCCAAACGCACATTCGTAAGCCGAAAAAAATTGTAAGTCGAACCCCGTAGGAATGCATTGGGAGAAAAAAATTCGTAAGTCGAAAAAATCCTATCTAAACCGCATCCAAGATGGCGGACGGAGCTCCGTAAGTAGAAACATTCATAAGTAGAGTTATTCGTAAGTAGAGGTACCACTGGGGGGAGGGAGAGAGAGAGAGAGAGAGAGAGAGCGCTAGCAACACAGAGGCAGATGTAGCCCATGTTTACTTCAGTGGAATCAGGAGTGCATCCAGCAATATTGAACAAATATTTCAGTACAGTAAGTCAATGTATTGGTGCTTTAATTATTTCTATCCTTTTCCTTTACTTGTCTCCTGGTTTTATTTGGTTCTGCTGAAGGTATCTGCTCATCTCATTTTTCTCTTCTATATTATGTGTCTCTGTCCATCTGCATGCCTCTTTCCATTGCTTTGGTCCTAGAGAGGAGGAAGAGGAGGAGGAGGAAGAGGAGCAACCAGTCACAGAACCTAATTCAGAGGAGGAGGGGGAGGAAGAGTCCTCTAGGCAGGTCAAAACCAGGTACTAGGGTGGTGCCCTTCCTAACACCTTGAAGAGTGCCTGAACTAAACATCTCACTAACTTTAATAGCTGATAACAGCCCTTCAGAATTTTTGCTCTGTCCTTCTTAAATGTATGATTGAACCCAGAAGCATAATATTCTCTCTTCTTAAATATTTAGTTTAGCATCCTTCCTGTGCCCCCCATGGGCGTAGCTGCCCCCCCTCAATAAGTACAATTCAATACAAATCTGAGGTTTTGCCCCCCCCCCAACAAAAGGCTGTCCCCCTGATAAAAATCCTGGCTACGCCCATACCGCCCCCTCCTACCAGTAGGAAGGTAGCTATTTAAATGTTCTCTTTGTAAATAGAACATGCTTTATTTATCTTTTTATAATGTATACAAAATACAATTGCATAAAATGAAAGGAACATAATGAAATATTGTTGAAGCAGAAAAACATAGAATCCTGGAGCTGGAAGGGACCCCAAGGGCCATATTTCTACTGCGACCCCCCTGCAATGTAGGAAACTCAGCTAAAGCATCCATGACAGATGGCCATCCAACCTCTGCTTAGAAACCTCCAAGGAAGGGGAGAGCCCAGAACCTCCCAAGGGAGATCCATCTTCCATGTATTATAGAATCATAGAATCATAGAGTTGGAAGAGACCACAAGGGCCATCCAGTCCAACCCCCTGCCAAGCAGGAAACACCATCAAAGCATTCTTGACATATTCCTGTCAAGCCTCTGCTTAAAGACTTCCAAAGAAGGAGACTCCACCACACTCCTTGGCAGCAAATTCCACTGCCGAACAGCTCTTACTGTCAGGAAGTTCTTCCTAATGTTTAGGTGGAATCTTCTTTCTTGAAGTTTGAATCCATTGCTCCGTGTCCGCTTCTAACAAGTAAACAACACTTATTTGACCCCCGTTATTTGACACAGAGGGGGAAACCTAAAGGTACAGTCCAAAAGGCACACAGGGAGTTCTGTATATATGGGATAATTTTAAAAAGCAAGTGGTCCTCACTCACCTGGTGCAAAAAGATCTTGTCATCCAGAGGAGCCCTGGCCGCCTAGATAAAACACTATATCCCCACATACTGGGAGTAAGGCTCGCTGACCTCAATGTGGCTTTCTTCTGCGTAGACATTTCATTATTTGCTAGATGCGAGCCAGTAGCTGCAAATGACCCTACTCAGCTAGGGCTAGCTAGTAAAGATCAAAGAGCAAGTCAGAACTGGAGGAGACTCAAGAAGACTCTTGCTCAAGCATAGCTCAGCTGAAAGTCGAAGCTCACCGTTAATATTGCTGGCCAGAGACGGCACTGGTTTGGATACCCAGTCAAAGATCTCCCAGACCTGCAAAGGTCAATCCGTTTAATTTCCCCCATCGGTTATCCTTTTCGGTTATAGGCCAAAGCCTCATGCTCCATTTACCTGCTTGCAGAGTAGCTAGACTTTTAAACGTGTGTGAATCAGAGTGGGCCCCTTTCCCTCCTCAAAAACATTTGATTCCCAGTTCAACCATCAAGTAAGGTTGATTTGGTTCCCTACCTTGTTCCCAATGTAGATCTTCACCCATACTCTTGTTCTTGATTGTTGACCTTTGCTCCCTCCCCACCCATCCAGTGTTCCTGGTGTTGAGCCTCACTCCCTTGTTCCTGTTGGTTGCTCCAGATATTGATCTTTATTTTCCCCCCCTTCTCTCCCCTTCTTCCCTTCGGGGGGTGGGTGGCTGGGCCGAAAACCATTTTGTGGTTTACTTTCATACTAGAACACAAAGCAAATGATGATTAATTCAATATATGGATAATTTATATTAAATTGTTTAGGGATATAAAGTATTTTAATTGAAACTGGAGATAATACAGGGTCTGTTATCAATGATATGCACCCCTTTAAATCTTTTATTTGGTACATTCATCTTTCTTTCTTTATGTTTTCCTTGAGCATTACTTTGTTTCATCTAACACAACATTAATTCCATCTTTTAATATAGCATAAACTATTTATATTATAAAATTCACATGGAATGCTTTATTGTGTGGTTCCCCACCACCTAACATTTCCCTTTAATTGTCCAAGAGTTTGCTACTGGCATATGACACCTCCCACACTCATAAATATGTCAAATAAATTTGTCAAATATTTCACTCTGCTATTTGGTAACATTTAAAACAGACGCCTTAAAATCAACCAAACATTGTTTCCTGATTGGCTGAGCAAAAAGTTATCTTTTAATATTCCTTAGTCTTCGATCCTATTATAGTAAATTATCTTCTGAACAGGTAAAATTGTTACAGCATGATATTAGAGGCGTCATTTCAGCACGCCCCCATGAAACATCTGGAGCTTTTGGATACCTGTTCTGAGAGGCATATAGCAAATTCCCTCATTCTGAAATTCTCTCTCTTAATCTGGTCTTCATTCTGCAGAGAAGAGGCTGAGATGCCCCAGAAATTCCTTGTAGCGGTATTGCAGGGCGCCATTTGGCAATTGTGAGCTGTTCCTCTGCTGCTTTTCAGAGAAATCTGAAGACACCTTGGGAAGAGATCCCAAGAGGCCTCTCCACCTTCCTTACCCTCTCGGGGAAGTTTAGAAGCATACAAGGCATCTAAACTTCTCCTTTTTTTTGTTTCACCATTAACCTATCTATGGAAATGCTTCCATTAATGCCATTTTCTCTCCTCTCCTGTTCTGCCTTTCCTCCCTTCCTTTCCTTTCCCAGAAGGCTTCCAGAAGGACAGGAGGTTGGACATAGTTCACAGAGTTCTGAGACTTCAGCCACCCCAGGTGTATTTTCTCAGGACGAGAGGCTCCCCGTGGGCTTTAGGGCAGAGAATTCACCCAGGAGCTCATCATTCCCTGTGCCTGATCCATTCGCTTCACGCCCTTGTTCTCTCCATTCATCACCCTCATCTGTATCCATCAACTCTTCCCAGAATTCATCATCTGTCACGACAAAGGCATCCCCAACTGTCGATAAATTACCTTACGTCCCACACAGTCCCTTCCATCTGTTCTCCTACGATCTTGAAGCACCTCCAGCAGCTGTTAAAGAGAAGGAAACAGAAGGGGTTAGGGAACACAGGTAGCACTTCTCAAGAGTTTCATAAAATAGTCTGTGAGATAATTGGAATGTTATGTGCAAGAAATATTCTATATCAGGCACGTCCAACTCCCAAGAGACTGCTATCTACTCCCAGTATTAAAAAAACTGGCAGTGATCTACCCATTGTCATTGTCATTGGAGGGAGGAAGAGGATGTGTGGGAAGGGGAGAAAGGCAGAAGTTGTTGAGCTTTTCGGGGGGTTGCTGAGCTATTTTTAGGGGCATGGCAGAGTTGTTGAGCTTGGGGGGGGCAAAAGTTGTCCAGCTTTTTTGGCGGGGGGGGGGGGAGCCAAGAATTAACTACGACACTAACAGGTGCATAAAACAATAAAGCCAACTAATGTCGGAAGCAAACTATAAAAGAACGCCCTTTAGACGCAATGTTGGGACAGAGCAAGGGGGGTGGGGGGAGGAAACATTCATTATACATTGCTTTTAATCCTGCAATTGGTAAGGGTCGCGTGACCGACTGAGATCACTCACCCTGTCGATCGTGGTCGACCTGATGGACATCAGTATTCTATATGAATGGTTATCATGACAGTACATCATTTTGGGTGGTTTCTTACTTGGACTTCTCCTGTCATTATTTTGCCCATTTTACCTCCAAACTTTGTCCCAAGTAGACATTTCAGATCCTGTGCACAGTGGGGGATTGGAAACAAACCAGCCAAGTGTGCCCCCCTTAGCATACCTACCCCTGTTCAAAGTTCATATGTTTGCATTGGACCCTACACACATTCAGCTCAACACATGTAGGCCCCATCTTCATGCTTCGGTATTGTGATACACATACACACTTTTTTAAAAATAATAATACACGTTTTAGTATACTCACTGGGTGAACATCTGTAATTATTCATTATTGCTAATAATAATAACGACTATGAACCTCAAAATTTTGGCACTATCAAAAAACTAAAATAAAAGTTCAGTTCTCTCCCATAGACTCACAATATAATCTACAGTACATCTGGAGCGATGGGACAAAAGGAAGGATTTGAGATCAGTTGATATGAGGTCATGTTATATTTATATTTGTAGGTTCACTCAAGCTCTCCTTTCTCAGCCTTCCCTTACCAAGAGCTCTTTGGCTCTGTCTAGAAAAGCAGTTCCTCACATGCTGAGATTCTTTTTGTACCATTTCTCCCAAAATAGTGGAAAAATCTAGTCTAGAGAGCCTCTCGGTGCAATTGTTCATGGTTTATTCCTTATTTTGTCGTCATTCCTGTGTAACCTCCTGCGGACCATACGCTTGATATCTGAACCATGTATTAGAATTATGTTCTCCTTTTTTCTGTATGCCATAGCAATGTTAACCAAGGTACGACTAAGTGAGCAAACTGCACTTCTTCCATACATATTTCATAGCTGTTTAGTGTGTGTTCTTTTTTCCTTGTCAAACACATCTGTAGTAATTGTTTCTCCTTTCTCCTGCAGTCCTTCTGAAAACCTGCCTGTGAACAAATTTTCTGACTCCTTCGATCCTTTTAATTTCCACTCTTTGTCTTCTCTTAGGTGGGTGATTCTTCTTCATACAGTATTCCTTCCTTGTTATGGGATGCTACTGAATTTAATGTCTTCCTTTCCTTTCCTTTCCTGAGCTTCAGCATTTTGATTCCTTATACCAGAACACTGTCATATACAGTGGTACCTCTGGTTATAAACGCTTCAGGTTACAAACTCCGCTAACCCGGAAGTAGCTGCTCCCGATTGCGAACTTTGCCCCAGGATGCAAACGGAAATCATGCGCCAGAGGCACGCGCGCAGTGGGAGGCCCCATTAGCGAAAGCGCACCTCGGGATAAGAAATGTTCCAGCTTAAGAACGGACCTCTGGAAAAAATTAAGTTCGTAACCAGAGGTACCACTGTAGTCCTGAAAGGACCTTGCTGGTCCAATAAAAAATAATATCAGGCAAGACCACATAGTTAACGCCATGCTTTATTCCCCCCAATATCTTAAGCATTGAATTCATGGACACCAATAGCAAGGTACTGATGTAGCTGGCCCATAGCCAGAAGGGGCGTTGTACAGTCTTTCTTTTCTTTTCTTTTTAAAAGAGGCAAGTTGCTAGGCCTCATGGAATAGAAGATGCAACACAAAATGTGCCAGCAAACCTCTAAGTGATTTCTATTAGATGACCCGGCCTGTTTTAGCCTAGAGGTGACAAGTGAGTTCTCTGGACACCAGGCAACAGGGAATCCCCGAGATCACAAGACCTGCCGTTTTCTCCTGCCCTTAAGTGCACATTTTTCTTTCCTAAAATCAGTCTTATTTTCCAATCACTGGGATATCTGTAGTTCAAAGTTCTACTATTTCCCCCTCATCACCCTCTGCCCTTCCTATCAAGCAGGATGCATCTTCTGTGTGGTGAGTTCAACTGAAATCAGATAAACCCTAAAAGTTATTTCCCCCCCCCACCAAAAATACCATTATACCATTTGTGTGGGTGGATGTTAAAGGACCCACGGGGTGTGACGGGGTGAGCTCCCGTTGCTTGGTCCCAGCTCCTGCCAACCTAGCAGTTCGAAAGCACGTCAAAAATGCAAGTAGATAAATAGGAACCGCTACAGCGGAAAGGTAAACGGCATTTCCATGTGCTGCTCTGGTTTGCCAGAAGTGGCTTTGTCATGCTGGCCACATGACCTGGAAGCTATACGCCGGCTCCCTCGGCCAATAATGCGAGATGAGCGTGCAACCCCAGAGTCGGTCACGACTGGACCTAATGGTCAGGGGTCCCTTTACCTTTACCTTTACCTTTTAAGCATGTATAAGATTGTTAGCATGTAAGTTGCTTAGAGATCATTTGGTTGTGATTTGAGGTATACCTTTAAAACATGTAATCTGATAGATAGTATTTTTATTCCACTTTGGCAGAATGCATGCATGATATTGTGGTGTTAGTATATTTCATGGGTAGGCAAACTAAGGCCCAGGGGCTGGATCCAGCCCAATTGCCTTCTAAATCCGGCCCGTGGACGGTCTGGGAATCAGTGTGTTTTTACATGAGAAGAATGTGTCCTTTTATTTAAATTGCATCTCTGGGTTATTTGTGGGGCATAGGAATTCGTTCATTTTTTATTTTATTTTTTTCAAAATATGGTCCGGCCCCCCACAAGGTCTGAGGGACAGTGGACCGGCGCCCTGCTGAAAAAGTTTGCTGACCCCTGGTATAGTTCCTCAATGCACACCAGCATAGGAGTAGGTTTCAGTGAATCTGACAATTCTGATTTCTCTCAGTTTTTTGTTTTTCTTTTTATGCCCTTAAGTTCAGTTCTCCACATTTACACATCAGTTTAGGATATTTGTTTTTAAGTCCTCGTGAAGATTCATCATCATTCAGATACACATTTTTGTTTGCAATTTTTCCCAATACACACATTATTATAAAGCAATTTCCCCCCAACACCAAATGTTTGTGTGTTATTTTTTACTGTATATTCATTTTTATACACACCTTGCTGCAGTGTATGCATTTTTGTGTGTGTTATTTTATTATTATTATTATTATTATTATTATTATTTATTAAACTGCATTGCAAAATTTTAAATTATGGCTGTGTTTCAGTTTGAGTATTGCTTCGAAAGTGTGAATTAGGTACATTTGTCATTACATGTGAAATGAATCAAATTTCGCCCCCAAAGAATTTCACCCCCATCCCTGCCTGGGAGTAATTTGAATTGAATGTGTGAGACTTATGGTTCTAAGTAAACATGCAATAATCAGGCCGGATTAAGAATGGTTTAAACCTTGGAGTTACGGTCGTGGTGGTGGGGACATTGCCATTGTGCTCAGAGTATTTTTGTTGTTATTTTCTTTTATCAGTGTTGGCAAACTGGTTTTAGTGTGTTGTGCTGTGGTTTTTTAAATTACTGGGATAGGAATGTAGCAATCAAAGCATGGAAGGTGGTGGGAATATTAGTTTTCCTAATTTTGTATCTTTTTAATACCATCACTTTTTCCCAGTGAATGCTACATTACATCTACAGTGGTACCTCGGTTTAAGTACACAATTGGTTCCGGAAGTCTGTACTTAACCTGAAGTGTACTTAACCTGAAGCGAACTTTCCCATTGAAAGTAATGGAAAGTGGATTAATCCGTTCCAGACAGGTCCGCGGAGTACTCAACCTGAAGCGTACTTAACCCAAAGTATGAGTGTAATTGCTTCTGGAAGTCTGTACTTAACCTGAAGTGTACTTAACCTGAAGCGAACTTTCCCATTGAAAGTAATGGAAAGTGGATTAATCCGTTCCAGACGGGTCCGCGGAGTACTCAACCTGAAGCGTACTTAACCCGAAGTATGAGTGTAATTGGTTCTGGAAGTCTGTGCTTAACCTGAAGCGTACTTAACCTGAAGCAAACTTTCCCATTGAAAGTAATGGAAAGTGGATTAATCTGTTCCAGACGGGTCCACGGAGTACTTAAACTGAAAGTACTCAAACCGAGGCGTACATAAACCGAGGTATGACTGTATATGGTTCCAGATCTTCAATTTAAATAGTTTTTAATTTATAAATGTATCTAGTTGCACAAATGTTTTGTGGGTGTTTGTTTTACTCTAACTTTGTGTGGTTTGGCTTACATTGTGTCAGCACTGGGGTTTTGTGCCTTTAACAGCTGTGTGGCAGAGCACGTCTCTTATAGGGAAGGGCAATTATGTGGAAAGCTTCACCTGCTGACGTTCTGTCTGTTAGACATCTTGTTACATGTGTGCGCCCCGTTTTATTTTTGGGCCTTTCACCCTGACCTTCAAAAGATGGCATAAAATTGCACGTGGCAAAGTATGTGCAGATTTTATGCACGTCGGTGGCTTTTGTGAGTTCTTGAGAGAGCCCAATCAATGTATCCATTTATTTATAAGATTTCTTACCCATAAGGTCTGAATTGATATAATATATGTGGAACAGGAAAATAGGTGCTAGCGCTGTTCTGCAGATACTTGTGCATGATCTTACCCACTTGTGTGTGTGGAGAGGGGGAATAGCTATACATAAGTAGGTTTTATAGTAATGGTGCTGCTTGTGTTTGAGTGTGTGTGTGATGTGTGTGCACGCGCTTTGGATTGAGTTTCAGTTTTCTCATGCAACACACCCTTGCCTGGTTCGCACATGATGATAAGTCCCCAATGGCTTACTCTTCTCTGTACTTCTGTCAACTTCAGGTACAGTGGCTACAGCAACAACTCCTGTTCTTCCACATTACCTCATTCTGGATTAAGTACACCTACAACACCCAGTTCTCGTCATGCTGCATCGCCACCCGAAGAGGCCAAAATTGAGAGGTTGGTAAGAAAACAGCATGAACATAAAATAGATTAATTGATTGAAATAAGTTAAAATGTCCATATGCTTGCCTTGACCAAATCTGGTTCCAAAGTGGTTTATAGACTTACATTCCTAGAAGAGTTCAGCAATGGATCCAGGCTGGTCTAGGTTTGGCTTTCCTGCACTAGGCAGTGGCTTGGATTGGATTACAGTGGTGCCTCGCTAGACTAAATTAATTCGTTCCATGGGTCAATTCGAAGGGAGACCAGGCCACAGTGGTCCCTCCCTCGCCACCAGATGAGAGACTATTTACCAAGCTGCCGCTTAACAAACAGCCTCCCAAAGCTCCCTGGGATCTCCCAGAAACCTCCTTAGGCAGCTCCAAGCATGGAAGTGTTTAGAATAACCTGAGACCACAAAAGGATTATGAAACAAGAACTGCATTTACTAGAATGAAAAAAAGAGTGTATTTCACTTTCATAAAATGTATGCACCACTTGACTAAAGAAGTAAAAACAACCCCAAAAGCCCTCGAAACAGTTGGAAATGTAAATGTTAGAAAGAAATGAGATGTCCAATATAACAAAAAAAAACCTCAGATATTTCCTTCGGGGGGGAAAAGCAAAGTAAAATCGGTTAAACATATCCACTTGCCGATATCTATTCAGTCCCTAAATTTACCTAAGCTCACAAGTCAGCCTTTGTTTCTTGAAACCTTGAAACCCCAAATCTTCTTTATCATGTAAGATACCCTTGATCTGCTCACCTCCTAACTGTCTGTGTGTTTAAATGTCACCTGTCAGTTGTGCTCCTCCCCTTGGGAAGCTTAGAGCAGGCATTCCCAGACTTCAGCCCTCCAGATGTTTTGGACTACAATTCCCATCTTCCCCAGCCACTGGTCCTGTTAGCTAGCGATCATGGGAGTTGTAGGCCAAAACATCTGGAGGGCCGCAGTTTGGGGATGCCTGGCTTAGAGCTTTCAAATTTCCCACCCTCAGAGAGACGTGCTGTTGGACACATCAGCAGTGGCAGACGCCTATGGCTTGATGTCATATTAGACTCAGGGCACATGCTAGAGTTTCAAACTAACTAGGCACTCCTCAACTAGCCATATAAGCAAGCCGTACATTCCCATTATATACACAAGCAGTCGAGGAGAGTAAAGGCTGATCCCTTCACAGTGCGAATTCAGAAACAGCTCGTACCAGCTGTTGCACTACAAGGCTGGTCTCCTTTCTCTGCAACCTACCCCACCCCTACTCCCCACCCCAAAAAAGAATCTTTGTGTTTATAAATGTTATATCAACATAACTCAGGTGGTCAGAAAGGCCCAACAGAGACTCCATTTCCTCAGGGTCTTGCGAAAGAATAAAGTTAAACAACGACTGATGAACTCCTTCTACCGGTCCACAATAGAAAGTGTCCTCTCAAATTGTATCACAGTTTGTTACGTTGGCTTGACAGCCATGGACAGAAAGTCTCTACAGAGGGTGGTGAATACAGCACATGATATCATGGGCTGTCCCTTGAGTCCGCTAGATGACATCGCAAGGGATCGTTGCCTTAGGAGAGCGAGAAAAATTCTCAGGGGTGACTCACACCCCGGCCAGCACCTCTTTAATCTTCTACCCTCAGGCAGGAGATATAGAAGTAGAATCAGCCATACCAACAGGCTAAAAAATAACTTCTATCCATGGGCTGTTAGGCTGTTGAACGGAAAATAACATAGCGAAATTGACTTGTGAGGTGGTGTGTTGTTTGATAAGAGATTGAGTGTTTGGGGGGGAGGGCGGGAGGCTCGTTTAATTTCATTGTACACAGGTTGTACAATGACAATAAAGGTATTATTATTATTATTATTATTATTATTATTATTATTATTATTATTATTATTATTATTATTTTAGCCTTATTATGTTAGGGGGATCCTACCGGACAAGTTCTAAGTCAGGCATCCCCAAACTGCGGCCCTCCAGATGTTTTGGCCTACAATTCCCATGATCCCTAGCTAACAGGACCAGTGGTCAGGGATGATGGGAATTGTAGTCCAAAACATCTGGAGGGTCGAAGTTTGGGGATGCCTGTTCTAAGTGCAGTGCAATCTTATGTTGCCGGTTGTAGAGAGATATTGGCACATTTACAGCTCCACCTTTGTGACTGTGACTTATTAAGCAAAAGAAAAGGAAGCGACCCTGTCAGCCTGTAAATGGATTTCTACATCGCCAGGAGAGATGCATTTCTGGGGACAAAGGGGAAAGTCTGTGTGCAAACACTGTTTTCAGTGATATCACTATGCCATCCGTAACATGTAGCGCCATCTTGAAATTAACCAGGGTATTGTAGGGTTGCACATGGTCCCAAGTGTTGCAAAACACTGGAGGTTCTGTTGCGTTTGTGTGAGGGATGAAATGGTTCCTGAAACTTTCTTGGCCTTAGCCCTTTTTCTAAGTTGTTTGTAGCCATTGTCTGCCCCATCTGCTACTACTTCGGTACCATTATTAACCCTAATCTTTCCATTTCCCCTTATCATTCCCTTCCTGGGACCTAACTTTGGGATCTAAAATTTCAGCGTTGCCCTGTGCAAACCCTGTGCATTCTACATCATCTACATCATTGTTGTGGTGCCCCCGAGGCTCTAAGTAAATATATATATAGGTAAAGAACTCCTGGACATGCTAGGTTGGCAGAAGCTGGGACAGATCAACGGGAGCTCACCCCATCGTGTGGATTCGAACTGCCGACCTTCCAATTGATAAGCCCAAGAGGCTCAGTGGTTTAGCCCACAGAGCCACCCACTCCCTATGCCCAGTGTGACTGAACCAGTCGTTTTCCCCTAAATCCGCCTCTAACCCAAGTCAATCAGGAACCATGTAATTAGTGCAGTGGCATCATCGGCGAGAACAAATGTTGCTGAGCGAGAATGAGGGTTTTGCTTTCTGGACTGATCCCAAGGGTGATCCAACCAGTCAGAAGTGTGTTGCCTCGCTTAGTTGTCATTTGTCATTTATCAAAGCATGGGAGGGATTGTCTTTGGGGAAGAGTTGTAGGGCAACTCCTTTTATGCAGAAGGTCCTAGGTTTAATCCTCTGTCTGAAACCCAGGAGAGCTGCTGCCAGTTTGTGCCAACAATACTGTGCTAGATGGACATATAGTCTAGCTTAGTATAAGGCTATTGGGATTATAACCATTTCCCTTTTGCCTCTGCCAGTTGCCTTGTTTAAATGGTGTATTTGCAAGGTTGGGTTTTTTTGGGGGGGGGCAATTTAAAGGAAACAGTACAATCCTTGCCCACCGCTCACCGCCTGCCATTTGCCTAGAGAGTAGAAGGATTCGCGCCTCTTTTAAGCTGGGGAGTCTCTTATAAAATGATGAGCAGGGAAGAGATTCTCTGCAGAAGCAGCTCCCTCATTCTTCTTTATGGCCTTTGGAGCTAGGAAATGGTTTTGGCCCCGTTCGACAGTCCCACCTTGAAAAGCCAGTGATAAAGGGATAAAGCCTTTGTCGTCTGGTAAACATTTCACAACCTTTTTTAGCTCAGACCTAGCTTGACAGCAGTCGCACAATGATATTGCATTTGTAATTTTGTGTCAGAAACAAGGTTTACGGGATATCGGGTTTTATTCCCCCTTACATAATGTCTATCCACGTGGGATGTAACGGATTCGAATTCAATGCGCAGAAATCCTTGAAATCATACTTGCATTGCTCGGCTGCCAGTGGGGCAAAAGCTGTCACGTCTTGCGTAACTGAGTATTTGTATGCACATCCACAAGCCAAAGTGTTTTAAAATAGTGGCAATGATCACCTAGCTTATTTTGTTTTTAGAGAAAGGGGCTGCAGTTCCTCCTTTCTCCCCAGCTAACCCTTTCATTCCAA
Source organism: Zootoca vivipara (assembly GCF_965207765.1). Classification (NCBI taxonomy): domain Eukaryota; kingdom Metazoa; phylum Chordata; class Lepidosauria; order Squamata; family Lacertidae; genus Zootoca; species Zootoca vivipara. Next base: position 5,403,925 of record NC_142595.1, on the reverse strand, counting down.
ACTTGGGATATTGCGAATGCCTTGATGAAATACCGGTAGATCAGGAAAACCCCACATCTGCTTTCACTTACAAATATCTGTAAAAATGCACCCACTAATTACAGTGGCAGCAATCTTGAGACTCCAAAGCAAGAATTTGATAAGCCCTTCTGAAATGGCCCATCTTGATTTCTTTTCCTGGAATTGGAGCTTCTAGGTAACATCCTAGAAGGGAAAAGGGACCACCCTCGATTTCAGAGAGTACAGTTACATGTGGTCCTTTGATTACATTTTAACAGATGGCTGTATCAAAGTTCAAATCACATGGCCAGCAGTGAGCCTTTTATTCCACTGTTGATTCTAGAAAAAGAGCTACACTTTTTTTGATTTTATGTGTCATGCAGCAACCCCCCACCCCCCAGAGTTGCCTCTTGCAAATTCCTGTATTGGTCACATTGGGGGATCCCACCCAATTAGGAATCAAGTACTGAAAGGATGATACCATGGTACTACGGCTTAGCCAATCCAATTTAGCTATGTTATAATGTTACCAAAAGTGAGGCCAATTTAAATGAGCAAGCAAACACGTTTAGAGGGAGGGCCAAAAAATAATTGAAACAGGGATGTAATTCTCAGCACTTTCAGAAAGTGTTCATGGAAAACATTTAGCAGTTTCAGTTCAGCCATAACAATAACTTCCTTCTTTGTCTTGTTTTAACTTGCATGTTTTGTCTCTGTCACTCCAGCAGGGTGCTGCTTTGCCTGGAAACTGCTAATAAGCAGTTTTCTTAATGGGTTTTTGTCATTTTATTTTTGTGTTAGGTATTTTGACTTTTTGGATTGCACACTGGTATGTGAGTTATGGAAGGGTATTAAATAAAAAAAATATGAATAGCATCAAGTTATGGCAAAGGCATAGTTGCAAGGAAGACATCTGTGCGGCAGTCGCCAATCCCACCTTTGCAAAGCAATGGCTGAGTTCAGAAGGGCCCATCTCAGATGCTGCCTTGCAATGCTCTCTGAGAATGGACGTAGCTTCCAACTGCTCCCTAGGAGCTGCGAAGTCATAGTGGTGGCACTCCTAGCCAGTGACTGGCAACCAGTGCCGGATGTATGTATAAGCTAAACAAGCTATAGCCTAGGGCCCCACTCTCTTGGGGGCCCACAAAAAAATTAAAGGGGAAAAAAACACTGGATGTACATTTCCAAAATAAAAGATAGAAAACAAATAAAATAAAACCTAAATACAGCGGGTGGTGCTGTGGGTTAAACCACAGAGCCTAGGGCTTGCCAATCAGAAGTTTGGCAGTTCGAATCCCCGTGAAGGGGTGAGCTCCTGTTGCTTGGTCCCTGCTCCTGCCAACCTAGCAGTTCAAAAGCATGAAGTGCAAGTAGATAAATAGGTACCACTCCGGTGGGAAGGTAAACACTGTTTCCATGCACTGCTCTGGTTCGCCAGAAGAGGCTTTGTCATACTGGCCACATGTCCTGGAAGCTGTATGCCGGCTCCCACGGCCAGTAAAGCGAGAGAAGCGCTGCAACCCCAGAGTCAATCGTGACTGGACCCTAACAGTCAGGGGTCCCTTTACCTTTATCTTACAGCAACAGTGTTTTGTGTTGTGTAGGCTCCTCTGATGTAAGTAATGGCCCCGCCTGCTAGCCTGCTCCCTAAAATTGTTGTTGTTTAGTCGTTTAGTCGTGTCCGACTCTTCGTGACCCGATGGACCATAGCACGCCAGGCACTCCTGTCTTCCACTGCCTCCCGCAGTTTGGTCAAACTCATGTTCGTAGCTTCGAGAACACTATCCAACCATCTCGTCCTCTGTCGTCCCCTTCTCCTAGTGCCCTCAATCTTTCCCAACATCAGGGTCTTTTCCAAGGATTCTTCTCTTCTCATGAGGTGGCCAAAGTATTGGAGCCTCAGCTTCACGATCTGTCCTTCCAGTGAGCACTCAGGGCTGATTTCCTTCAGAATGGATAGGTTTGATCTTCTTGCAGTCCATGGGACTCTCAAGAGTCTCCTCCAGCACCATAATTCAAAAGAATCAATTCTTTGGCAATCAGCCTTCTTTATGGTCCAGCTCTCACTTCCATACATCACTACTGGGAAAACCATAGCTTTAACTATACAGACCTTTGTAGGCAAGGTGATGTCTCTGCTTTTTAAGATGCTGTCTAGGTTTGTCATTGCTTTTCTCCCAAGAAGCAGGCGTCTTTTAATTTCGTGACTGCTGTCACCATCTGCAGTGATCAAGGAGCCCAAGAAAGTAAAATCTCTCACTGCCTCCATTTCTTCCCCTTCCATTTGCCAGGAGGTGATGGGACCAGTGGCCATGATCTTGGTTTTTTTGATGTTGAGCTTCAGACCATATTTTGCGCTCTCCTCTTTCACCCTCATTAAAATGTTCTTTAATTTCTCCTCACTTTCTGCCATCAAGGTTGTGTCATCTGCATACCTGAGGTTGTTGATATTTCTTCCGGCAATCTTAATTCCGCCTTGGGATTCATCTAGTCCAGCCTTTCGCATGATGAATTCTGCATATAAGTTAAATAAGCAGGGAGACAATATACAACCTTGTCGTACTCCTTTCCCAATTTTGAACCAATCAGTTGTTCCATATCCAGTTCTAACTGTAGCTTCTTGTCCCACATAGAGATTTCTCAGGAGACAGATGAGGTGATCAGGCACTCCCATTTCTTTAAGAACTTGCCATAGTTCGCTGTGGTCGACACAGTCAAAGACTTTTGCATAGTCAATGAAGCAGAAGTAGACGTTTTTCAGGAACTCTCTAGCTCAGAGCAGCAAATACAGGTACTTGATTGGCCAGGGAATTCCCTGGACGTAAATCCCATTGAGAATTTGTGGGCTATATGCAAAAGTCGACTCTGTGCTGTAGACTACGACTATGGAGAAGCTCATTCAGGCGCTGATTCAAGTGTGGTACAGGGATCTGAAAATCAACAGTAACTGTTCGAAACTAGTAGACTCCATGCCAAATGGTGATCAAATGCTGCTTAAAAATAGCGGAGGTCATATCCATTACTAATGTATGTATATGTGAGTTTTGTACACGTATATGTGAGCTTTGTACAATAAACTACATTGTTTGTTTCAATTAATTTGCACAAGGGTGTATATTTAGAATGAGAAAAAGTAGACCGGTGAAAAGCTATTGTACTGAAAAATATGAAGCAATGTGATTTCTCCTTGGTCTGCAGGCCGTCCTTGGGTGGTCTACTTACATCGTCGTATCGGCAGCACCAAGAGTCTTTGGCAGCGGAAAGAGAGAGGCGGCGTCAGGAGAGGGAGGAGAGGCTGCAAAGGATAGAGCGGGAAGAAAGAAACAAGTTCAAGTAAGACAGAAAATTATTTCATGATTTGTTATCTTAATATAACTAGAGTTGAAAAGTCATTTGCCGTGTTCAATATATGCAACCCTTCCATCCGTCTTCCTAAATGGTAGCATCTCCACGCTGACCTGCATTTGCACATGAAGAGAAATTTGGAATTGTGGCATCTGATAAACCAGGCATAGGCAAACTCGGCCCTCCAGATGTTTTGGGACTACAACTCCCACCATCCCTAGCTAACAGGACCAGTGGTCAGGGATGATGGGTAATTATCATCCCAAAACATCTGGAGGGCCGTGTTTGCCTATGCCTGTGATAAACCACCTGTTTGTCTGGTTATTTCTCAGTTTCCATTCCCACAAGTCACAGAGTACACAGTATGAAGTGCATTTCATAAAATACTGCTCTTCATAGCTTTGATACATTTAAATCCCTGTAGCCTTGTCAATTAGCTGGAGTATCTGGAGTCAGTTGAAATATTATTATTATTATTACTTAAATTTGTATACAGCCCTATACCCGCAGGTCTCAGGGTGATTCACAGGGTAATACCTGAATGAATGAATGAAACTTTATTTGTGTCGGCCATGTCACCATCCAGAGGGGGTTGAGAGGCCAGCTGGCTAGCCCCCAGCTGGATCATGCCCTTCCAGCCGACATGCTGGACGATCCCCCGATCTCTGGTGCGAGATATACCAGCGACCCAGACTTCAAAAGTCTGAGTACACTATATTAGCAGAGCAGCGTGAGGAGGCTTGTGAAAGCATCATAACAAGCAGATTTATTAAGCATAAATCAGGACAAAGAAAACATGTTGCCTCTCCTTCGTCTCCTCAGAGAGAGACTCAAACTCGAAAGCTATACACAAACGGAAGTTCCCAGCAATCTGTGCTGGTATGTAAACAGACATATGACACGCAACAGTTCCATGTCTACACTAAAGGTGGAATGGAATTTCCCAACAGGCCATAGCAACAACAAAAATTGCAATATACACAGAACAAAATAAAAAGTCGATTATATATAATACGGTACATTGTCTTCACAGTTTTTAAGCCACTGTCAATTCTCTTAGATCTATTGAAACACATTAATTACTTCAGAAGCTGTTTGTGACCACATGCAGATAAATGCTTATTTAAAAACATGAAAAATCGGTTTTTACTGTATGCTGCTGGGTGGGTTTTTTCCCAATAATGGAATTTGCTTGGCAGAAAAATCACTATTACATTGATAGGATTAAATGTGTTCAACTGGTGAGACCTGCTTCACCATCTTTTCATTATGTGTAAATTTGCTTAACATAGTGCAAGATTATGCCCTAATAAATTCCAAAAGAGAAAAATAATTTGCTGGTTCTGTAATGAAACAGAAAAGCTCAATAACATACCAAGTCAAGTAAAGTCAGTAGGAGGCAAAAGAGTCCCCAGCCTCTGGCCTGTTAATGAAATGGTCATCTTCTATGTAAAGGGAATATTTTTGTATGGAGGTATCTGAAGGGGTGTCAGCCGGACAATAAGTTAGTGAGAACTAGGCCTTTAACTGTCACCTATCTAAGAATGGATTCTCAAGACTGCCCCCCACAGTGTAATTCACATAATCTTTGGAAAGAATCTCAGATTGGTTTTAGCATCACCTCATGAAATAAACACCTGAGCGTTAATTGTTGCCATTTCTATGGTGGCTGTACACCTGAACAAATATTTTTTGTGTGTGATTTTTATAAGATATTTATTTTCTTATTTTTTCACCTGAATGAATCTTGATACCTTTCACAAGACATAGAGCTCAGGTCAAATCTTGATGCAGGTTGGAGACTTAATGACATTTGCTTAGAGCATGGTGCTTATAACACCAAGGTCACAGGTTCAATCCTTTGCAGGGGGCTGTGCTAGAGGACCCTCAGGGTCCCTTCCAACACCACGATTCTATGACATGTTCTCCTATGAAAAACATCAGTTATCAGCATAGTGCCAATGAAGTGTGTGTGGCAATGTGTCCTTGACATTTAAAAATCACACCCATCACCACAGATTTCTTTTATCAAAGAATGTATTTTAATCTGATCTCTTTTGCTTTAGCTGCTTTCATTTCTTTTCACTGCTTGCTATGTTTTTCTTTTTCTGCTTTTTATTTAAGTTATTTCCCCTGTAACTTTATGCACCTCTGTTTCATAGTCGTAATTATCTAGACAAAAGAGAGGAGCTAAGACAAGCAAGAGAAGAGAGGTCGGTACTTAACACTGTTTTTGGCTTCCTCTTTTTACATTTCTTATGTCATTTATTGAGAGATGCATGGTTTTGTAAACATGCTTCCAATTAGACTTGTAAAGAATGGCTTAAATCAGAAATGCACGTGCTATTTCCTTCTGGCAAGCACAGCCATGAAAAAGGAAGGTGTTTATTACTGGATAATGGGCATGTAACAAATAATTGTATGGGTTGCACACACACAGAGAGAGAAAGAGACTTCTGAAACTGTCAGCCAGGACTTTCAGCTACTTCACAAGAAGCCTATAGCAGAGAAATCTGCAAAATAAGTGGCCAGGGAGGGCTGCTGACTTTGGAGGCTAGAGTTGATTCAGAACTTCCACCAGACCTTCGGATGGCTGGAAAGGCAAAGGAAGGACAGCACTCTATTTTGAGTTTTGAGAAACTGAGAAGCCCATGTAGAGAGCTTCTACGGCAATAAGTCACACACTGTAGCCTCAATAATACGAGAGCAAAATGCTACCTGCAATTTTTATAGTATCATTTGCATAAAGACAGGCTAACATGACTGCCTCTTTAAATAGATAGAACATATTGATCATGTTGCACACATTGCATATGTTCCCCATTCTTCACCCTATGCCGGTGTCCAAACATCACTCCTTCTAATAGTGAAGTCAGGTGACAAGATTTGAGAAATAAGAGGTTTGGTATCAACATGCTTGGGAGATAAGAACTCATAATCCACCTATTGTCAGCAACCAGAAACATCATAGCCAGACACTGGAGAGACCTGTCAGGAGTAAACATGGACCAATGGTACCAAGTTGTATGGGAAACAGCCCTACTCGAAAAAACTAACCAGTAAGCTGAAACTGACACGGGGACAAACAGAAGACACCTTCACCCCTATATGGTTCCCCTTCATCACTTATACAGCCCAACAAGACAATGACAAAAACTTACCGCCAGCATACAAATCAATATGGCTAACCTAATCAAAACACCCTCCCTCCCCACTCACACAAGAAACCAAGGATCATCACAGCCAACCACAAATGAACAATCACATCCTACGAGGAACCCCGATCTCTCTCGCAAACAAAGAAGCACGAACAAACAACAGAGAACCTGCACAAACGACGCTGACGCCGAACCCCTTACACATATCAAGAAAAACAGAAACATCGGCAATCCACCCCACCCAACTCCCCATCCCACCCACCTCTTTCCCCCCTTCCTCATAATGTCTCAACAAGTAAAATTGATGTGTAAAAATGATACATTGGGGGGGGGGTGAGACATTGCACTACCTTTGTAACTCAAGAAAATCCTTAATAAAAAATAATTATTAAAAAATAAAATAAAATAAACATGCTTGGGAGATTCCCAAGGTTTCCAGAAGTACAAAATACCATTTGAAAAAAAAATACCTAAAAATGCAACCTCCCAAAAGACAAACAGAGGCTGGATACAATCAGTCAGGTCATGCATCCATAGCAGTGACCAGAGGAGGAATGACTGCTGGCAAGAGTGCAGAAAGAAGAACTGACATGGCGCACCTGCAGCATCACAAGCGGGCACTTCCATCTGCCCCAGCTGCAACAAAACATGTCTTTCACTACAGGTCTCTACAGCCACAGCAGGCACTGCAGCTCTACAACAGTTTGACTCCACCCTCAAAGGCGAAGTCATCCATTGTCTCCTGAGACAGATGGATGCCAGCCAACCCATTTCCTTGCAGCTCCACCAAGTTTTAGATAAGCGATCCTTCGGAGAAATGGTGGTCGACCTTCTTGCCAAATGTGCCAAAGCATATGCAGCCCTCTCCTCCCCATCCCTTGGAATGGTTTTCTTCTAACCTACTAAGGGAGGGAACAGGTGGCAGTACAATACAGAAGAGTCGGGTAGCAGTGCAGCCACGATTCCAAACCAGAGTTTCAGCCCAAATAGGCTACAAATCCCCACTACCTGTTGTCACTTATGAATCCATCTATTCATCTGGGAGATAATGCCTTATTTAGGTAACAGCTTGGCTCGCATAGAGAATCACAATCTATTGAACTGGCTGTGTATAAATGCAAGAAGTATTTCCTATTTTATAGCCATCCTTTACAATCCCTTTCCAAAATCTGTGGGCACTTCTACATCACATGGAACCCTAATTTCTTAACATTGAGAAAAAAGCTCGACTATGTTACTGGAAATGGTTCTGTACACCCTTGAAACTAGATCCTGCAACCCTGCATGCGGCATAATATTTATGAAAGATATCTTTGTATCTGTAACGGTTGTGCACTTGAAACTGCATGTATTGACTATATACATAATTTAGTATTTACTGAATAACAGACACTGTTATTTCCCGGGGGTGGTGGCAAGGCAGCCTCATCCTTACTGGGTGGAATGTTCACTAGCGCAACCTTTCCTTGTTTATATTGGCTCCTAAAAGCATCCACCCCAAGAAGGAGACTGCATGCTGTGCATCCGCTTGATTCCCTCATCTTGCTTTCCAGTCAGCTTCCACTGAGCTCTGGCAATCTACTCCATCTCTGCATTAGGCGCGATTGGATCATTCAATCCCTCCTAATGCAAGATGCAGCAGAATCGCCGACACTCAGGGGAGGTTTCCCATTGCATTTGCATTTCTGCATTAGTCTCTTGTCAGTGTGTACCTCTTTTCAAACAGTGACACATGGGAGGTGAGGTCCTCTGAGCCAGGTAACTTTTACTCTTTCACACTATAAACCATTTCAGGTGTGAAGTTGAAGCATGCTTCCAGTTTTGATTCAGGGAAAAGATGCTGTGAATCTGAGAAACAATGCAGCATTTTGCAGAAGTAAGGTCTCTATCCTGCCCCATTTCATATTGTTATGAAATGCTTAGTGCAGTCAGATATTTGAAGCCAAACACAGAGTCAGGGATGCAGGAAGTTAGTCTTGATTCACCTTTGTGAGCAGTTCACTTCTGAGTCGGGCAAACCGAGTCAGGAGCCTGCTTTTACATCTGCGTTCATTAATGTACTCCGTGGGCAAATAATGGTGGATAAAATTAGCAGACATCTGGAAGACACACATATTCACGAAGCTATTTTGGTCTGAACATATAAAGAATTGTATGGCGAATATGATTGGTAGCTGGTCTTAATAAACAGTTAGCAAGTCTTGCCTGCCTAAAATGCAAAACAGATGTATCTTTGTTCTTTTCAACTGACTTTGATGAATAAACTATATGTGACGTCATATCCAAGCTATTGAATGTCTTGAGTCCGGCCGAGAAATCTTTTAGAATTAAAAAAAAAGTTTCCATTGTAGACTCTCGAGAGAACAAAGTGAATTCCAGTGCACTGCTCTTGGAGCAAATAGAAGCAGGTTCAGAGACTCAGACAGTTTTTAGTCCAAACATTTGTAAGTGGTATTATTTTCTGAAAGATCTATTTTCCTGCGAGGCACTAAAATTTCCTCCCCTTTCCCTTCAGCAAGACTGGGACTGGGTCTTTTATCATTTGGGGATCCGAGAGACATTTTTGTGAAGGAAAAGGGAAGAGCTTGTAAATATTTCCATGGGGAAGAAGACAATTTTCTTCAAAGTGCAGCATCTGAAGACTGCTTAATATTATCCTTTTGTTCGACATCAGCACTATAAACGTCGCTGGGTTTGGCTTGTTTTTTTGTCTCCCCCCCCCTCTTGCTCTGGTGGCTTCTGTCCCGCCCCACCCCTCCCACCAAAGTTTAGCCCAGCAGTCAGTTTCGCCGTGTACCTCATGTGTCAGGAAGTCAGAACTTTCCTCGCAGGTGCTTCAGCTATAAACAAGCATCAGCAAACGTTTTCTCCTTCTTTACGAAACCCCTTTGGAATTTGACTTCCAGATACAAATACTTGGAGAAATTGGCAGCTGAAGAGTATGAGAAGGAGCTGAGAAGTCGCAGTTTATGTAGGGGCAAGAGTGACTTGTCCTTGAACTTGAGCTCTTCTTCAGTCCCAACCTCTCCGATCCCGACATCTGCTAGCCCCACTTCAACAGATTCTCAGGAGGAGCCAAAGTCCCCTGTGACAACTCGCAGGGCATCTCAGATCTCAGAAGGTAAGTGCCAATGAACTTTGAAGGGCAAATTGGCATCTCTTAATTGCTTCTCAATTGTTTAAGCAGATACATCAATAGAGATTTCAAGGTATCGCACTTTCATAAAATGTTGGTATCTTTTTGCTGTCAATCCTTTCGCTTAGATAAAGGTTTGATACCTTACAAACAAATGGCAAAATTTGGTATGCTATTCTGATTTCACTGATTTGGTGGTGTGATCCTGGTATATCAATGCCGACAAAGTCCAAACACTAAAAGTATGTGAAAAGTATGTGCTCCAGCTAAAATTAAACAAGTTAGATGAATTGGCTTCAATGGGAGATTTAAGCATGGGGGACTTAAAATGTTTCATTTTAGCTAGACTGCACCTTGGAATAGCCATGCCTATGTTAGGCCATGTGTGTACCTTGGATGGTTTTTAACGTCTTGTCCCCTTGACCCCAAGAGCCAAGCTGCTTTTGAAACTCTTGAGAATTTCAAAATTGGTGACAGGAAAGTGGCAAACTCCTGTGTACACATCCCAATTTGAATGTTCCTGAATTTGTATTTTATATGTATTAGGTTTAAATTATTGTTAATCATCTTTTTAATTTTTTAATAGGAAAGATGGGATGAAAATGTTGTTGTTGTTGTTGTTGTTGTTGTTGTTGTTCTTAATCTTATTCTTATGCTTAAGGGATCTCTGAAAGAGTTGTGATGATTTGGTACCAAAATAAGTGGCAAGGCAAGAGTGAATGGGAAAGCGGAGATGAAAAGTTGTTTTTATTGGTGGGCGTGGCATGCATACAATCTTAGATGTATCACAGAACTCTTAATAGGTTTATAATACACCAAATGCAATTTTGTGGCTAAAAAGTTAAGAAATCAGAAGCATTATCTAGCCCAAGTTAATCACTGTTAAATCACATTTATTTCAATGATGAGTTAAAGCACATGCCCAAGTCTTTCCCATTGAGGTCCGTGGGACAAAAATACTCATTTTTGGCTGGTCTATGCACATGATCAGCATCTTGCATAGTTTCTTTGGAAATCTTGATGGATGCGTTGTCTATATATGTGACTTCTGTACTTGAAGGTAAGATTGTTAACTTCTTCCTCGACGGGAATAAAATCCTGAAAATACTTCATCTGTTATGATGCATGGATATTTCTGGGGCCGGTGCATGCTGAATGCCAGTTCTCACTATATCATAGAGTTGGTACATTAAAGGTCTTCCCCCGCTGATTCAGGAAATCCACTGCAACAGGTAGCCATCCAATCTCTACTTTGAAATCTCTTGACAAAGGAGAGTCTACTGCCTCTTGAGGCAGACTCTTCCACTGTTGAGCAGCTTGTACCACCTGCAAGATCTTCCAAGCTTCCAGTCTAAATTCTTTTCCTTGTAATTTGAGCTCGTTGGTTCAAGTCCTACCCCCTGGTACAACCCAGAACAAAACTGCTCCAAGATCTATCTAACAGCCCTTCATGTACTTTGACTTGATGATGCCTCTATGACTTGAGCACCTTGGCTTTATCGGCTGCTGTTGCTTGAAGCATGCTGTTAAAGAACTACCATTTAAAGGGAGAATGGCTATTGTGTGCTGACTTAGGGTGTGCTGCTGGCAAACTTGATTTTAGTTTGCATGGTTTCTATTTTTTTTCTCAGTATTGGAGAGTTCCTACAAAGATTGTGTATCTGTGAAATCACTTTTATTCAGAATGGCAGTTATTCAAACCCAGTGTCAGGCTAAAAAACAAAAAACCTCACCTCATTTCCCCCTTCCATTAGGATCATAGCTGCCAAGTTATCCCCCTTTTTAAGGGAAAAATTCCCTTATGCTGAATAGGCTTCCTCATGAGAAAAGGGAAAACTTGGCAGCTATGATTAGGATTTTTCAAATCTCTGCATGGAGAGCAACTATCTCTTTTATGATGATTATTTTCGCATATGTCTCTGGAATTCCTTCCAAACATTACATTATAAAATGGAGCTCTTTTGGTATGTGTGGGGAATAGATTTATAACAGGTGCATAGGCTAACTCTCTGTGGTTGAGGTGTGGAGTTGCTTTCAGCAGATGGCAGGTGTTTAGGGTTTTTCCAGAGGAGCACCTGAGCAAGGTTGTGGAAATTTGCACAGATGAATGAGATAAAGACAGCAAATGCTTTAAACGTTACGGGTAACATCCATCTCTGTAAAGATCTCCGAATGCAGATGGTCCATGCCTTGAAATTGCTGTCATGGGCTTAATTACAAGGAACAAAACCCTGTTGATTTTAGTTTCCCAGCAAAAATTATTCACTTGAATGAATGTGAATATTTCAGATTCAGAAAGGGTTACAACTCCCATCTGAATGTTGGAGAGGTGCACTTACATATCCATTGTTATTTTGAAAGGCTGCGGCACACTGAGAATTTTTGCTACAGTTAAGCTGTATAGCTGGATGGATGGACGAATGAATGAATGGATAGACAGACGTATTGGATACAGCTGCTGTGTGACATGTTAGCAGTTTTTTCCCATGGGGGAACTCCTAAATGGGTCTGAACAGCCTTCCCATACCTGGTCAGGTTAAGCACCAATTGTGATTTCTGGGGCTGATGGGAATTGTAGGTGAAGGGTGGGTCAGACAAAAGATTATGTAGTAACCCAACTTTCAGGTGCATTTGGAAGTTCACAAGCAGGTCATGAAGGGGGTAGCTTTCCATTATTGTTTGTCCCCAGCGTCTGGTGATCCGTTGGTAGAATTTGGCTCCATTCATAGACTGTGAAATTCATAGTTTGAAATTCATAGTGGGGAGGACTTGGCAAGTTTTGGGACTGCTGCATGTGGTGGAGGCGATGAAACACACCGCAGGACAGAAGTCTAGATTTTTCTGCCTCCTGATTCAATTCTAGGGGTCAGAGAGAACTTGAATTCCATTGTCCCTGTCAATAAATGCCCCAAGTTTATATAACCTCACACTATTTCGAGTCAGACCCAACTCTGGTCTGATTCGGTTAGAATCAGCCTGAAATGCTAGTAATGTTGGCAAATTCCCATTTAGGGAATTCATATTCTAAGCTCTGTTCAGTAAAGGGCTTTTACTTTGAATTCCTCCAAATAAGAATTTGCCACCAATGCTAGCAATCACAAGTGTGCAGTTGGAATGGGGAACATGGGACTGTTCAGATGTTATTGACCTCTCGCTCCCATCAGCCCAGCTAGCATGGTCAGTGGCCAGGGATGAATGGAGTTAGAATCCAACAATATCTGAAGAGCAACATGCCCCCCATCACTGGATGTAGCTCTGGTAATCTGACCTTCTGTGTATCTTGCTAGAATCAGAAAAGCTTCAAGTTCTGTGTTCATGGGTCGTCCCATGAACAGCTTCCGCTGTATTTCAAATTGGCATTGTTATTTACATTGCCGTTACATGGTGAACTTGAATTTTGCTGATATACTAGCTCATATCTATATCTATCTATGAATCAATTCATTTGAGAGGTAGAAAATTAAGAAGATATGTCAAATCACAAAATGTTTTTCCCTAATAGTCATCTACCTCTCAGGAGTTGTTGCTGAAAAATCTGAAGATAGACTTTGTTGCATGGCATTAGAAATTCATGCTCTGACCTCCCTTTAGACTGCAGGGGTCAGCAAACTTTATCAGCAGGGGGCCAGTCCACCGCCCTTGGGGGGCGGATGGACCATATTTTGAAAAGAAAAAAAAGAACGAATTCCTATGCCCCACAATTCATCCAGAGGTGCATTTTTTTAAAAAAGAAAACACACACATTCTACTCATGTAAAAACACCAGGCAGGCCCCACAAATAACCCAGAGATGCATTTTAAATAAAAGCACACCTTCTACTCATGTAAAAACACACTGATTCCTGGACCGCCCGCGGGCCGAATTTAGAAGGCGGTTGGGCCAGATCCGGCCCCCAGGCCTTAGGTTGCCTACTCATGCTTTAGAGATTCAGGACATAATTAATCAGAAGTAACCTCAAAACAGTGCTCTTGCTCACTTCTAGTTCATCTCAATGGGATTTGTGCAGGAGAACTTCCTAATACCTTGTGTGTCCCAAATGCCTACTAATGGCTTAAATAATTTATTTAGTGTTGTATTTTTCAGGTGGTCCCCATTTTTCCACTATAAAGTTACACTGTTTAGGTTGGACCCCCCTTTCCTTTTCTCTTCCTTTCCGAGTCATCTGAATTCTCATCAGAAGAGGAAAGATCACTGCAGTCTCCGTTCTGACACTGCATACACTGTAAAGGTAGAACTGCCGGGCTGGTCAGAAGGAAAAATCTAGAGCTGTATCATAGTTTAGCCAAGAGGTGATTTCACAACTACACAAAATTAACATACCTATTCACATTTCTGTCACTTCTGCATGGTCATTCTGTCTTTGAGAACTGTGAGCTGCTTGTTGTGAATACCTGTGGGTGCCTTCTAGTTTCTTTACATTTATAATATAGAAATCTTGCATGTGAAAATCTGCTGGTTTTGCTGGAAATGATGACTAAATTTCACTCTGTCAGCGATCAAATGAAGTGGAGGAAATCAACTGCATAATCGACAATGTGTGTCAGATGCCAGCTAAGAGACAAAGTTATGCCACTTGCCAAACAGCTAGAAGCTAGATTTGTGCCAGATGCCAGCGCCAGTGTTTTATGTAGCTATTCCAAAATAAATTGCCATGAGGAAACATATGCTTGCTGTCAACTCAGTGCATGGCACTGCCCTTTCCAAGCTGTGCTGCTCTAATAAAACTTAACACATGTGTACCTTTCTATGTGTAAACAGATGAAAAATCAGTCACTCTAAATATGTTGCATACAGCAACCAAAAATGAATCATTTGTTTGGAGTCATTCGTAACCTTTTAGCACCCGGTGTAGACGGGATTATTAAATATTTGTACCTATATTGTTGAAATTTTACACACACACACACTTATAAATGCCTTAAATTTGACCAAACTTTATTCAAGCAGGAAATGGCAGATTTCCGGTGTGTCTCATGATCAGGGCCCTTCTTCAAGTGCTATTCATGGCCTCCGCCCTGCGAATGCCATGCTCAACCATTTCTTAAAAGCACCCACCGAGACCGAGACACCCTCCTCTTTTCACTCACTTGGAGAAATGAAGGCTGATGGAACTCACTTGTCTGTGCGAAGCACGAAACACTGTTTTTTTAAGTGAATCTTTCTCCATTATTCTTTTCACCAGTGAGTGCCAGTGAACCTGAATGTGAAGCAGAACCTGAGGCAGAGGCAGAAACAAAAACAGAGCAGGAAGACGAGGCAGACTTGGAGCAGGGGGCAGAAACGCCCCGAGAAGTAGAGGTTGCAGAGGTGGAGCCAGGAAGCGGAGTGGAGCAAGGTCCAGAGCCAGAGGCAGAAGAAGGTGCAATACTAAGTGAAAAGGAGAGGCAGAATGAAGAAGTGAATGAAAAAGACAATTGTTCTGCATCCAGCATATCCTCAGCAAGCAGCACTTTAGAGAGGGAGGAAAGGGAGGAAAAGTTGGCCAGTGACAATGAAACTGGTAAAGTGAAGTATTTTCTGCATAACAGTTTACCCTTTTTTGTAATTTTCAAACATCAGCTTCATTTTAACATTTGTTGTAAGAGAAGTATTGATCTGTTTTTGTTTACTAGTATGCCCTCCATTTAAAGCCTCAGTTCCTCGATATTTTGGGCATAGGGTTCAGTAGAGGTTTTCTGCGCAGACTCACGGAAGAATCAGAACTTCAATTAAAAGACATTATTCCATGGGGATAGTGTTCTTGACGTTTCCTTACTAGTTAGAATGTTGTTACAAAAACAGCCATTATTCACATTTCAAAGACTCCTTTTAAGTTCACCTTTAGGAGAGGGTCTAGACTTGTGGAAAACCTTCCCTGCTATTTCCCCCTTGTTGAAATGTGATGCTGCATGTTTGGGACACTTGTCTGCCAAAGAAGTTTTGCCATTTTCAGAAGCATAGGTTTCCCTGAATTATCCGTTTGCGTATTACTTCAGATCCTAGCATGACCGTTCACTGCTCCCCACTTTAAATCACAGACACCTGGCTTATAATTGCATGTGGCTTCTGATTGAAAGGCTCAGAGATTCGTGCGCTTTTGCATATGGCGCTGCGGGAGGGCTCATCATTGTTCCCTACTCAGTTGGTGCCTTCCTTGCTATCATATATCTCTCCTGATTCCATGCTATTAACTTAATACAGAACATATTGTGCATCAGACTCCCCCCCCCCTTTTTAAAAAAATGACAACTCTGCAATAACTGTTTGACAACTTATTGCTGTGTTTGGAGGGCTGTTGTCCACACGATGCTTCTTCCGTCCCTAGTGGTCACTCTTAGCAGGTTCAAAGTGAAATCACAATCGCAGATGGCTTTGCTTCTAAGGAGATAGGAAAGAGTATCAATAGTGCCTCTCCTTGTTTTCTCTGCTATCCTTTTTATCAGATCATCGGATATTCACATTCACTTTCATGGGGCTGCAGTAATTAGGTGCAGATTTCCACTTTTCTCAATGTAGAATGTGTGTAACCTTGGCAGGCACTTCTTTTTTAAATGTTTCCAGCATGCAGCATATGCAGCCCAAGAGGTATATGGGAAAGAAAATATTTCACCCTCTAGAAGCTATGCAAGAAAATGAAAATCACATTTTGGACTCTAGTGTCCAAACCCACCCTACAAAAGTCCTAGACTATGATTAAGTTACTGTCCTTTTTAAAGGACTGTTTCTTTCTTGACACATACCCAAAGGATGTTATATTCTTATTAAGGTTTCGTTTTTCTGTACTTTTGTAAGGATCTGAATGTATGAGAAGGAGTGAAATAGTTAGTAGAGAGTTGCTCGACATCTGCATCGCATGCAGGTTTCCACATTTGTACTACAGTATGTTTTTCATGGGTCTGACCTTTCTAAAACCAAGGCCAGGCAATGGGAAGAAGTTCATGGTCAGCCAGAACTGGCCCAAGAACCCAAGTTTCCCCATAAGAAAAATGAGATGGTGCCTTGGTTTTGCAAGAGAATTTTCTGACTCTTATTTCCAGGGCCGTCTTAAGGTCATCGGGCGCCCTGGTGCAGGGATCCCTCGGGCGCGCCCCCCCACTCTTTAAAAAAGGGGGAACTCTTACCTGGCGTGCCGGGTGGCAGGAGCCTCACGGTGGCCCCCGCACCTCACAGCAGGGCTGCGCTGTGCCAGAGGCCGCCTGCCTGTCCGATGCCGCCGGATTGAGTGGGGGAGGGGGCGCTGCTGCTACGCGTGGCCTTCCTCCCTTCTCCCAGTGGAGCGGGGTGCCTGGGCAGGCCGGGCCACGCCGGGTTCCTTCCCGCCAACAGGGCGCTGCGTTTCATTGGTAGAGGTGCTGCCATGTGGCGTCACCTCTACCAATGAAACGCAGCACCGGGGTGAGGGAGGACCCTGGCGCTGCAGAGTGGAATAGGGTCCTAGTGCCCCTGTTCCGCTCGCTTCCCTCCCTGCTCTCGCGGCGCGGCTGGTGGAGGGAAAAGGGAGGCCGCCGCGAAGCTCCCCCACTTGCTGGGGCGCCCCTCAGCACCCCTTGATCGCCCAGGCGCCGTGGTGCATTGCGCCAATAGAGTCAATGGGCGAGCCGGGCCTGCTTATTTCCCGTATTGTGTTTTGCTCTCCTCAGTTATGGGAAAGGATTAAAATAGATTGGCATGATTTTGTCACTCTTAGCAGACGCTACTGAGAATACTAAAGGAGACATTTACAAGAGCGCAAGAGGGCAGGTTCTAGAAAGGCATTTTACTCATTTTAATGAGGAGATGAAAGGGGAGATGGGTCCAAAATTAATCTTGAGTTGTAAATGAATTGAAATGCCCTCACCCTGCACCAGCTTCTTAGCAGGCTGAAAACTAGGGGCTCCCTCTCAGTGTGTTGGGGAGAGCCGCAAAGGGGAGCAAGATGTTCGTATCACTATTGTTGTAAGAACAAATACAGTGGTGCCTCGCTAGATGAAATTAATTCGTTCCACGGGTCTTTTCTTATAGCGAAAAATTCATCTAGCGAATTCCATAGGAATGCACTGAATTTTTTTCAACTTCTTTTTTTGCCCATAGGAACGCATTAATTGAATTTCAATGCATTCCTATGGGAAACCGCGATTCGCTAGACGAATTTTTCGTAAAACACATTCGTCTAGCGAGGCAAGCTCCGCTCGAAAAATTCTTTCGTTAAGCGGAAATTTCGTTAAGCAGGGCATTCGTTAAGCGAGGCACCACTGTACAGTGGTACCTTGGTTTAAGAACAGCCTTGTTTACAAACTATTCAGTTTACGAACTCTGAAAAACCGGAAGTAGTGTCCCGGTTTGTGAACTTTTACCTCAGTCTAAGAATAGAAGCCAAAGGGTACCAGTGCCGGGAGGCCTCATTAGGGAAAATGTGCCTTGGTTTAAGAACGGTTTTGGTTTAAGAACGGACTTCTGGAACAGATTAAGTTTGTAAACCGAGGTACCATTGTACTTGATAAGAGACTTCCCTTCTGAGTTGTTTTGAGGCTTTCATTCCCTTTGGGGAAGTCCTGAGACTTTTTTTTATTTTTCCCAGATGCTGACTGGGAACAGACTCAGTTTCCTCTGTCCTTCCTCAGTTTGTTAAGTGTTCAGACATTTCAATAAACCGAATCTAAAGAAAAAGGAGCTAATTGCCCAAAATGGGGATCTTTTGGGGTTTCATGAACACAAATGGGTGTTTTGAGTACAGCTGAGCTAGAAATTCTCAAGCAAGCTGTTTTAGCTGAAGATGTGTGCCATTGGGGAAGACGAAATGTTTCACGAAAGCTCTCCCCCGAACCTTCCCCTGTTTTTTATACTGCCTGTTAGTACCTGCTCATGACTTTGATAGCAGTTAGCCTGCTTCTCTTGTTGCTGCTGAGAGCCATCCCCCCAGTCTATTTTTACCCAGAAATTTACAGATTGAGGGCACAAAGTGTTGCCCTTACTTTCATGTTGCTTAATCTAATTGGCTATATTGCATTGGCATCATGCAGCAAAACCTCATTACACCGGCATCTAGTGAAATCCCATTAGCTAAAATGCATTGACCTGGAGTCTAGGACTTAGGCAAATAGATTATAGAGTGAGTCTGCATAAAATCTGGCTTATTGTTAGTCAGGAAGCTTCCCAGAGTTTGGCCAGGCAAGCTCAGAAATTCAATAGCTCCCTTGCTTTCGAACTCCAGAATTTCCCTGTGCTGGTAGCTCTAGAACTGTTCAGTAATACAGTGTTTTTGTTTGTGTATATGAACTTATTGAAAGCCCAAAAACAGTAACTGGGCACAACAATATGAGGGAGTAGGGCTTTTCCATTTTTAAATACATTTTTCATCAATTTTCTTAATTTTCTAAAACAGGATATAATAATAATAATAATAATAATAATAATAATAATAATAATAATAATAATAATAATAATTTATTTCTACCCTGCCCATCTGGCTGGGTTTCCCCAGCCACTCTGGGAGGCTTTCAACAGAACATTAAAAACAGAATAAAACTTCAAACATTAAAAACTTCCCTAAACAGGGCTGCCTTCAGATGTCTTCTAAAAGTCGGATAGTTTATTTTCTTGACATCTGATGGGAGGGCATTCCACAGGGAGGGCGCCACCACTGAGAAGGCCCTCTGCCTGGTTCCCTGAAACCTCACTTCTCGCAGTGAGGGAACCGCCAGAAAGCCCTCAGAGCTGGACCTCAGTGTCCGGGCTGAACAATGGGGATGGAGACGCTCCTTCAGGTATACTGGGCCGAGGCTGTTTAGGGTTTTAAAGGTCAGCACCAACACTTTGAATTGTGCTCGGAAAAGTATGGGAGCCAATGTAGGTCTTTCAGGACCGGTGTTATATGGTCTTGGCGGCCGCTCCCAGTCACCAGTCTAGCTGCCGCATTCTGGATTAGTTGTAGTTCCTGGGTCACCTTCAAAGGTAGCCCCAGGTTCAAAGGGAGAGCATTGCAGTAGTCCAAGCGGGAGATAACCAGAGCATGCACCATTCTGGCGAGACAGTCCGCGGGCAGGTAGGGTCTCAGCCTGCGTACCAGATGGAGCTGATAGACAGCTGCCCTGGACACAGAATTAACCTGCACCTCCATGGACAGCTGTGAGTCCAAAATGACTCCCAGGCTGCGCACTTGCTCCTTCAGGGGCACAGTTGTCCCATTCAGGACCAGGAAGTCCCCTACACCCACCCTCTTCCTGTCCCCCCAAAACTTCTGTCTTGTCAGGATTCAACCTCAATCTGTTAGCTGCCACCCATCCTCCAACTGCCTCCAGGCACTCACACAGGACCTTCACTGCCATCATTGGTTCTGATTTGAAAGAGAGGTAGAGCTGGATATCATCCGCATACTGATGAACACCCAGCGCAAACCCCAGCTGCTTCATGTAGATGTTAAAAAGCATGGGGGAGAGGACAGAACCCTGAGGCACCCCCCAAGTGAGAGCCCAGGGGTCTGAACACTCATCCCGCAATACCACTTTCTGGACACGGCCCAGGAGGAAGGAGTGGAATCACTGTATAATAGTGCTCCCGGCTCCTCTAGACGGTCCAGAAGGAAGTCATGATTGATGGTATCAAAAGCCGCTGGGAGATCCAGCAGAACTAGGAAACAGCTCTCACCGTTGTCCCTAGCCCGCTGGAGATCATCGACCAGTGCGACCAAGGCAGTTTCAGTCCCATGATGAGGCCTGAATCCCGACTGGAAGGGATCCAAATGGTCCACATCCTCCAGGCATGCCTGGAGTTGTTCAACACCACCCGCTTGCCCAAGATTTGAGACTGTGTGATAGTTGGACATATCGGCCGGGTCCAAAGATGTTTTTTTAAGAAGCGGTTTAATGACCGTCTCTTTCAGTGTGGCTGGGAAGACTCCCTCACAGAGGGAAGCATTCACCACTCTGCAGAGCCCATCACTCAGCCCTTCCTGGCTCACTTTTATTAACCAGGATGGGCAAGGATCAAGGAGACAGGTGGTGGGTTTCACCCTGCAAGCAGCCTGTCCACATCCTCGGAGGTAACAGATTGGAATTGATCCCATGCAACTAGACTAGATAGGACTCTAGCACTCTCCCACCCCGCCCCTGCTCCCACTGTGGAGTCTGCCTCTTTCCGGATAGAAGCATAAGTAGATTTTTGATGCTGCTGATGGTTTCTCTCAGTTGTGCATTTGGACTAGGTGCGGTACTCCAATTTCTAGAATAATAAATTGCAAGAAACTATCTGAATCTGTGGGTTGGGCCAACAGTTCTCTGTGAATGTACATAACCATTCCGGAAGAACAAGTGGTTACAAGATGAGAGCAACCTTATTATTATTATTATTATTATTATTATTATTATTATTATTATTATTATTATTCCTTCGTTGCCACCTATGTCTAGATGTGTGCAGGAGAAATCCTGAGTTCCCCAGATTATTGCAGAGTTAAAAGTGGAACAGGCCAAGTGTTTGTTCAACTATATTCAGATAGCCTTTAGTGAAGTTTATGAAATCAGTTACGTTTGCAACACACAGTTCAGTAGTTTGTTGCGCTACAGAACAAAAAGGAACAAACCAGTTTGTGTGGGGCTGTCACCAGTAATGCAAGCCATAGGGGCAGAGCAATTGTATTGAAGGGCTGGACAGCGCATGCAGCAGCACATGCACCACTGCATCCGAAGCAGGGCAGAAGCGAGAGCAGCAGAGGGCCCCAAGGATCAGGCCCTTTGGCAGGGATCTGTAGGGCTTTGGAGCCTGCAGATCCAAAGTCTCTGGCACACCCATCTCCTTTCAAGGCCTTCTGATGGCTACTGCCAGCGGCAGCACGCTAATCTACTTCCCTTTGCCTCAACCAACAGTGCTTCACTTTGCACCATCATACCTGCCCTCCCTAGGACTTTGGCCTGAAATTGTCAATCCAGCTGGGAAAACCAGACTTCAAATGTGTTTCTTTGCTTTTTCAATAACTTCACCAATGTCCAAAATTGTTGAGTGTAAGATACCAATAAAGGGACCCAGGTGGCGCTGTGGTTAAACCACTGAGCCTAGGGCTTGCTGATCAGAAGGTCGGCGGTTCGAATCCCTGTGACGGGGTGAGCTCCCGTAGCTTGGTCCCAGCTCCTGCCAACCTAGCAGTTCGAAAGCACGTCAAAATGCAAGTAGATAAATAGGAACCGCTACAGCGGGAAGGTAAACGGCGTTTCCATGTGCTGCTCTGGTTCGCCAGAAGCAGCTTTGTCATGCTGGCCACATGACCTGGAAGCTGTCTTCGGACAAACGCCGGCTCCCTCGGCCAATAATGCGAGATGAGCGCGCAACCCCAGAGTCGGTCACGACTGGACCTAATGGTCAGGGGTCCCTTTACCTTTACCTTTAAGATACCAATCAGTTTTCAGTTATCATCCAGGCGATTATGCTTACTATGCGCAGAACAGTTACCATGGCAGTATGTTTAGAACAACACGGGTGGCGCTGTGGTCTAAACCACTGAGCCTCTTGGGCTTGCTGATCAGAAGGTCAGCAGTTCGAATCCCTGCAACAGGGTGAGCTCCCGTTGCTCTGTCCCAACTCCTGCCAACCTAGCAGTTTGAAAGCATGCCAGTGCAAGTAGATAAATAGGTACCGCTGCAGTGGGAAGGTAAACAGTGTTTCGGTGCGCTCTGGCTTCCATCACGGTGTTCCGTTGTGCCAGAAGCAGTTTAGTCATGCTGGCCATATGAGCTGGAAAGCTGTCTGTGGACAAACACTGGCTACCTCGGCCTGAAAGCGAGATGAGCGCCGCAACCCCACAGTCCCCTTTGACTGGACTTAACTCTCGAGGAGTTCTTTACCTTTTACTTATGCGCAGAACAGTTACCATGGCAGTATGTTTAGAACAACACGTTGGCCATTAAAAATCTGGGGGGACATCAAAAGATTCAAAGCTACTGAAGTCATATATGCTTAGTTTAGTTTTGTTAATGAAATCAAAAAAGCAATGTCAAATACATAGTTTTCTCTTTTTCATTCCTTTCACCTGAAAGATTTGCCGAAACCCAGATTATGTAAGACGTAGGAATATGCAGTTTTATTTCTAGCTCTCCCAGACAGCCCCTTTCATTCCAAGTTTCATATGTTGTTGTGCATGCGTTTATGAACAGGCAGAGGGCCTTCTCGGTAGTGGCGCCCTCCCTTCAGATGTCAAGGATCTAAACAACTGTCTTGACTTTTAAAAGACATCTGAAGGCAACTCTGTATCGGGAAAATTTTAATGCCGTCCAGAGTGGTTGGGGGAAACCCAGCCAGATGGGTGGGGTATAAATAATAAAATTACTGTTATTGTTATTTGAACAACCACCTGACCCAGTTCCGTTCAATGTGTGGTTTCAGGTCCATGGTTACAGACCATTCAAGATGTTGGTGTGAATGACCAGTGCGGCAACATTCTCAATAACAAGCGGTTCATGTTGGACATGTTGTATGCCCATAACAAGAAGCCCAAGGATGAAGAAGATAAAGAGCTGGAGGAGAAGGAGGAGGAAAAGGTGGTGGTGGAGGCAAGTGAAGACTCCATCACTAGCCTGGCCAGCAGGATCTCAGTTCTGAAGGCTACCAAACAGGCCAAAGATGAAAGTATCAAAAGAATGGAGATTGGGAATTTGGACAACCAGGGCAGCGTCAAGGCCTTTGCAGAAAGATTCAACAATGGTGAACTGGCCAAGACCTCAAACTTTCCTGAGAGTGATTTTAGTGAAAAGGTCTCTGAAATAACACCAGTGCAGCCTAAGAACGAATCGGACTATATTTGGGACCAGCTCATGGCCAATCCCAGAGAACTGAAAATCAAAGATATGGATTTTACAGATTTAAGGGATGAGGATGATGTGGACATCTTGGACGTGGAAATGGGTCCTGGTGACTCTTTAGCTCCCCCTCCTCCACCCCCGCCTTCCTTTTTAGGTTTGCCTCCTCCACCCCCTCCCTTGTTTTATGGATGTCCTCCTCCACCCCCACCCTCTGGTAATTTATTGGCACCCCCGTCCCCCTTTGGCATTCCTCAGGGTTTAGGATCGCCCCCGCTCCCCAGAGGTCAGCCAGCCTTTCTAAAAAAGAAAAAAACAATCCGTCTATTTTGGAATGAGGTGAGGCCAATTGAGTGGCAGTGCAAGAACAACAAACGTTGCAAAGGATTCCTGTGGTCAAAACTGGAGCCTATTAAGGTGGACACTTCCAAACTAGAGCACCTCTTCGAATCTAAATCCAAGGAGCTTCCTGTCACCAAGGTATTTCTCTTGATTTGCATTGATTTTGATCGTATTTTATGTGTCTAAACCAAATCCGCCAGCTCTTCATGATAAAATAATTCCAAGACTTATTGCAAAATTTCCAAATAGAGTTAAGACAGTTTTGCTTTACAACTTGCGGACCATGTTAGCTATTGAGAAATGTTCCAAAATAGGTTTGATTCCTTAAATGAAGTCAAGTATTCTGTGCAACACCTGTACAAGTAGTCAACCATAATTTTCTAGTTGATTTAAACTGGAAGAAAGGAAGCCTCAGTTTTCTTTACTAATTTCTTTGCCTTTTATCATTTAAGGCCTTTTGGACAGACAGGTGAAAGGTGCTTCTGGATTTGGGCAGAGGAGAACCTGAATCTGGATTCTAGTTTTTGAGGCCTCATTGTGCAGATGACTAATTTTATTTGAGAACTGTTGTTTATTGTTCATCGTTTATTGTTTATGCTGCAAGATGTTTGCAAATCCACCACATATTTTTACTTTGGCTTAAATAAGTAGTAGAAGTAGATGAGCGGGGTATAAATAATAAAATCATTATTATTTATTAACTTCTACATAATTTTGTATAGTGTAGGAATAACTCTAGTGCAGGAAATAAGTCAGATGTGTTGTCGTTTGTAAAACCTTCTGTGTCCATTCCCCATTTGTATACGCAATCTATTTATTTTACGGCCTGGTCCGCATGTCACATTAAACCAGGGGGGCCCAATTTTTTTCAAAGAGGGCCAGATTTGATGAAGTGAACACATGTGAGGGCCGACCAAAGGGCCAATTAAAGTTGTTGACTTTGTTTAAGGATTTTACTCCAGGGAATAAACTGCTGGAGGGGCCGGATTAAACCGACTGGTGGGCCGGATTAGGCTCCCGAAATGGACTTTGGACATGCCTGCATTAAACCATACTTCAGTGTTTCTCAACCAGTGTGCCTCCAGATGTTTTGGGACTACAACTCCCATCATTCCTGACCACTGGTCTTGCTAGCTAGGGATGATGGGAGTTGTAGTCCCAAAACATCTGGAGGCACACTGGTTGAGAAACACTGCCATAGTTAAAGCAAACTATGGTTTAATGTGAACATTCACTGTGTGGCAGGTGAACTGGGCCTACCGTTGAAGCATTTCATTCCACTTGACAGATTTCCATCTGATGTGCTCCAGTCACACACACACACCCTATTAGTAAACTGTGTCATAGAGCTACCTCCAGTCTTTGTCTTTCTAGACCAGTGACCATGGAAATTTGGGAGTTGTAGTTCAGCAACATCCGGAGGCAGGCATGTCAGCTCTAGGGAACTGAGGCATCTTCTTTGGCCCCCACAGTATTTGTTGGAAGGGAGCCAGGCTCCCTCAGTGTTGAGGGGCTGCAGGAGACTGAGCGTGGAGCTGAGCACAGGGCAGCTTCAGTATCAGGCTCCTCTAGAGCGCTCAGCCTCTTCCAGACAGTGCAACATCGGACACACACGACACGCAATGCATGTGGTGTCATGCAACGGGCAACGGGTCCCCTCAAACTTGGGGGCAACTTGGAGCCCCTATCTGGAGAACCAAAGGTTCCCTGTGCCAGCTGTAGGCCTCGCGTGCTGACAACTTTTAAACATCTGAGAAGTTGTATTTTGTAGACCCTGATGCTGGGAAAGATGGAGGGCACAAGGAGAAGGGGACAACAGAGTATAAGGTGGTTGGACAGTGTTTTCGAAGCTACTAACATGAGTTTGACCAAACTGCGGGAGGCAGTGGAAGACAGGAATGCCTGGCGTGCTCTGGTCCATGGGGTCACGAAGAGTCGGACACAACTAAACAACTAAACAACAACGACAGACATCCCAAAATATCTTAGCATAGGGCTAAAGAGGTCTCAACTCAAGATGGTAGACTCTTATTCAGGCATCCCCAAACTTCGGCCCTCCAGATGTTTTGGACTACAATTCCCATCTTCCCCAACCACTAGTCCTGTTAGCTAGGGATCATGGGAGTTGTAGGCCAAAGCATCTGAAGGGCCGCAGTTTGGGGATGCCTGCTCTATGACCATAGTAAGTGCCTTGGTTGTCCAAAACTGGCTTTGATTCTGCAAGTGTGATTGGAATTTGTCCTTAAATTTGATAACCACATCAAAAAAAGCCCCGTGCTTTTGTAGCTAGTGCATAAATATATCAAATTCTGGTATTTCTTCAGTTTTAGCGCCTTGAATGTCCATGGGCCAAAGTTTTAAAAGTTTTTAACTGCTTAGGTTGTCATTATCGTTGATTAAAGCACCATTCTGGATCAAGGGTGGTCATGATCCAGGCACAGAAGCACAATTAATCCCACTTATTTTAACGAGGGTGGGTTAAGCCCAGGCTTAACTTTACCCCGTTGACGACACACACAAAATTTACTATTTCATGGCAGGAAAAAATAAGCAGAGCTTGATATTGGAGCCTGACTAGATAACGAACGAGAATGTTGCTTTAGTTGAGATTGCTTCATTGCATGGAGTTGGCCCTTCGAATTCTACAGTTCTACGATGCTATGAAATGCAGAGCCAGGGGGGGCATGTCCACATCTGACTAAAAAGAAATGTAATAAGTAATGGATGGAAAGTGTTACTAGATCCCTTTGCAATGAGGATATAAATGTCTGTCATAGTTGCTTCCTTTGGGTGAATAGATTATAGTTAAGGAGATAACATAGGTGTTATTGTTATATTCTGTATGGAGTGTGTTTAAATGCTTTCATCTGTGGCCAGTATAGTAAACTAACTGCCTAAGCAGCTTAATCAGGAACTTCAACCATATCTGATGGATCAGAATTCATTGTAAATTTGGGTTACTATAGGGCATACAGTAGTCAACCATCAGTATTGTAAGCATCATGCCCCGCTTGATTTTTCAGCGTTACATCCATATCTGTCTGTATCCTTAAGCTGTCTCAATTCAATCAGGCTTCTTCTATGTCCCCTTGGTTTTTGAACGGTTCTGGGAGTCGAATGGACTCCCAGAACGCATTCTGTTTGAGAACCAAGGTACGACTGTACTACCACAAGGGCTCCACAAGTAGTATTTGTAAGGCCTCATTGGACAGCCATTTTGCTTTCTTGCATTTCCTTTTCAGTGGGATGGTTTTCATTGCCGCCTCCTGTATAATGTTACGGGCCTCCATCCATAGTTCTTCAGGCACTCTGTCTACCAAATCTAAATCCTTAAACCTGTTCCTCACTTCCACTGTGTATTCATAAGGGATTTGATTTAGATTGTATCTTACTGGCCCAGTGGTTTTTCCTACTTTCTTCAGTTTAAGCTGGAATTTTGCTATAAGAAGCTAGTGATCTGAGCCACAGTCAGCTCCAGGTCTTGTTTTTGCTGACTGTATAGAGCTTCTCCATCTTTGGCTGCAGAGAATATAATCAATCTGATTTCGATGCTGCCCATCTGGTGATGTCCATGTGCAGAGTCGCCTCTTGTGTTGTTGGAAAAGAGTGTTTGTGATGACCAGCTTGTTCTCTTGACAGAACTCTATTAGCCTTTGCCCTGCTTCATTTTGAACTCCAAGGCCAAACTTGCCAGTTGTTCCTTTTATCTCTTGATTCCCTACTTTAGCATTCCAATCCCCTGTAATGAGAAGAACATCCTTCTTTGGTGTCATTTCTAGAAGGTGTTGTAGGTCTTCATAGAACTGGTCAATTTCACTTTCTTCAGCACTGGTAGTTGGTGCATAAACTTGGATTACCGTGATGTTAAAAGGTCTGCCTTGGATTCATATCGAGATCATTCTGTCATTTTTGCTGGCTGTCAATACATTTCTCATTAGCATTGCAACAAAGTAAAGCAAAGGTTCCTTTTGAAGGGAACTTGCAGCAGAAGTGATACTTTTGAAGGTTTGGAAACCAGTAATGGCCGAGTACGTGGTGACAATGATTACTGTGCTTGCTGGGCTGATGGGAATTGTTGGCCAAAACTTGTGGTGGGTAGCAGATTGGAGGAGGCTAGCCTACAGCCTGACACAGCAATTCACATTTCACCTATTGAATTACACCTATTGCTGGGCATCAAAAGAGACAATCAGAGATGTCTGACATTGGGCAGCAGCAAGCACTTTTTCAGCATGACACATTCTGAGCAAGCCCAACCTGGGTACTGAGAATCTAGAACGTCTATAGCAGTGCTCTTAAGGGTTCACAAGTGTAAGGGGGAGGGATTATAGAGAACCCCCCCTCTCATCAGAAGCAGCCCGTCTCCAAGCAGTCATGAAAGCGCGGGGTCTGAAGGGGTGAGTCAGGAGACGGAGAAGGAGTGCCAGGGCTCTGGCAGCATTGGAGAGCCCCTGCGCCACAGGCAGGAAGAGAGAGAGGCGGGAAGGGTGGACAGGGAGAAGGCAGACCGTAGACCCTTCCCCCTGACACCGGTATTGAGGAGGAGGAGAAAGGGGAGGAGATTCACTGTCCCGAGGCTTTTATGTTGGTCAAAGTCGCGAAAAGGGGCAGTGCCGGATTCTGATACGGAATGAGAAGGCATGAAACCGACAGCTCACTGCACTGTAAATAATGTGCACCAATAAAGACTTTTGAAAGACAAGTATGTGGAAGGTCGTTACTCAGGAGTAGTCTTAACAACCCTGACAACAACCATTAACTCACCCAAGTTCCTTTTTTGAGGAGAGGCTTAGAAATGGGACTATGGCCCAAGTATAAAAATAACTGGTTAGGTAGCAAGATTTCTCTCCCTTCACTATAGCTGCTCCTAATACCTAGTGCTGCCAGTATGGACATATGCCAAAGTCTTTTGAACCATCGACAGCCCTGGAGATAAGATCTAACTATAGAGTGCATTTCAGGGGTCACCATTGTACATTGATGTCAGTGTGGATAATGCAGTATAAAGTCATGCTGATCAGTGGTGGAGCTTCATGCTTCAGCACTGGGGGCGGAGAGCCGGCGGGGCGGGGCGTGGTGCGTGTCCTGGGGGCATGGCATGGTGTGCGTTCTGGGGGTGGGGGCCACTGCCTGTGGGAGCAGGGCGCCCAGCACAGGCGGGGGGCAGCCGCGATGGCACCCTACCAGGATCGCGCTGCTGGGGGCGACGTGCTCCCATCGCCCCCCCTCTTCCTACGCCCCTGATGCTGATGGAAATCCTTAAAGTGTTAGAGGTTGCCTGCCAAGTGTAAAGGCTTTGTTAAACAAATAAACAAAATAGCTCCCTCCCCATTTTCCTCCCGCAGAAAACTGCTGCCGACGGCAAGAGGCAGGAAATCATTGTGTTGGATTCCAAGAGGAGCAACGCTATCAATATTGGCCTGACGGTGCTGCCCCCTCCAAGGACGATCAAGACTGCCATTTTGAACTTTGATGAATATGCCTTAAACAAGGAAGGAATAGAGGTATTGAAAGGGGGGGCAGGAGCAGGGAGCAGGGCTGGCCCAAGTCATTTGGGCACCTGAGGCAAACCACAAAATGGCACAGGCTCCCCTGGCCAGGGAAGAAGGGGTGAGGTGTTAACATTGGGAAGAACAAGGGTGGAATAAAGATCTACATTGGGAACAAGGGTGAGAGGAAACCAGCAGCGCCTCCTGTTCGACAAGAGGCCACTAGAGAGGCTGCCGGCCTGGGGAGGCTGCCAAAAAGGTGGCACATCCAGCCTCCCAGGAGCGCGCTTTGCCCATTGCTGCCACCATGGCAGCAGGAGGTGCATTCATTGGAGGCCAGATCTGCTGCCAGAGACGATTGCCTCACCTTGCCTCATGGGTGGCCCTGAGGTTTAAACTAAGAGCTTATCATTATAGGTTTTTGGGGTTGGACGTATATCCACATTCTGCAGCAGTGCCGATCATATGTTTGGGGCAGGCAGGGAAGAGGACCCATGTTGTATTCATTCCCCCTTGTTTCCTGACCTCATGGACACATGATTGTGATCTTTTCTAGCCAGTTGAACAGGCTTGTACATGCTGCCCCGGGGCCTGCACACAGAGCACCTGTTCATGCAGATCGATCTTTAGTCAACAACGGACATGCAGGCACAACCCTCCCCCTTCCTCTGGATTGTGTTGGTGATAGCCAGCAGTCGTAGAAAATTGTTTATAAATTTATTTTGTCAGCTGCTTGGAAAAGCATAGGTGGAAAATTATGAAGATGGTAATGTAATGTTTAATATTTCTCAACACTTGGGGCTTTGTGTCTTCAGAATGTATAAAAAAGTATTTAAACTCTAGTGAGCATAGATTAGATTGTATTAGCTGCCTCTGATTTTTAGCCTTGTGTATGTAGTTGGTCATTTTTCTTGTCTTTCTAGAAAATTCTCACAATGATCCCCACAGAAGAGGAGAAGCAGAAAATTCAGGAGGCTCAGCTAGCCAACCCTGATATTCCTCTGGGCAGTGCTGAGCAATTCCTTCTGACTCTTTCTTCCATCACTGAACTTTCTCCTAGACTTCAGCTCTGGGCATTCAAAATGGATTATGAGCTTGTGGAAAAGGTAATTCCTAGTTATCAGAAGCAGACTGGTTATATGAAAGTTACTACAATTTTGCTTATGAGACAGTTATCACTCAGAAAGGTCTATTGACATAGAGTAAAACTCAAGCTACACGTAAAGAGATCTGCAATTCTTTCCTCTCCCTTTTGAAGCCTGAGGAGGTTGGGAGTTGGGAGTGAAGAAAGGGGTTTGCAGAGACGTGATTCCTGTAGTTTCCCGATATTTTCCCCTCCAGGTGAGAAAATGTAGCTTAGTGAGGGAAGGGTTAATCTGAGAAAGAACAGGAGGGGAAAGGGTAAGCACACATTCTCCACTGCAATGCACAACTTAACGGGACTCAATTTGATTCCACTCCAAAGAAAGAATAATAACATTGTTTATACAGTGGTACCCCCAGTTACGAACGGGATCCATTCCGGAGGCCCGGCCGTATCCCGAAAACTTTGTAACTGAAGGTGCCCTTCTGTGTACATGCGCAGTGCAGTTGAGCGCTTCTGCGCATGCGATACACTTCCGGGTTTTTCCGCGACCGTAACCCCGAAGATTCCATAACCTGGAGGTTATGCAACACGAGGTACCACTGTAATTGGAGCCTAAATGTGTACACTTGGCTTCTGTGACTTGAGTCTCCCACTGAGATCCAGCAAATGAGTGCTGTATTCTGGAAAAACCAGTCTCTAGAACCTCAGCTGCCTGCAGAAGGATCCGATCTTTGTTGGGAGGAGAGGCCTCCCCGTATCTCTGGCCCTGACACAGAGATTTGTATGTGTGGCACCAGGGCTATCCTAAGCCTGCTTCTGCTTTTCTTCTTTATGGTTGTGGCTGAACTCAGTGCAGATCCCCCCTTTTTCCTTCATACTGATATCTAGCTAATGGTATGAAGTGTGTTGATAATATAGCCCTCGTGCTTTTGATGTTGGGGGGGGGGGGCAGAGCATTGTCCCATAGATTCAGTTAATGCTTGATGAATTGAAAGCAATTATTATTATACAGTGGTACCTCGACATACGAATGCTTCAACTTCCGAAGGTTTCGACTTCCGAAGTTGACAACCCTGGAAGTCTTTTTGCCCCACACGAACGCGGTCCGTGCATGTGCAGAAGCTCAAAAGTGCGCTTCGCGCATGCGCAGAACGGGCGCTTCGACAACCAAAGACTTCGACTTACGAAGACCGCCGTGGAACGGATCGTCTTTGTAAGTCGAGGTACCACTGTAATTCATTGTTGGAGGTCTTTAGTCTTCTTTCTCAAATGCCAAGAAGGAAAAAATAAATAAAAGAAGAATCATTCTTATGAGACCGAGTTAAGGAATTTGATGTGCCTGATTTCAGCTGGGATAAATTTGTGGAAGTCTAGTAAATCGAGAGTGAAGATCAGCACTGCACTGTTTGAAAATCCCAAATTCTTACGAAGTGTAGAACAAAAGGGGAAATCAGGCCTAAGGCTAACTAAACCATTCAGGGGTACATCCTATAGCATCCTATTCGTGTTTCTCAGAATCATGCATCTTGCTCAAATTAAAAAGCAATTTAACAGGCATGTCCGAGTTTAAATGACTCCAGTTTACTGTTAGGATTGAAAGTGGCACTAACTTTGGGAACATTGAGGAGCCGAGGAGGGGGAGAGAGCCTTGCAATTTTACATTCTGCGGAGCATAGCTTGGGAATTTTTGTGATAATTTAAAACACTGAATTGAGACACGGTATGCTGCATTTTCTTTTTATTTTCTGTTAATGTTAGGAGGTTGCAGAACCACTTTTGGATTTGAAGGAAGGAATGGACCAGCTTGAAAACAACAAAACTTTGGGGTTTATCCTTTCTACTCTACTAGCCATTGGAAATTTTCTCAATGGAACCAATGTAAGCTTTCCTTTCACTGTTGCCTAATTACTGTATTATTGCCGTGGTTCTGACTGGATATATGAGGACATATGAAGAAATCACAGGGAGGGAGAACTCTGAGAAGGAGGCGGCCTTCAGCTTGCTCTCTTTCTCCCTTCCATGTATAGAACTGTTCTAAAGAGAAAAGAAAAACATGGGTTGAGAGCATCTGCATTGGAACTATGGTGTCACTGGAGGTGGCAGAAATGCTGGCCGTAGTAGTACCATTATTCCTGTCTCTTTGCCTACACTCGCTTTGCTTTTTAGTCACATGGAAATACGCTGTAACCTTGAAAAATACGTATACAGGTGTAGAGAAGTGAGGCCCTGCAACAGAAAATAATAGTCAGGTGTTTATCACAGTCAACCCACTACTGTAGTTTGTTTACTTAGAATCATAGAATCATAGATTTGGAAGAGACCACAAGCGCCTGCCAAGCAGGAAACACTATCAAAGCATTCCTGACATATAGCTGTCAAGCCTCAGCTTAAAGACCTCCAAAGAAGGAGACTCCACCACACTCCTTGGCAGCAAATTCCACTGTCGAACAGCTCTTACTGTCAGGAAGTTCTTCCTAATGTTTAGGCGGAATCTTTTTTCTTGTAGTTTGAATCCATGAAAAAAGATTCCACCTACTTATTATTAATTATTACATTTGTGAGCTGTTTTATCATGCCAAAGCGACCTACAGCCATACAAAAGACAATAGACCTCTTATAGATTAAAACCAAGAGGAAAGAAAAATACATTAAAAACATCCCACCCACTTCTAAAATTGTCCACAGATAGTTAAAGGCCAAAGGCCTGGTTATACTGAAATGGTTTTTGCATGGCGCCAAAAGATATGTAACAAAGGCCTGCCAGGCGAGCCTCCCTGGAGAGAGCATTCTACCTCAGAAAGGGCCCCTTCTTGTGTTGCCACCCTCTCGTGGAGGACAAACCCTCCAACATTTCTTTGATGATGATGATAATAATAATAATAATAATAATAATAATAATAATAATAATAATAATAATAATTTATTATTTATACCCCGCCCATCTGGCTGGGTT
The DNA here is from genome assembly GCF_965207765.1 of Zootoca vivipara. Classification (NCBI taxonomy): domain Eukaryota; kingdom Metazoa; phylum Chordata; class Lepidosauria; order Squamata; family Lacertidae; genus Zootoca; species Zootoca vivipara. The sequence goes on along the minus strand of NC_142595.1, from coordinate 5,370,672 downwards.
TCCCCAGCCACTCTGGGCGGCTTCCAACCGAATATTAAAAACAGTACAGCGTCAAACATTAAAAACTTCCCTAAACAGGGCCGCCTTCAGTTGTCTTCTAAAAGTAAAATAATTGCTTATTGCCTTGACATCTGCTGGGAGGGCGTTCCACAGGGCGGGTGCCACTACCGAATAAAACAGAATAAAACTTCAAACATTAAAAACTTCCCTAAACAGGGCTGCCTTCAGATGTCTTCTAAAAGTCGGATAGTTTATTTTCTTGACATCTGATGGGAGGGCATTCCACAGGGAGGGCGCCACCACTGAGAAGGCCCTCTGTCTGGTTCCCTGCAACCTCGCTTCTCTCAATGAGGGAACCGCCAGAAGGCCCTTGGTGCTGGATCTCAGTGTGCGGGCTGAATGATGGGGGTGGAGACGCTCCTTCGGGTATACAGGACCAAGGCCGTTTGAATAGGGACATCCTATTCAACAACAACATTACTATTTAGATCCCACCCATCAGACTGGGTTGGCCCAGTCACTCTGGGTGGCTTCCAACATGTATAAAAACATAATAAAACATTTAAAAACTTTCCTATATAGGGCTGCCTTCAGATGGCTTAGGAGTCAGATAACTCCATACCCTCCAACATTTTTCAAAAAATAGGGACGTCCTAAAGACAAGCATAATTAGAATCAATTGAGAAACTGGACTGGCTTCTGTAAATCCAGGAGTGTTCCTGGAAAATAAGGACACTTGGAGGTCTGGGAGGAGGCACACAAAAGGGCCTCAGATGATGACCGCAGGGTCCAGGTCAGTTCATATGGGGAGAGGTGGTCCTTGAGGTATTGCGGTCTTGGGTCATTTAAGTCTTTGACAAAATACAAAGCATAACATATAAAATCACAATCACAATAGAACCTATTATTATTATTATTATTATTATTATTATTATTATTATTCTCAAACGCTGATAGAAACTGCAGCAAAATAATACCGGTTTTACCTCTGCATGGCCGCATGGATGCATCTTTTAAGGGAACCATAGCAAATTTGCCATCTAAAATATTTGGAGGGAAAACAGTAAAATGGCACAGTAAAATGCAACACAGTAAGAAGGTGTGTTTCTGTTTGGATTCCATAGCTATTCCTTCCCATTGCGTGTTCAGACCCAGAGACCTGCCCCCCCCCCTAAATAAAGACACATTTGACTCAAATGTTAGTTTTGGTTTTTTGGCAGAATTTAGGCCACAACTTTATTGATTACAGAAAAGTGAGTGGTTGCATAGGCTCTCGTTCGACTAGCTCCCTACACCCTTGCAGGTAGTGCTGACCCAGAGCTCTATCATAGGTCAGCCAAGGGTGAACACCTGAGGCAGGTGAAAAGCCTGGGAGCAGACTCTGTTCACTCCCCAGATGCTCCCCTGGACTCAGGCAAGGGCACAACCCCCCCCTCAGGGGTTGACCAAACCAAGCTGAGTCCCTGGATTCCTTTAACGGAATACCCTTCACATAGGGATGGCGAGAGCGTTCTCCCATCCCTATCACATCAACCAGTGCCTATCTGCAACCTTACAAGTTGTGACAAATTGCTACACGGCAGACGAAACCCAAATGGCCACAGCCAATCAGCCAAGTGGGGGAAATTCCTGCCGTGCCCCTGTCCCAATGACAGATGACACACATAGGAAGGTCAATCGCAAAATGCCCTAAAATTAGGGAGAGGTAGGCGGGTGTTCCAATGCGTGAGCCAAAAGAGGAAGCTCCGGGACACATGTATGGGTTTATATAGGTCCCTTGATTCGTTTAGACTGCACCCCATTGGCTAGATTAAACCCAGCAACGAGGGACCTACCAATCGGGTGTTGTGGCTATCCAATAGACCCGCCCACAACCAGGAGGTCAGTCTCCAGGTCTCACCACAACACGTGCCCTCTTTTAGGGAGGACACGATTTCCTAAACCCATCTGTTCTTTGTCTCCCAGCCCCTGCAGGACTCGGTCCAAGTGTGTTCAGTCCTCAGTGGTCTGTTTGGGCTATTTTAGGGTGAGTGCAGCATTTTGTGACTACTGAAGTCCTCACTGAGGTTGTTGTTTTTTTAAAAAAAGAATTAGCTCCATTAACACTGATGCTTTCAGATGAATGCTAACATGTTAACTAGGTACAAATCTGATTTTGCAGCTGTTTAGTAACATGTTCCATTTTAACCAAGGGCCTCCTGAAAGCAGTATCTTTCCCGTCAGACATGGTATATTAAAAAGAGGAAAAAAATTAGAAGTAGATTGGCGTGTAGAAGTGAATGCAACATGTTGTTTTTATTTCTTTCCTTCACATAGGCCAAAGCCTTTGAACTGAGCTACCTCGAAAAAGTTCCAGAAGTCAAGGACACAGTGCACAAGCAGTCTCTCCTGCATCACGTCTGTACGATAGTGGTGGAAAAATTCCCAGACAGCACAGACCTTTATTCTGAGATTGGGGCCATCACGAGGTCAGCCAAGGTACATTTTGTGTGCAAGGAAATCTCCTTTTTCTATGACAGAAAGGATCTTTATCAGTTTCTGTAAGGAACAAAAAACGGTTTAAGTGTAATATCCAAGTTTTGCTTTCCTGCTGATTTTCTCCGTTCTTCCTTATAAACAGCAAGCTTAGAAATATGACTTTGTTTTATGTCACTCACTTGGAATGTTGAGGATATAGGAACTTTCTCTGGCATTTTTTCTCATTTTTCTGTCAAATGGTTTTCTCATCAAGGTTTTTTAAAAAAACAAAAAAACAAGGGTTCTATTCTGAAGTGAATGCATTGCTTTTATGGAGCTTTAATAAAGCTATAATGCAATTAATAGAATTGATATCTGTCAGAACTATGCCACCCCAGCAAACAGTTGGGATACTCTTTTACGTTTTGGCTACTCTTTTGTGTGCGGAAAGCAAAGTGTGATGCCTTCTCAATTCACAGGGAAGCAAGACAAGATGGGGGGGGCAGTTCTTGGAAACGGAGCAGTACTTTTGCATGACAACCCTATACTGTGAAATAAGCAGTTTAACAAAATCCGCCCTCCTGCATCAGCTTCTCAACAATATTACAACACTGTATATCCATAGATTCTTTTAGAAGAGGAGAGGGGAAGTTAGGCTTTGAGATAGTACAAGCATCTATCAGTCACTAGCAGCATATAATGAAGAGCTGGGACTGTATAGATAAGAGAAGAGTAGAAAGGAGACTATATGACCCTATAAACATACAATAGATTTTGAAAGAAGCAATACACACATATAAGCCTTTCATGGGGATGCTTCTTCAAGATTCACAACGCTGGACCTTTTAAAATGTCTGCATATTGTCAAAAACATATCAAACCATTGGCAGGCAGACATTCAGTTGGTGGTGGATCATTATCTTGTTCCTGTTCCTTTTCTGATGTTTCTGCATCAACTATCTCTGATCCTGTCTGTATCGCCAGAGAGGAGAGGAGTTCCAAGACGGGTGTGTTCCTACAAACCTCTGTGGTCTGGAATACCCTGGAAATATCCTTCAGCTTCTCAAGAGGGCCCACACCTACTTGAATTGTGTCACATTGTCACAAGCGATTCTATTACAACGGCTTTTTGTTTTCCATAGACTTCCACTTGCCTTCACTCACGGAACCTCTAGATATGATTTCCTCTTTTTATTAAAAAGTTGTTCAGCAATAATAATAATAATAATAATAATAATAATAATAATAATAATAATAATAATTTTTATTTATACCCTGCCCATCTGGCTGGGTCTCCCCAGCCACTCTGGGCGGCTTCCAACAGAAAAATAGAACACAGTAATCTATTAAACATTAAAAGCCTCCCTGAACAGGGCTGCCTTCAGATGTCTTCTAAAAGTCTGGTAGTTGTTTTCCTTTTTGACATCTGTTGGGAGGGCGTTCCACAGGGCAGGCGCCACCACCGAGAAAGCCCTCTGCCTAGTTCCCTGCAACTTGGCTTCTCGCAACGAGGGAACCGCCAGAAGGCCCTCGGTGCTGGACCTCAGTGTCCAGGCAGAATGATGGAGGTGGAGACGCTCCTTCAGGTATACTGGACCGAGGCCATTTAGGGCTTTAAAGGTCAGCACCAACACTTTGAATTGTGCTCAGAAACGTACTGGGAGCCAATGTAGATCTTTCAAGACTGGTGTTATGTGGTCTCGGCGGCCGCTCCCAGTCACCAGTCACCTTCAAAGGTAGCCCCATGTAGAGCCCCAGTAGCACCCCAGATCAACTAAGTTTGTTCTGGGTATAAGCAGAAGTCACCAGACCCTTATGTATAGTGGGAGGGTGGGGTGGGGTTTTTCTCAGAAGGGTAGTAGGAGATGGGTGATTGGCTCAATGGGTATGGTAAACCTGTTGGGAGGGCGTTCCACAGGGCAGGCGCCACCACCGAGAATGCTCTCTGCCTAGTTCCCTGCAAATAACGATTTTTTTCCCCCTGACTGCGTCAGACCAACATGACTACCTACCTACCTGAAATCTCTTTTTATTATTACTATTTTATTATTTATTGAATTTATATACATCCTATACACGGAGGTCTCAGGGCAGTATATAAATTATGAGTGTTTGCCTGGGCTGGTGTTAAGAGAGAAAGGATCCACCCCACCCACCTGTTGAGGCTTCAAGCCATGAGATAATGGCCTCCTGGTTGTGTAGCAACGGTTAGCCTATCTTGCCATAGTTGTGACTGCATCACAATGCACAGTGTGTCACAATGCACATTGCTAAGCAGCGTACTCAATCCCAAACAGAGGAAAGGAGCCTTGCTGCTTTTCCCTGCCATTCAACAGGCGAGTTTTGGCGGCAGCCTATATCAGCTATGGACACTGCGGTTAAGCGCTCAGTTATCCAGATGTCAAGGTGGGATGAATGAGAAAATGTAGGTGTGGCGTGTTCTCGGGTGATTTAGTTGTTTGGGCAAACTAGAATGTGAAGCAGGCTATGGCTACACAAGCACTGGCTAAGTTGCAAACCATGGCTATGTTATCCATCCCTTTTGGAGTGCAGCTGTGCAGGGAGTGAGGAGGCAAAACTGGTGCTGTGTTGAAAAGTGAGGTATGATGATGATGATGATAATGATGATGATTAACACGCTGCCCATCTGGCTGGGTTTCCCCAGCCACTCTGGGCAGCTCCCAACCGAATACAGTGGTACCTCTACTTACGAATGTTTCTACTTACGAATGGAGCTCCGTTCGCCATCTTGGATGCGGTTTAGATAGGATTTTTTCTACTTACAAATTTTTAGATAGGATTTTTTCTACTTACAAATTTTCCCCCCAATGCATTCCTATGGGATTCGACTTACAATTTTTTTCTACTTACAAATGTGCGTTTGGAACGCATTAAATTTGTAAGTAGAGACCACTGTATTAAAAACACAATACAGTGGTACCTTGGTTTACAACCATAATGTGTTCCGGAGGTCCGTTTGTAAACCAAAACAGGTTGTAACCCAAGGCACGCTTTTGCCAATGGGGGCCTCCAAATCCCCTATTTTAAGACATCGTCATAAAATAAGCTGTAGCAGTATTTTTAAGCATTCAAGGAATATAAGCCATACCCCGAAAATAAGACATAGTGATAGGCGCAGCAGCAATGAGACCATGGGTTTGAGCCCTACATTGGGTGAAATGCCGGCCGCGGCAGGAGGAGGAGGAAAAAAATAAGACATCCCCTGAAAATAAGCTATAGTGTGTTTTTTGGAGGAAATAAGACGGTGTCTTATTTTCAGAGAAACACGGTCCCAAAAATAGGTTGTAATCAAAAAAAAAAAAAAAGGTTGCAAACCAGGACACACACTTCCGGGTTTGACGTGTTTGTAATCCAAAACGTATGCAAACCAAGGTACCACTGTACAGCATTAAACATTAAAAACTTCCCTAAATAGAAAAATTCCTTCAGTAGCACCTTAAAGACCAACTCTTCTGTTTCAAGTGTATCTGAAGAAGTGTGCATGCACACGAAAGCTCATACCAAAATAAAAACTTAGTTGGTCTTTAAGGTGTTACTGAAGGAATTTTTTTATTTTGCTTCGACTCAGACCAACACGGCTACCTACCTGTAACTTCCCTAAATAGGTCTGCCTTCAGATGTCTTTTAAAAGTAAGATAGTTGCTTATTGCCTTGACATCTGATGGGAGGGCATTCCACGGGGCAGGTGCCACTACCGAGAAGGCCCTCTGCCTGGTTTGGATGCCTGAGTTTGGGTCCTATAAGCTTTAGAATTCCTCTCAGAAACATTTCGTCTTACAGTTCTTTCCAAGTCTTTCCAGTTGTTTCCTTCCATGCTGTCCAACCTTATTTCATGTAGCTTTGTTCATTCCTATGATGCCTGAGGTCTTTTTCTTTGGAATTTTTCTGGACATTTAGAAACAGAAGAGGCTTACTATAGGAAACCTCATTCCCACTTCTCATAGCTGCCACAAATCAGTGTTCCTGAAGTTGGAAGCCATCCAGGCTGCTAAATGGCACAGACTTCAAAAATATGAGACATTGTATTTAAGAGAATTTGGCATAAATAAGCTTTGGGTATTTTCACTGAGTGTTACATTACAGTTCGGATTCCATGTCATCCCCAAAACTCTGAAGAAGTTAAACAACAGAGACTTGGATGTTTCACCTGTATACCTTTTCCTATGTGAACTTTGGTGAGAATAAAAAATAAATTATATCCGCGGGAAGAGGCAGCGAGGGAATTCCCAAGCCACAACGTGGTACATAAGCAGAACATTCAGAAACAAAATTATGACTCAAGACATAGAAATGTTGAAGGCCCACATGCGGACAGTCCCAACGAGAACTAAAAGTGGGAGGCTGCATAAGGAGCTTACAGATGAGCCGAGAGTTAAGAATGGCAAGTATAAGAAATGGAAGAAAGGGGAGATATGTATGAGTTGCAGGGTGAATGTCAGGCAGACCAAAGCTCAGAAAGAGCTCATGCTTGCAAGAGAGGTTAAAAATAATAACAAAAGGTTTCATTGCCTGTGTTTGAAGCAAGAGGAAGAACAAGCAAACAGTACGTTATCTGTGTGGAGCAGAGGGAGAAATGCTATTGGGTGCCATAGAAAAGGCGGAACTGCTCAATGCCTAATTTGCCCAAAGTGGAAAGGAAAGTGATGCCCAACCTGGTGATAACAGAATAAATGATAATAAATAAATGGGAGCTGCAGCCCCAAATAGGAAAAGAGATGGCAAGAGAACATCTAAAGGTAAAGGTAAAGGACCCCTGACAGTTAAGTCCAGTCACAAATGACTCTGGGGTTGCGGCGCTCATCTCGCTTTACTGGCCGAGGGAGCCGGCATTTGTCCGCAGACAGTTTTCCCTGGTCATGTGGCCAGCATGACTAAGCCGCTTCTGGTGAAACCAGAGCAGCACACGGAAACGGCGTTTACCGTCCCGCCGTACCTGTTTATCTACTTGCGCTGGCGTGCTTTCGAACTGCTAGGTTGGCAGGAGCTGGGACTAAGCAACAGGAGCTCACCCCATTGCGGGGATTCGAACCGCCGACCTTCTGATCTGCAAGCCCTAGGCTCTGTGATTTAGACCACAGTGCCGCCCGTATCCCAAGAGAACATCTAGCTCAGGGGTCCCCAGACTTACCGGCGTTTGGGCCGGTTCCCACCGCGCCGATCGCGTGGCGGGCCGGAGGACAGGGAGCGTGCGCCTGTGCGGGCCAGCAGGCGGGGGAGTGCGCGCCCGTGCGCATGCGCACGGGCGCTTACTGGCGCGGCGGCGCGCTTCCAGGGTGGAAAAAGCGCCGGAAATCCGTTGCGCGCATGTGTATGGGCCTCCCCCGACCCGGAAGTGCACCAGAAATGACCTCTTCCGGGTCGGGAGAGGCCCATACGCATGCGCACAAAGGATTTTCGGAGCTTTTTTCCCGACTCGGAAAAGTGCTGCCGCGCTGCGCGCCGTAAGAGCGGGCGGCGGGCGGCGGGGGTCGTCGCGGGCCGGATTGGCAGGCCAATTGGGCCGCATCCGGCCCCCAGGCCGTAGTCTGGGGACCCCTGATCTTGCTACTTTAAATAAATTCAAATTTCCAGGGCCCGATGAGCTGCACCCAAGGGTACTTTAGGAGCTTGCAGATCATAGAATCATAGGGTTGGAAGAGACCACAAGGGCCATCCAGTCCAACCCCCTGCCAAGTAGGAAACACCATCAAAGCATTCTTGACATATGCCTGTCAAGCCTCTGCTTAAAGACCTCCAAAGAAGGAGACTCCACCACACTTCTTGGCAGCAAATTCCACTGTCGAACAGCTCTTACTGTCAGGAAGTTCTTCCTAATGTTTAGGTGGAATCTTCTTTCTTGTAGTTTGAATCCATTGCTCCGTGTCCGCTTCTCTGGAGCAGCAGAAAACAACCTTTCTCCCTCCTCTATATGACATCCTTTTATATATTTGAACATGGCTATCATATCACCCCTTAACCGTCTCTTCTCCAGGCTAAACATACCCAGCTCCCTAAGCCGTTCCTCATAAGGCATCGTTTCCAGGCCTTTGACCATTTTGGTTGCCCTCTTCTGGACACATTCCAGCTTGTCTGTATCCTTCATGAACTGTGGTGCCCAGAACTGGACACAGTACTCCAGGTGAAGTCTGACCAGAGTGGAATACAGTGGTACTATTGCTTCCCTTGATCTAGATGCTATACTCCTATTGATGCAGCCCAGAATTGCATTGGCTTTTTTAGCTGTTGCATCACACTGTTGACTCATGTCAAGTTTGTGGTCTACCAAGACTCCTAGATCCTTTTCACATGTACTGCTCTCAAGCCAGAGAGAGGATGTAGTCTCAGAGCCTCTGTCTATAATCTTTGAGAATTCTTGGAGAACTGGTGAGGTCCCTGCGCACTGGAGGTGGGCAAATGTTGTCCCCGTCTTCAAAAAAGGGCAGGGTAGTGGGGAAAAAACCCTGTATGTTCATTTATTTCAAAGTATTTACAGACTGCAGAAGCACAAAACTCCTAAGTAGCGTGCGTAATAAAATTATTGCTAAAACAGTTAGAATCTACAAAACTTTTTTTTTAAAAAAAGCATCCATCAGTTGAATAAACTCTGCTTATACTCTGTTCACTTTATATTCTAAGTACAGAAGTATCTTGCGGGCACAACAGTGTTGCATCCAAACCAAAGGAGCTTCCAATTGCGTAGTCCTTCCTCAGACTGTTTACTTCCTGACCAACACCCCTGCCCCTAAAGAAAAAGACACACTGAAGCATTTTGGCCATATTACATTGTTAAATCAATTTTCTGATAATCATTTCAAGGCTTCTTCCTTCTTTTGACTTTTAGTGTTGCTTGATTCTTTCTTTCTTTCTTTCTTTCTTTCTTTCTTTCTTTCTTTCTTTTTCTCCATATACATTCTGATCCACATCACCTTTTTGTATATTCTCTGAGTTCTTGGCAAAATATGCTCGGTTTTGTTCACAAAAGATCCCTGAAACTGCTTTTCTCCCAAGCAGAAAAATGGCTTGGGGTGGGATATGTGATTCTGAGCAGAGAGAAAAAATGGTGTGAAAGCAGTTGGTTTACCCACCAGCTCCTCCTGCCAGTATTTCCACTACTTGCTGCAGTATACAAGTCTGCTTGTCAGGGTTTTTTCAATAAAAAAAAATATTTTTAAAAAACCCAAGAGATTACTGATATGGTTCCCAAATATCCAGCCTGGCTCTGAGTCACAGCACAAAGCACAGGTTTCACAATTAGATGCTCCTTAAAAAACCATCTATGCCAATGGTTTGACCCAGATTTTTGTCCTGAAGCACATATACAATTGAGTGAATATGTCCTCATTTTCTAAATGAGTCAGGATCTTGAAAGGACTTCATATTTTCACATTATTTACTATTCCTACTGAGGCCAAGGAATGAATTGTACTTTAAAGTGAGGTAGGAAAAATCCCATCACCAGACTGGCAAGTACAAGAGACTTTTCAAAAAAGAAAGAAGCCAAATACCTTATATTACTCATTGTGCTTTTGGGAGGCCGTAATTTGGGCCATGAATGATATACACTTAACCAGAGCAAGAGACACTTCCTTTATCATGTGGTTTGGTATTAACTTTATGAGAAAAAAATTGAACTTGCAGGAATTGGGGAAAAGGTGGAGCAAGTATTTTGTTTGTTTGCTTGTTTGTTTGTCTGTAGATAGATTAGATAGATAGATAGATAGATAGATAGATAGATAGATAGATAGATAGATAGACAGACAGACAGACAGACAGACAGACAGACAGACAGACAGACAGACAGACAGACAGACACTGGTAGATATATACTGGTAGATAGATAGATAGATAGATAGATAGATAGATAGATAGATAGATAGATACTTTATTGTCATTTGTACATAATACAACGGAATTGAATGCCATCCCATAAAAAACAAAACAAAAACACAATTACAGCCACACACACACACACACACACACACACACACCCATCACAACTCCCCAAGATCATATTACTTAGTTACAGCATTTAAGATGGTTATAGCTCTTGGATAGAAACCTTTTTTTAATCTATTCGTTCTTGATTTAATTGTTCTGTATCTCTTGCCCGAAGACAACAGTGCAAAAAGACTATATCCAGGATGAGATGAATCTTGTAAAATACTATTTGCTTTTTTAAGGCAACAGGAATTGTATAGTTCTTCCAGAGATGGGAGAGGATGACCCGATAATATTTTGGGCTGTGGTTATGACCTTCTGGAGCACTTTCCTGTCTCATTACTGTGCAGCTGGAAGATCTCATGGCAGTTCACAGCATAAAAACACAAGATAGAAAACACAAAATACATAATAAAAGCAATTTATAGCTAGCCCTTGTCACATTTCTGCAGCCTGCAATATATTTATCCGGTGTTCAATCTGGCCAGCCTAAATGCAAGGAATAGGTGAGGCTCTACCTTCTTGGCAGAAGTTTCCCTGCCACTTACACGGGTGGGGCCATGGGAAGGTTGGGGCTGTGAGGTGCCCATTGCTTTGAACTGTACACCTCGCAGCCCCAAACTCATGGCTGCCCTGCCCTGGAAAGCAGCAGAGACCATTGTGTTGCCAGGGCTAGCCTGTTTCAGCTTGGTTCCTTTTCTACAGAAAGAGAAATAGCTGGGATTTGCATGTTCTTAACTGAACCTGGCTTCTATTCCGTTGTAACGCGAACGGTAGCAGTTCGCTCAATGTGAGCTTTGTGTGGTTAAATCGCACAGAGCTCCCTGTTTGTAGCAACATAAACCAGGCTGCAGGGCTCTGCCACTTAAACACCTTTTATGGTTAATGAACAGGAGAACCCTCATCTCGTTTACTTTATTAAGGAATTTATTGGCTTCCCCTACGTTAAGCTTTACTAGCACAATTACATTGTGTTGACACAAGACTTTCAACGTTCAAAAGATATCTTCCTGCACAGGCGTGCAATTGCACTTGTTCAAAAGGAGCTGTAAGGATTGACTTCCATAAACAAAATTGAGATCTGTTAGGGCTCCATTGCTCCCATTGTCATCAGGCCAGGAAAGCATGAAGCGAAAAGGAGTAATGGGCCAGGCAGCCATATACCAGAGGGATTGATGGAGACCATTGTGGTCTGCTGGGATACACTTGGGTCCAGAGCTATTGGCACAAGTTAGTCTTAGAAACCAGGGCCACTCAGCCACGAGGCAAGTTGAGGCAACAGCCCCAGGTGGCAGAATCCACAGGGACAGCAAATCGGCCGCTAAGGAATGCATCTACTGCTGCTCCTCCTGCCGCAGTGGCAGCAACAGCTTCAGCATGCTCCTTGGGGGCTGGATCTGCCATCTCCTCAGCAGCCCCCTGCCCACGCCGCCTCGGCAACAGATTCTTTTTGGCAAATAGGAGGTACAGCTGGTCTCCTCCCACCCTTGTTCTCAATGTAGATATTTATCCCTCCTCTTGTTCTGATGTGGATCTTCACCATAGGAGCCAACTCCCAATTTCAACCCCAACCCCCAGTTGATGAGCACTGCCATTCAAATGAGGTGCGCATGCCCACGTCTTGTGATCAGTTATGCAGGGTGGGGCTTACCTGCCTCCTCACACACAATATTTTATTCCATACCTGCCAAGTTGCTGTCGAAGAAATAAGGGACCAGGGCGGAAGTAGCAGACTGGAAGTCGCACTGCAGCCATTTTGGAACTGGGCAGAGCAGCATCAAAAGTTGCTTCTGAGCATGCTCCGCCCAGTTCCAAAATGGCCGCCGCGCCAGAATAAACCGGGGGGAAACAAAAAAATCCATTGTTTCAGCTAGGAACAGCTGGAAAAACGGGGATTTCCCGGGGAATACGGGAGACTTGGCAGCTATGTTTTATTCAGGTTGGCAACCCTGATCTTCACTCACCCCTTCTCTCCTGCCTGGGGGTAGGGGGCACCATTTTGTGGTTTGCCTCAGGTGGCAAAATGTCTTGGACCGGCCTTGTTAGGAGCACAGCCCAACTGACCCGAAGGTGTTTTCAAATTGGCACCCCAGGTATTCTTGGCCAAAAAGCAAGCAAGGCTCGAAGCCTTCAGGAAATGTTCTGATGGAAAATTATTAGAAATTTATCCAGTTCTCCAGGTGAGGGAAGAAACAGGGAAGCCAGTCAGGTGGTCAAAACAGGAAGAGCCAGACCAAAGGGGGGGGGGCACAGGAAACAGCGGCCCAACTGCACTCACATCCATGCAAAACCTGCCTGGATTTTTCAGGTGACTTGCTCAGCAACCAGCCAGACTTCCAACTGGCCACAAACAACTAGGACTGAGGCACTGGAACAAACAGGGCTAGAAAAGTTCAGCCCAGGGGTCCGATTCTGACAGTTTGGTAGCAGCTTCTTGTCTACTGACGTTGGTAGGCAGGTTGCAACCACAAGCAGTTAGCAAAACAGGGTGCCATTGAGCCCTAGTGAGCTGTCATATATGACTAGTAGACTGTTTTGTGTCTTGGGTCATATAGTGTGGACTAGATTTTGTAGGATTTGTATGTGACGGAAAACAAGATGCTTCCTCGGTTAAATTATTAACTAAGAATTTGTTAGTGTGTACATATACAGTAAAACCTCGACTTATCCCTACTCGCAAACAATTCGACTCACGACCGCGGCAAACCCGGAAGTAAATACCGGGTTTGCCGCGATTCATGCATACGCAGAAGTGGCTTCTGCCATCTGCACATGCGCAGAGCGGCGCTTCTACAAGCGACCCGGATCGACTCACGAACGGACCTCTGGAACGGATTCCGTACATGAGTAGAGGTTCCACTGTACACTAATAATTATATATAGTGATGATGATGTGTTTGTGTGCATAGAAATATATATAAAACTAATCATTTCCCCCCTTCTTGTTAGGTTGACTTTGAACAACTTCGGGACAACTTATGTCAAATGGAGAAACGGTGCAAAGCATCATGGGATCACCTGAAGGCCATAGCAAAGCATGAAATGAAACCAACTCTAAAGCAAAAGATGTCTGAGTTCCTTAAAGACTGTGCAGAAAGAATTATAATTTTAAAAATCGTCCATAGAAGAATAATTAACAGGTAGAGTATCAGGGAATATTATGGATGGTGTCTCATAAAAAACATGATGATATTCTAAGTTGTCTGGGCAAATCTGCTGAGTAGTAGCGAGTTTTAAGCAAAGCTGGGGTGAAGTCATCACAGAGATAGGCTCATAATCTCTGCCTGAGAGAGACAGCTTGATTTAGCCCTGCTATGTGCCTAAGAAGTTCCTGTTGCATTCCCAATGACAATTTCAGAAGTGCAGCAGAATCTACTTCCTCTTCACCTCCTATGAGCCTCCAAACCCTTCCAATGCGCTCGACCCACTAGTATAAACAATAAATAAAACATCAAAAGTACAAAATCAAATTGAACAATTTCTGCATAAATCATAAGAATATTTAAAAAAGAGATGCAAAAACTAGTATCAACAGCAGCTACCAAAAATCCCCAATGAAACCCCCTAACACAGTACTCCAGTCCAAGAGTCTGTTCAATAGTCACAGCTTTTGTAGCTGGAGTCAGTCCTGGCCCACCCTCCCAAGCCAGGTGGGGAAAGGCCTGCACGGCAGCAAGCAGGTCTTCCAGGACTCACAGCCAAGATAGTCTCTGGCCTCTTCAGCAGCTTCAGCTTTTGTAGTTGGAGTCAGTCACAGCCCACCCTCCCAGACCTGGTGGGGAAAGGGTCTGCAAGGAAGGCTGGGAGCAGGTCTTGCAAGAGTCACAGGCAGGATAAATTCATAATTCAAAAGCAGATTATCCACTGCATGCTCCTCTGACCTACTCTGTCCTATAAACAAAGGCATCTCACCTATATCATGTCATATTCCCTAGAACACCACCGCTGCAACAATCCCGGGGGGGGGGGGTTGAGGGGCATTCTGTTACTTGTTGGATGAAAGCTACAGATAACTCAATTCTGTTTTTCTAGGTTCCACTCCTTCTTGTTATTTATGGGATACCCTCCTTACGCAATCCGCGAAGTCAACATCAATAAGTTCTGCAAAATAATTAGTGAGTTTGCCCTGGAATATCGCACCACGAGGGAGCGCGTTTTGCAGCAGAAGCAGAAACGAGCCAACCACAGAGAAAGGAACAAAACCAGAGGGAAAATGATCACGGATGTAAGTGGCGAAGTAAAATCTCAATCAGCAAAAGTACGTAGAGTTTTCTTGCCAGCAAATGACATACTATAAGATCCATAATCCGAATTGCTCTCTTGCTCTCGCTCTCGCTCTCGTTTCTTCTTTTTTAAGGAACTTTTCTATGAAAGTAGAAGGTTGTGCTGCATAACTCATCCTCTCCAAGCAGCCTATCCCTCTTCCAGAATTAGGGTACCATGATCATGCATGGACCCACTTAATCAGTACCCAGGCATATGTCATCTCATGGCAGCATCCTGAAGTAAGATCAGGCGTGAGCCACAGGATCACACGCTCTCTTACCGGCAGCCCCTGACTTCAGCTCTTTCTCATACAGGGGCATACGAAGGGATGGGGCGATCTGCCCTAGGTGTGTGTGACAAGATGGCCCACTGCCTCCCCCCAGCTGTAGAGCGGTGGAGGGCACACACACAGTCAGTGTGGGCGCCTCTCACGCTGTGTCCGCATGGGCTGCCATGCCTGCGCAGTCCGTACGGGCTGCCGCTCGCGCACAGTGTCCATACGGGCATCTGTACGGGCTGCCACTCACACGCGGTTTCCGTATGGGTGTCTGTATGGGCTGCCGCTCGCGTGGCGACCGTACAAGCTGCTGCACATGTGCAGTCTGTATGGATGCTGCGCATGCGTCACCAGGCGGTTCACCCCGCCCCTCGGCGTCGGAGAGGGTTCCTCTAGCACTGCCCACACATGCTGCTTCCCTTACTGGTCTTAGCCATGTTTAGACTGATACCAGTGACATTAACTGCTGTTATTGTTGGTGCTGGTGTAACTGGCACAAGCCAGCAAGGAGAAGTGGAGCAGGAAAGGGGAGGGGAGGTGCTGGCAAGGCAGGAAGTACATTGACTCGCAGACACTCCCAAGCTTCTTAACAATAATTATCAGGAATAGAAAGGTATTCACATGCCTGGTGGCACATCTGTGGTGGAGAACAGGAAGTGTTCACCTGCACATGGACTGGATTATGGTGTCAGGCAATGGCCATTCAATCTTATATGTTCTCTTTCAGTACATTTCTATTTCCCAAGCACCTAAGTCAGCCAGAGCTGCGCTTCCTCAAATTTGACAACACTAACCTCTCTGCTTGAATGTCATGAAATACTAGCTAACTACTCATTAAAGGGTGGTTTCTGATGACTACTTATTATGCACTGGTAACCATAAATGCTATTTAAATGAAATGGGGGGAGGACTGTGTTGGCACCAACCGAACATTAAGTAGCAGAAGTACAATATTTTGGGGAGGTTGCTTGCACTCAGTGGTACATGAGCTTCACTCTGAATCAGAATCTAATGTATGATGGGGAGGCTGGAGAGAGATATTTTAAATAACTGGCCTCTTATTTCATTTTTATAAACAATTCTGATTTTCAGTTTTAATGATTAAAAATCATTTTGTGCGTTTAGCTTTAGAGTTTTGAGGTTGAAATAAAAATTCTTTCTATGTGATGCAAGTTCCAATCGGAATTATTAATTTGAGATTGGAATAGATGTTACCTAATAAGGATTGCTAATTGGGCTGCAGGGAAAGGGATGCACAGCCTACTTTTATTTTTTAAAAAATAAGATTACTTTTTCTCTGTCAAGTGACCTTTAAAAATCCCCTAGGACTTTTAAATCTTCTTTTAAGTTGATGCGGTTTTATTCAGTCCAAAAAAAGTTTAAAGAAGTGCCAGTACTTAATAAAAGTTTCCAGCTGTCCTCAAAATCCAACTCTGGAGTCTCCATTAGATGTGAATGTTTTGTTGCATATGGAGCTACCTCTATCTGGGCTTTGGCATTGGGCAGCACTGCTCTGATTAGCAGCGTGGCCAAAATCTCAGGCAAGCTAAGTAAAAGAATACAATAAAAAAACACCACTCCAATATTATGGATCCAAATGGGCATGGATTTAAATCACTGCCTCCCTATCATTTGTAGATCTTTCCTGGCAGTGATCTCTCAGACACTGGAAATTTGACTCATATTGAATAACTTTCAAACTGTATTGTTATTACACAAGGATTGTTTTCTTTTAAATCTGGCACCCCATTAAGAAAGTGGACATTCCTCCCCCCCCAATATTATATACTTTTGGCAAAGCATAGCACTGCACATATTTTAAGTGCAGTGGACAGTCTATTATCTTCAGAACCTTCTGCAGTCATGAGACATGTTTATTTATAATCTCTTTCTTTATACATTTTATATATGTATATTTGTGTGTGTGTGTGTGTGTGTGTGTGTACACATAGATATACACGTATGTGTGTATCATATAGTGCTGTAATGGCTCCAGCAGTAGAGGATCCTCGTTCATGCTCTGTGTTATGTATTAAGTTAACTGCAGTACTCCTTCTGCCCACTGTGGCTGCAGTTCTCACTCAGTTCTCACTCAGACTTACAAATTTTTTCGACTTACAAATGTGTGTTCGGAACGCATTAAATTCGTAAGTAGAGATACCACTGTATTTACATGTGTTTGCATCACTTCAGCAGATGTATATTGAGACTGCCAGCCCTAGTCCAATTTGGCAGTTTCCTGACCTCCCGAGGAAAATAATGTGCAGCCTAAGTAGAAATGTTGCCTTTAAAATTGATGGTTGGATTAAAAAATCAAACATTTGTCTATACTGCAGCATTTCTGTATCTGTGACACAGTATATATCCAGTATGTCATTAGAAAATTTTATTATTTCCATTACGATCTGAAAAGATAGGAAACCTTTCCTGAAATTCTGTCAAAATCTGCCTCCCTTTTGTCTTGAGAACTATGGCAAAAGAGTACTGCTTTTCTCTTCTTTGTGTCTAGCATTTTTGCACTAGACCAGATTGAGGTTAGCATAGAGAAAGTAAAAACAGAAACAAAATACCTTCCTTAAGTGGAAGAAAACTGATCACGTTCTGAAACTACTCAGCTCACTGACAATACTGAAACTGGTCTTAAGAATGTTTCCTATATTATATCAGGAGATCACAGGAATCCCCAGTCAAGATATATCTGGATAAAAGTCATAACACAGGAAGGATGTATGCCCGTGTCTGTTGTTGTTGTTGTTTAGTCGTTTAGTCGTGTCCGACTCTTCGTGACCCCATGGACCATAACACGCCAGGCACTCCTGTCTTGCACTGCCTCCTGCAGTTTGGTCAAACCCATGTTGGTAGCTTCGAGAACACTGTCCAACCATCTCGTCCTCTGTCGTCCCCTTCTCCTAGTGCCCTCCATCTTTCCCAACATCAGGGTCTTTTCCAAGGATTCTTCTCTTCTCATGAGGCGGCCATGAGCCTCAGCTTCACGATTTGTCCTTCCAGTGAGCACTCAGGGCTGATTTCCTTCAGAATGGATAGGTTTGATCTTCTTGCAGTCCATGGGACTCTCAAGAGTCTCCTCCAGCACCATAATTCAAAAGCATCAATTCTCCGGCGATCAGCCTTCTTTATTGTCCAGCTCTCACTTCCATGCATCACTACTGGGAAAACCATAGCTTTAACTATACGGACCTTTGTCGGCAAGGTGATGTCTCTGCTTTTTAAGATGCTGTCTAGGTTTGTCATTGCTTTTCTCCCAATAAGCAGGCGTCTTTTAATTTCGTGACTGCTGTCACCATCTGCAGTGATCAAGGAGCCCAAGAAAGTAAAATCTCTCACTGCCTCCATCTCTTCCCCTTCTATTTGCCAGGAGGTGATGGGACCAGTGGCCATGATCTTGGTTTTTTTGATGTTGAGCTTCAGACCATATTTTGTGCTCTCCTCTTTCACCCTCATTAAAAGGTTCTTTAATTCCTCCTCACTTTCTGCCATCAAGGTTGTGTCATCTGCATATCTGAGGTTGTTGCCCGTGTCTATTTCATGATAAATTTAATCCGTGTGGCAGTTACATTAAAGATCAGAATTACAAATGAAAATTGTAATATGGAAAGCATATTACTAAGAAAGAGTTATGGAGTTTGCCTTTTTCCTCATCCCTCCAAAGTCCAATTCCTTGTGCCATGCCTTTCACATTATAAATTGCAAGAGGGGGACTGTCTTGTTACTATTCTGGGAGTGTTTGTCAGCTGAAGAGTGGGTTAAGAATGTTTTAAATAAACGTATCTAACCAAACAATAATGTAATATTAGAAACAAATACGGCACACTAAAATCCACAATCCATTTTTTAAATCAAGCATCCCCATTCATTTTGAAGGATTTACTTGTGGCCCACTCCATCCCAAAGGCAGCAAGTGACTCGCATTAATATTTACATTCACTTTATTACCATTTAATCAATAAATAGCAAATGGCTGTTGAAGCACACAAAGTTCCAACAACGGTACAAACCTTGTACGGTTTAAATCTCTTGCTAGGATGTACAGATGATTAGAAGTACAAATATTTCACCTGTCCCCGAATGACCTTTTAGATTTCTGTCATTAATGCTAGGGGGTTACATATATAGTGTTGTTTTCTGGAGGGATATATTTTTACTGGCAATGAATTGGCTTGCCATAATGAGAATAAGCAATGGGAGCATACCTACAGAGGTTCCATTGGATAAAGGCTGGCTATCTTTCAGTGTCGCTAGGCCCAAAGCAAAACAAACAGCTCCCTCGTGGAACAAAACATACCCTTAAAAAGCAATGCGAGCCTGCTGTCGTCCGTCTCTCCCAAAGCTAATCTTTCTTGCGTCGAGTGTGCCGAAAACACCATGAAAGACCAAACAAATGAGTCCTTCATTTTTCAATTGCAAATGTTTCTGGAACACAGAAATGAAAAGAAATGGATGGATTCAGATAAAGTAATATCTGAGAAAGACGTTTTGTTAATGATTGGGCGCAATTCAACTAAAGTTAGACATAACTGATGGCCAAACTAGATGTGATATAGGAGACACATGAAGTGTTTCCCATCTCTCTCCCCCCCCCCTTATTTATTCATTTTACTTTGCTGTAGCCATAGGGTGGAAAATTTGCATCTTATTTCAACAGTGCCACAGTGCAAGGGATCTTTTTACCACCCCCTTTGGGCTAATTTCACAATCAAAACCGATCACAGCTGCCTCCATCAAACTTGGAGCCCTCTGTTGTGACAGTAAAGCGTGAAGCTCTGTAAAGTGCAGGACCAGTTTCCTCTGCCAACTACCGGTTACAGTGACCCAGAAGGGCCTCCCCCCCCCCCACTGCCCTGCTGCGTTAAAGGGGGGATGCAGTTGCAAACAAAGACAACAACGATACTATTTCTGGCTCTGTCATAATTATGGAAATGGAGAACAACAACAAGATGGAGGAGAAGGCTCTGGATTCGGAGGAAGAAAATGTACTGTGGGATTTGATTCTGGAAAAAAAATTGGAATTGAAAGAGGAGGTGCTCAACCCTAATGGAAAAGCATTAATCTTGGAGGAGGAGACCGCTGAACCAACAGAAGTGAACTTTGAATCAGGAGATTTAAATTGTGAAAAATTTAAGGAAGAAGAAGAAAAGGAAGAAGAAGAAGAAGAAGAAGAAGAAGAAGAAGAAGAAGAAGAAGAAGAAGAAGAAGAAGAAGAAGAAGAAGAAGAAGAAGAAGAGGAGGAGGAGGAGGAGGAGGAGGAGGAGGAGGAGGAGGAGGAGGAGGAGGAGGAGGAGGAGGAGGAGGAGAAGAAGAAAATCACTGTTCCACCGGTGGGAGGGGAGGAACAGCGAATGGACTTGATTCGAAAGCCCCCCAAAAAAGGGAAAAATCAGAAAGGTTGCCGTCCCAGTGAGAGGGGGAGGGAAGGATGTAGGCTGGGGACAGAAAGAAAAGGGGATTGAAGATAAAATGTTGGGAATGCAGCAGGGGGAGAAGTGGGCTGAGCAAGGGTTGGATTGGGACAGAGTAGGAGTGGGGTGAAGGTGAAATATTGATTTAATTTTTACTGAATGGGTAAAAATGGTCTGAACCTGGAAAGTTTTAAGGAGCTAGCTGAAATTTCTGGAGATTCCGATTCCAAGGGAAGGGGGGATGAATTAGTTCTAAGACGGGATTAAAGAAGAAGATATAGAAAAGGATGGATGGGTATTTTTGGGTAGTGAATAATGGTTTTGAAATTGTATAAAAGTTAAGAGAATTATGACAATACAGGAGAGGAATTAAGAGGATTTTTTGTAAGGATAAAAGGGTAAGAATTAAGAATCAAGGTTTAAAATATGAGAAATGATGTTAAATTAAGATTTGGAAATTGCAAAATCTAGATAGCAAAATAGGAGCTCAAAGGGGTGATGTGAGGAAGTCCGTAGAGTTAAGATATAAGAATGGAGAATGTATTTTTCTATCTTTCTTTTTCTTTTCTTTTCTTTTTGTAAAATCAATAAAAATAATATTAAAGGGGGGGGTGCAGTTGCAGCCATTGCTGCCTTCTCTCCCGGGGCGGCAATGACGATAGGCCCAACTCCCGGTCCTTTGTACAGAGGGTGCTGGCAGGCCCTGGCAGCTGAACCTGGCTATTATGTCTTGGCTGTTCATCAGAGGAAAGAACAGAAGCTTTTACCATCCGATTCCCGCGTCGCACTTCTCTCCCAGTGGCATGAATATTCTCCACACAATCTGCATGTTGAAAAATATCTGCCATCACTGACACACAGCATTTCCTAAATATTTTCATTTGATAGCTTTAACAAGAGTCGGTTCCCATTAGTTGAGTTTTGCTTAGATGCCAGCATTTTCTCCTGCTTTCTGCAGCCCCTTATGGTGGAAGAGAAGAGAAGGCTAGAGAGCTGCTTTCTTAAACGGTAACTTGCTATGTGGAAGAGATTTTTATTTGAGATCGCTTTCACACAGGCAGTTCTTCATGTAAAAAACAGAAGGTATATACAGGGTTGTGCTAACTCAGTGACTAAATGTTTGAGTCTGCAAGGAAGACTCAAAGCTAGTAGCAGCAGTTGGTTTTTGCTTTCTGTTGCAGAGTAGCTTGTTTTATTCAGTCCTTTGGAGTTCTTTTTCTCTTTGCAATTACAGTGGTACCTTGGGTTAAGAACTTAATTCGTTCTGGAGCATAGCTGCCAAGTACCCCGTTTCCCCCGGGAAACCCCCGTTTTTACTTACCTTTTCCCGGTGGTCCCCCGTATCACTTCATCTCCCATTTTTCTCCGTTATTTTCTCCTGCCAGTGGCCATTTTTTCTGATTTGCCCTTCTATGGGCACAAAAAATGGCCGCTGGCAGCTTCAAAAGTCGCATCTACGCATGACCGGAAGTGCGTAGATGAGACTTCCGGTGCCGGTGGCGGCCATTTTTTGTGCCCATAGATGGGCGGGGTGACACCGGAAGTTGTGTCGACGCACTTCTGGTCATGTGTAGAAGCTACTTTTGAAGCCGGCGGCGGCCATTTTTGGTGCCCATAGAAGGGCAAAGCGACACCAGAAGCTACGTTGACGCAACTTCCGGTGTCACACGACTGCCAGTCCCGGATTCTGCAGTCCGGGACTTGGAAGGTAAGTTCTGGAGGTCCCTTCTTAACCTGAAACTGTTCTTAACCTGAGGTACCACTTTAGCTAATGGGGCCTCCTGCTGCCGCTGCGCCGCCACCGCACAATTTCTGTTCTCATCCTGAAGCAAAGTTCTTAACCCGAGGTACTATTTCTGGGTTAGCGGAGTCTTCAGGTAACCTGAAGCGTTTGTAACCTGAAGTGTCTGTAACCCAAGGTACCACTGTATGTGTGATGTGATTATGGCTGGATCTAGACACATCAAAAAGGCATTTCAGTTTGAAGCATGGTAAATTTAAACAGGGAAAACAGGTAGAGAAAAATGGGACTCCCCATCGCCATCTGGTGGCACAATTGTTATAACACATTGCACATACAGTGCATATAAATCACATTTTCTTTACCAGTCTAGCTGAGTCCTTGGTTACTTCCAGTCTCTGCTGGTGAAATATTGAACTATTTGGACTAATACTGCCCCAGGGGCTGGGTGTAAAAGGCTGATGAATAGATAAAAGCTTGATGACCTTCTGGTCTGCTGACCTTATGTTTCGAAGAGTTGGCACTTAGCTGATATCATAGTGGGAAAGTTTTTTACATAATCCCATTAAAAATAATTATTGGAGAAACTTAGATAGCCGTAGCCATGAGTCCTTGCAGAAAAGCAATCCTGCCAAGAGTTATGTTGTGCTCAGAACTCTATCCATCAAACCTCCAGGTCAACTTCTAACCACCCAAATCTGACGTGACTATTCCTGGCAAAGGAATTGCCTGCTTTTTCCATGTAGAGGATTTATGGCGCCACAATAAGATATATATTCTCATTTTGCCTCTGTCATGTCAATGCTCAAACAGCCCCACGATTGTTCATGTTTTGTCAGTACTGTACTTCCTAAATGCTGCTTTCTGTCCTTTTCTACCCTGTCCTTTGCCTCCCTCTGGTAGACTGATGAAGAAGATGACACCGAGGTAGGGTTCTGTGAAAAGAGCATGCCTTCTTCAGGTGCTCTGTGTGCTGTGAGATCTGCTAACAACACAAACAGTCTTTCGTTATCATGCATCAAATATTCCATAACCCTCTAAATATCTGTACTATCTTTAACATGAGATATTTAGACTGCAGTGTGTTTGGTTTATAGTCCACCGTATGCAGTTTTTCATAATGTCATTGATAAAGAGCATGGCAGTGGTGCAGGTCAAGTCCAGGGGTGCGCAGCTTGGAGGCCCTGCTAACATCCATCCAGATTTGTGGCAGGTGATGGGGACAATGACAAACAGATGCCATTTCAGCATGGGCATGCCAAAGGCCAATGGGGCTTGTTAATTCAGGGTTCTAGTTGTGGCTAGTGCATACCGTTGTTGTTGTTGTTGATGATGATGATGATGATAACCTTCTTTTTCCCTAAGAAGGGATTCAAGGTGGCTTACAGATAAAATAAGAACAGCTAAGAACATAGGGGAGGGAAACAAAAATTTAAAATCCATTACACAGTTAAAGAATTAAAACTATACAGGTGAAAGTCGGAAAATTAGAATATCGTCGAAAAGTGCATTAATTTCAGTACTGCAACTTAAAAGGTGAAACCAATATATGAGAGAGATGCATGACATGCAAAGCAAGGTATGTCAAGCCTTTATTTGTTGTAATTGTAATTATTTGTCGTTAGGCGGGTCAATTATAAATGGAATTTAATAGTGATGTTTATTTTTGTATATTTTTGTATTATTGTAACTATTTCTTTTATTACTGTGGAATTTCCAAAAGAAAGCATTTGTAAAAATTAAAAGAAAAATAATAAATAATAAATTGCATTACTGAAATAAATGCACTTTTCGACGATATTCTAATTTTCCGAGTTTCACCTGTATATCTCTCTGTGTAAAAGGTAAAGGTAAAGGGCCCCTGGGCGGTTAAGTCCAGTCAAATGTGACTATGGGGTTGCAGCGCTCATCTCGCTTTCAGGCCGAGGGAGCCAGAGTTTGTCCACAGACATTTTTTGGGGTCATGTGGCCAGCAAGACTAAACCACTACTGGCGCACAGAGGACTGTGACGAGTGCTAGAGCTCACAGAAACGCTGTTTACCTTCCTGCCACAGCAGTACCTATTCATCTGCTTGCACTAGTGTGCTTTCGAACTGCTAGGTTGGCAGGAGCTGGGACCCAGCAATGGGAGCTCACCCCATCACGGGGATTCGAACTGCCAACCTTCCGATCAGCAAGCCCAAGAGGCTCAGTGGTTTAGACCACAGCGTCACCAGCATCCCTCTGTATGATCTACTAAAAATATACCATCACAACACCATCCCTTTCATTAAAAGCAGTCTGCCCCCCCCAAGCCTGTTGGGACAAGCAGAGGCGTAGGAAGGTCAGGTGGTACCCGGTGCGGAAAATTTATTGTCAAACCCCCCCATTGATTCCCCCCCCCGCAAAAATGGTTTTACGTTATTTCATATTTTCTTACAAAGGAATGTGGATTCTGAGCCTCTGATAACAAGTAGGCGACTATGGACACATACTTAAATCTACAGGATGGATTGTGTATTGGTTGTGTTATTTTATTTATATTTATTGTTTATTTATTTAATAAAATTTATTTTTAAAAAAACCCTGCAAAGTGGTTTACCAAAACAAAAAACCCACAGCAGTAAAATCAAGAAAAATTAACAAACCTAATTTAAAACATACAAAAGCTAAAATATTAAGATTAAAATTACCTCGACTTCCTAAGCATCTAGGTATGCTTGTCTAAAGAAGAATGCTTTTAGCAGGTGCCCGAAAAGAGTCTAGCAAACGCACGTGCTTTGTTGAAATTTCAGCCTTCACGACATAGGAAAACGGCCAAGTAAACAGCTATTTTCATGGAGGAGGGTCAAGATAGTAATTGATATGCATGAAATTTCATATGTAGCTAGATAATCCCTAGTGTAGTAAGATAAGACCTTTGGAGCAGGCATTTTTTTTAAAAAAAGTTTTTCTAACCGCCCTAGTAGGGCAGTACTTGTTCCTTGATAATTTGTCCCCCCCCCCTCCATGATGGCACCTGGGGCGGCCCACCCGCCCCTTTCCTATGCCCCTGGGGACAAGAAGGTCTTACTTAACCTGCTGGTGGAAAGACAACAAGGAAGGAGCTAGTCTAAGTCTGGGAGCAGCCACCAAGGAGGGCCATGCAGCTTCAGCAGAAGGGAGGGGTGCCTTTTTGATAGACTTATCGAGAGCAGGGAAATCTTCAACTAAACATCCACAACTAAACTCCCTCACACCTAGTTAGCCTATCAGAGCACATGTTGCCACTGCAATGTTGCTGTGCAGCACCTTCACCACCATCCTGCTTGGCTAATTGACTTACTAGCAACAGAGTTAATCCTTACTGTATGTTACACACTGAATGATTGCTGCTGCTGCACTTCAAACTATAATTGCATTGACAAGAGCAATCAATCAGAATAAGTAGCATTGTTAAAAAGAGTCTCCTTCTAATTTCCTCCAGTTTACCTACAAACAGCCACCCAGTCTTAAACAACCCACAATAATACAACCACCAGACTTAACACGGACACTGGTACCAGAGCCTGCAATAAACCCAGATGCCAACTTTGCTGCCACATACACCCGGACAACACCATCACTGGCCCCAACAACATCAAACATACCATCTCAGGACTATTTAATTGCTCATCTTCTAACATTGTGTATGCCATCAAATGCCAACTGTGCCCTTCAGCTCTCTATATTGGACAAACAGGCCAAACCCTACGCCAAAGGATAAATGGACATAACATCAGAAACCACAAGACAGAGAAACCAGTAGGAGAACACTTCAATCTCCCAGGACATTCTATACAAGATCTCAAAGTAGCTGTCATATTACAAAAGAATTTCAGAAATAGACTGGAAAGAGAAGTGGTTGAATTGCAATATTACTAAACTTAAAACCATGGGGAGACCTGGTCTGAATAGAGACATTGATTCTTATCTCATTATACATGATAAAGCTATTTTTTGCCATCTCACCCCTTGCTTTTTCCTGTAAGACCAATTGCAGTTGTTAACAGTCAACAGCTTTACCACACCTATCAGCCAATCACCCATTCCCACTACCCTTCTGAGTAATACCCCTCCCCACCCTCTCACTATATATAAGGGTTTGGTGACTTCTGTTTCAGTGTATCTGAAGAAGTGTACATGCACACGAAAGCTCACACCAATAACAAACTTAGTTGGTCTCTAAGGTGCTACTGGAAGGAATTATTATTATTATTATTATTATTATTATTATTATTATTATTATTATTATTTTCCAACTACGGCAGACCAACACAGCTACCTACCTGTAACTTTGATTATTTTGTAACCTAAGATGGTAGGGAACTTGGAAGACAAAAATCACCCAAGTTGCCTAGATTCTGGGGTTACAATAAAATGCATTGTTGCCAGTCCAAGGCACTGTGGCCTTCAGCTGGGTGAAAGCACACAAAGCAGGGCAGGTGGAAGCCAGCAGAAAGAAGAAAAAGCAACTCCACCCACCATCAAGACTCCAAAAGAATTTTTAAAAATTGATACAGAGCTGTGACAGGAAGAAAGAGAAACCACCATTCACTCTTGTTTAGCTGATGTATTAGCACAGGCATCCCCAAGCTGCGGCCCTCCAGATGTTTTGGCCTACAACTCTCATGATCCCTAGCTAACAGGACCAGTGGTCAGGGATGATGGGAATTGTAGTCCAAAACATCTGGTGGGCCAAAGTTTGGGGATGCCTGTATTAGCAGATGTAATATGATTATTGGGACCAGGAGAAGATAAATGAATTAATTAATTAATTATAATTGCATGGACTGTTTGTTACCTTTTTACCTTTGAATCCATACCAGAGAGGAGAGGGAGTGGGAGAAACTGGATTGAGGGAAAGTGTGGAAATTCCGTGATTTGTACTGCATAAGGACAATAGAGACTCAATGGAGGCATTGGAAGCTTACTAACCACAGTCAACATCTGTAGGGTTGAGCCTGCAAAAGCAGCCACCCTAAACCATGCCCAAAAACCTTCTGAAAAGGATAAGTCTTCCTTGATATTTCAGAGCAAACACTCAATGCCAGGTGGGTCTCCACAAAGTTGCCTCAACCGCTGTCAAAAGAGACTCCCATCAAACTTCAGTTGGTAAAGGCACTTAGAGCAGAAACTCACGTGTTGAACAAAACTCACACGGGAAGATGGCATGGGTGCCTGCAGAAATTTTTCAGGGTAGGGTGAGGAGTGTAGATACAGTACTCCAAATTAACAAACACAGCTCACATCAGGATGAGAGGCCTGCCATTTCTGGTACATCGCATGACTTAACTAATGGGTGTTGATTTTTTTAAAATAATAATAATAATTGCTAACTCTGCATTTTGATGCCTGTAAAATTATGTACTCCCTGTTGTGGAAATGGAAGGATTATTGTCCGTTTTCTAGAACTGCAGCCTGAGTAAGAGAATGCCTTTGAAGGACTGATTTCTTATATTTGCTAATGTTGTGTGATTTTATAAATTAAAACTGGTGGGGAAATTCTTTCCACAGACTGGGAAATTCTGCAGCAGCAGCAGCTCTCCTCCACCTCAGAACCAACCGCAGGGGCTACAATATGCGGAAGATGCAGTGGAACATGAGAATATGAAGGCTGTCCTGAAGACTTCTTCCCCAAGTGGGGAGAACACCACCGTGTTAGGAGTGCGCACTCGAAGTCGGGCAAGTCGAGGTGAATACTTCAGTTTTGTTTGGGATACTGGGGCCATATGTTACTGTTTCCTGCTATTTTTCCTGCTGAAGGCTCATATTTGAGATGCATAAGATATTTATTGAGAAAATCTATAGAAAGCTATTGCTATCGCCCTTTGAGGAAAGTAGAAAAGAGTCAATGAAGCTTCAAGGCTAGGAGATCCATTGTCAGATTTCCTGCTGTTTCTTAAAAAAACCAAAAACCTCAAATAGCAGCTTTCTTGGGTAAGTACTATCACACAGACACAAACATACACACACCGTATCATTCCTGGGTGAAGACTCCCTTCCCTGCTGTAAATAAAATAGGTAAAGGTAAAGGGACCCCTGGCTATTAGGTCCAGTCGTGACCGACTCTGGGATTGCGGCGCTCATCTCGCATTATTGGCCGAGGGAGCCGGCGTACAGCTTCCAGGGCATGTGGCCAGCATGACAAAGCCGCTTCTGGCAAACCAGAGCAGCACACGGAAATGCCGTTTACCTTCCCGCTGTAGCGGTACCTATTTATCTACTTGCACCTTGACATGCTTTCGAACTGCTAGGTGGGCAGGAGCTGGGACCGAGTAATGGGAGCTCACCCCGTCGCAGGGATTCAAACCGCCAACCTTCTGATCAGCAAGCCCTAGGCTCTGTGGTTTAACCCACAGCGCCACCTGGGTCCCTTATAAATAAAATATACCTTGGTATTTTACTTGTGTGGTGCAAAACATAGTATGTTTCAGCCAATGACGCTGCTTGGAGGAAGTTAGTCCATGGGATTTTCTAGTCCATGGGATTTATAGGAAGAGTGTAGGGCCAGCCCATCCATGAGGCAGGCTGAGGAAGCTGCCTCAGATGGTGGAATTCAAGGGGTGGTTCCCCTGCAGGCACCCTGCCCACCCACTGGAGAAGCGAGGAGAAGCGGCAGTGGCTTCCTGGTTCCGTCAAGATCTCACAGGGCTCCCACGATATATTGCTTGAAGTCGTCCCAGCCACCAACACCACTTTCTCCCATGAGGAGAAGCAAAATGGGATGAGACACCCCTGGAAAAGCAAGTGTGCGCACATCCAGTCAAAGGTCTTTGTGGGGAGCATGAGGTCCCCATTGTGGAGATTGTCATTCCTTCAGAGGGTGCCGTCTGAGGACTCCATATTGGGGTCCAGGTCTAACCGCTCTGAAGCTTGAGTCACTGGCTCTCTCAGTCCAATTGTCTCTTCCCGCTCTTTGTTATGGTCCTGTCCTCTGTTCAAAGTTGGGTTCATGACCCAAGTATTTTATATTGTGTGGCTGCCCTGGGATCTGTTGGAATGAAGGCTGGGATATTAAGTAGCCTGGCATAAATAAACCAACTGCTTGCAACTTCAAGGAGCAATTTCCACCAGAGGAAGGATTAACTCCCCACCCCCAGTGAGCTACAGTCCTGATAAACATCTCCTCCTCTGGCTGCTATTAAACATTTGAAAAACAGTGGTAGATCCAATCTGGAAACTTGTCTCATTAGGTTTAGTTCTGTTGTGCCTGAGATCCCAAAGGAAATCCAAAGCAGACCTAAGAAAAGAAGCCACAAGTCCCCATTCAGCTGCACATGTAGACGGACTCACTTTCCAATTTGGTTTGGTGTGGCATGACTAAATCCACTCAAGAATGATTTATGATATTCATACAAAAATGAAAAGGATCTCCCAAATAGTTGTTTTAATTATAACGAAATATCCACATGTGTTTCCACTGAAGCATTTCCCCGCTGGGGTAGCTGTTTCAAGCATCTAGGCCTTTTATACTGAAGTGGGGATGCCAACCAACAAAGATGAGATCATGATCCTGCTTGTAATTTGAGTGAAGTATTACAGGAATCTTGAAGCCATGAGGAAATTCTTAACATCAGATGCTATTTTCAAAACCCAGAGCCAATTTAGAAGAGGACTGTCAACAGTCTTTGTTGCTGATGCATCCATCCATTTCTGTTTCACATTTTCACTGCCAAATAATGGTTTTGAAATTCAGATGAAGGAGCACATCACACTAAGCCAAACCATGTCTCGGCACACATCCACTTGCTCTCGAGGAGACCAAGATTTGGATTAGCGTGTGATCTGAACCTGAGATTTTGGTTGAAGTCTGTTTTCCTTAACCATGATCTATATAACCTTTGCCTCATTGTTAAAGATCATGGTTAAACAGGAGAGGACATAATCTTGGTCCCAGATTTGGGCGACACATTTAGGCGAGCCTTGCCTAGGTGCTGTCCTGTGCTGACCTGAGAAGTGGGCCTGAGCTCCTTGTTGGGAGCTGGTATCTTCATGGGGCCATTCTGAGCCAAGGTATGGCTTGTGTGGTGTGTGAGCCATATTCTTGCTGTGTGGTGCAGACTAGCCACAGAGAGAAAGAGAAATAATTGTGGGGAAAGTTGTTGCTTTGTGTGACCATTGGTTGTCACAAAACAATCCCAGGAATTCAGTGGCTTATGCTCAGTGGGCTGTCTTTCTGAAAGCTCATCATTATATTCCTGCTTAAATCTTTATCCAGTTATATCCTATTCAACTGTAGCAGGATTAATGGAGAACACAAATATTGTGTGTGTAGCAAAAATTCATAATACATGCATGGGTATACCTGAAAAAAAACATACCTATGGTTTGTGAGTTCACATTTGCACTCCCATCATTTCCTAGCTATTGTTCCCTCTTCAACTTCTAATACTGTACACTGGTGTGGCGTTCATACAGAGCCCCCGGTCATTTCATGGACTATACACCACTGCTTTATTCTTCCGCTGCCACCAACCAGGTTTCTTCTGGTGAAATACTGAGTCTCAGTCAGGTTGTAAAGTCAACAACAAAGATTAAAGTTTATTGAAGAACAAACAAGTTTTAAATATGTTCAGAACGGTTTCTCAAATGCGCGCTCTTAGATAGATGTGGCACTATCTCACATTGTGACACTCTTCTCTCTCAGTTATATATATATATATATATATATATATATATATATATATATATATGATTTTACATATATTTTCTAAACATTACTTCACATTTATTCATATATTATACAATATTTTGGACTTCCACCAACCACGAGAGATTTTTCCAGTCCTCTGAACTTACTCTTGTATTCCTACAACTTCACTATTACTTTAAATAATCTATAACAAATTCTCCTTTTCCTAGATTTTCTTTGTATTATTTCATATAGTCCTCCTTACAAAACTTCTTGCAAACCTACTAGCATAATATGTTGTTTACAGTTATTCTTCAAATAGTTCTCAAATTTATTCCATTCTTCCAAGAATCTCTGGTCCCGGCAGCTTCAAATTTTCTCTGTCATCTTGTCCAATTCTGCATAGTCCATTAATTTCATCTGCCATTCTTCCTTCGTCGGTAACTCTTCTTGTTTCTATTTCTGCACCAATAGAACTCTTGCTGCCATCATCGCATATAAAAACAGTTTTTTATATTGTCTACTAATATCCTTGCCTACAATACCAAGTTTTCTCAGTTCGGTCCCTGTCTCTCACTCTGTCACAACCACTATGTTCAACTTTTTCTGCCTCTGTCTGACCCTCACTCCTCTACCTCTCCATGGTAAACCCCTGGGCTGAGCCTCAAAACCAGGTAGGCTCCACCTCTGAGCTTTCTCATTGGCCAATCTATATTAACCATTTCCATCCCCCTATACAAACATAATCACAAGGAATGGGCAAACGCCACAACTGGTTTAATTACATAAATTGCAGTTTAAAAATATTTTTGGTGATGATGCTCCTGGGTAAGCCCCGAACCAAATTATTCTGTGGCATAGAACCAACCTGATGAGCTATTACTCCCATCTGACCTAGTTCTAGGCAGTTTTCTGGTGCTCTGCAAACTTTGACAGATCAGAGGTTAGTGAAACAGAACCTGAATCTTGGTGGCCGGTATTATAAAATATTAGGACATGCTCTTACTTGTCGAAACCATCAGAACAATGTGGAATATAAAATCATGGCATGTTGCCAATTCCATTTTCCAGGTCGCGTTGGCTCGTGGAACGCTGGGAATGATGATTCACCTAATGCTACAGATGATGCAGCAGACGAGATCATGGATCGCATTGTCAAGTCTGCCACACAAGTGCCAAGTCAGCGAGCAGTGCCTAGAGAAAGGAAGCGGTCAAGAGCAAACAGGAAGTCATGTAAGTGCACCTGATGAACCAGTAAGGAGAACTGATTGTCCTTTTTGTTTTGTTTATGTATGTGTGTTGCATATGCTATAGAAAAGATCTCTTGGAAGCCATGAATGCAGTACTCAAAAGTACAGGAGGACAGAAGTGAGCTGCTCCCTTGAGCTGCTGGGGTGGAGGGGTTAGCTAAAATTGCAAAGAGTCAAGGAGTGAGACATGTGGATTTTCATGAAGGGTCCTCCAACTTTGTCACCCATGGTTTGACTACTGCATTTATATGATAGTTGAATGAATGTTGCTTTTTAAACTGTCACAGGCATGTCTGTATGCAAGGTCAAGATAAGACCTTGTATTCAGACAGAACTCAATGACTGCTCAATTGCTCACCCTCCCAGATTTTTGCCCCCCACCCCACCCCAGTGGGGAAAGGAGAGGTTGAGGAGTTGTGGGGAGGGTGTCCCCTCCTCCCCTAGCTGGGCTGCTCACGCCCCACTCCTCACCTGCCCTCCAATGATGGATGTGGCTGCCCTCAGTCCCTGCTGACCCACGGAGGCCCCCTCTGCAAAGGAGGGGGTGCCATCCTTAGCTTCCCCCCTTCCCCCCCCCCCACCAAGAGCTGTTTTGTCCTTTTGTCTAATGAAGTCTTCATATTAGCATTCGAACTAAGAATCAAAAAATTCATTGCTCAGACCCTGCTGCCCCCTGTCCAAGTGCAAAATTTCATGCACGCAGAAACCCTGGCATCTCCACAGAACAGAATTCTTATTTTTGATCCAGGGCTAAGTAGCATAAGACAGTTGTGTGTCCCCAAACTTCAGTGTCCTCACAAGTCAATAGGGCATCTGCTCAGAAGTACGCTCAAATTTGCACCAGCTTAGGCTCCGCGTTAGAAGGTGGAAATATAACCGTAAGAAAATAAAAAATAAAATAAAAAACACATGTGAAGTGTTTATCATCCTGTATTGTTTGGCCCTCGGAGAGGTTTCAGACATTACTGAAAAAGTGCTGCCTGCCAAAGATGCAGTCATTCCTGATTTTGGCGGCACTTCAGAAGTTCAAATGGGAACTTGCTGTGGCTATATTTGTACCCAAAGCCAGTACATTTTCCTTGCCCAGTTCTTCTTTGGGAGTTCTCAAGAAGCACCACCAGCTGAATGCAGAAGCCAGTGGACCATTTGGCTAGCACCTCTTAAAATCCAGGGCCACTCTGTAAAAGTGTGTGCACATTAATTGCTGTGTAAATGAGTAAGAGGCATACAGTTAGTCCTTCAGCTTTTTGATTTGATGTATGTAAAGAGACATTTTTAGAGGGTTTTAAAGGCATTGTAGCCTTCCCTGAGCCGCTGAGATAGGGTGGAATAGAACTCCAAACAAATCAATAAAAACCAACTTTCTAACGCCGTCATCACTCTTTTAGCATTTTTGTGAAGTTAGACCAAAGGAGAGACAGCAACAGGGACTGAACAGTCACAAAGTGCAATGAATTGGCAGTAGAGCTGGTTAATGCTGTTGCAGATTAAGAGTTTTTTTGCACCAAGCTGCCCTTGGTTCTCATTAGCTGGCATGTCATGGGTGTGCCCAGCATGGGGCAGGGGGGCAGCTGCCCCCCCCAAAGCAATTTTTTTTTAAATAGTCCTGATTCGCGGTGGCTACAGCTGAGAGCTGGAGGCATGTCTGGGTCCCGTAAGAAGAGCCTGAAGCGGCTCAGCAAGGCGCAGCGACGTCGCTAGCCTTCTGGCTGCCCGGGGCAGCAAATCAGAAGGCACCCCGCCAGGGGGGCGGGGCGTCCGTCACGCGCATAAAGGCTAGCGGCGCCACTGGGAGGAAGGGACCCGCGCGAAGGGAAAGGAGGAGCAATGGAGACAGGGAAGCGGCTTCCTCCTCCTCTCCGTTTCTCCCTCCTCGAGCTCCAGTGTGAGGGCAGCGCGGGAGCCACGTCCCTAACCAGCCCAGCCCAACCCCGGCGGCGCTGCCACCACCACTTACTGCTCCTGCCGGCTGGGGCCCGACGGCATGCCCAACCCCGCTGGCCCCGACTCCGAGGGCTGCACATGGGCCGCTCCTGGCGGCTGCAACAATAGTCCACAGCGGTGCAGCGCCTCAGCAGCTCCTGGGTCGGCGCGCCCTCCGAGTGCGCAGCAGGCGCCACCACCGCTTCTGCTTGGGCTGCAGCAGCAGGAGCCACGGAAAGGCGAGGGGGCTTCACAGCAGGAGGTGGAGAAGGTGGAGGGGCTCTAAGCCGCAGAGCCGGGGAGGGATGGAGGGAAAGGAGGGCAGACCTCAGCTCGCGCCCCTGCCAGGTCTGTGGGAAGCAGAGGCAAATCGAGCGCACAGCTTCTTGGCTGCTCGGCCAGCCCTCCCTCTCTCCCTCCCTCCTCCTCCTACTCAGGCAGGGCAGCCGTCGGTGCAGGTGGTGAGGGGGCGCCACGCTGCCCCCCACAAAGTGGAGCCCAGGCCCTCCCACCCCCCTATTGCGATGCCCCTGGCCGCACATGTGTGCTCTCCCCCGGGGCAGCGCCCAGGATGAAACTTCTTCCCGGAGTCAGTTTCACATGGGCTCTGTAACCCATTCCCACTTTGTGGCCCCTCCCCTCCCGTGCCTTGGCCCTGCCCCTAAATGACCATGGCTTGCCCCCCCCCCTAGTTTTGATCCTGGGTACGCCCCTGTGGCATGTGCTTAAGACCACATTTACTTTCCCCAAAGAGGGATCCTGCATGTGGCCATTTCCTTGGAAAGGTAATGCAGACATTTGGATAGAGCGGTCAAGCATCTTAGCAATGCAGATGAGCTGCCACTGGCCTTTCTTTCCTTTCCACTGCAATTCTCGGCAGCCCTTCCCCCATCCACGTGGATTTGAGGTTCTCCATACGGTGGCATCACTCACTTATAATTTGCCCATGTGCTTATTCCTTGCAGCTTGCCTTGTACAGTATTGGACATTTCTTCTGTAGCTCCTGTCCATTCTTATCCCCTCCCTTATATTAAGGCCCCATGTGTTTCTCATCTTTGCCAGGCCTCCTTTGCTTCTGGGGAACTGGGGAGCAAAAAAAAAAAATGATGGTAATGAATATGCTATATATTATTGCATGGTGCTGGTTCTCGTTTGTGTTCAGTGGAAAACATCAACAGGGAATAAAGACTCTGTTGATGTTTAGGCAGAAACCCCTTTCCGCTAACCTAATAAATCCCAGCTCTCTCACCAGCTTGATGTTCAAAATCTCAACATGACATTGAATTGAACCAAAGTCAGCTTCAAAATGGATCCATTCCTCAAGTGTTTTAGGGTAGCTGCTCCAGAATGAAAGTTATATGCAACTGAACCACATACACCTGAAATGCTAAGTTAGCATCAATTAAGCATACTGCTCCTAGGTTTTTTGCAAGAGCGCTATTCACAAAGCCTATATTCTTATCCATCTCACAGTCCGAACAAATAGAGATATTTTACACTCATCACCCAATCTTGATAGTGTGCTCTTAATGCTGGCGCAAACCTGCGTTAAGAAATCCAAATGTATCCTATCCATTGGAATCCATAGAATGAATTCTCTCTTGAATATTTAAGCTCACATGAGAACTTGGCAGATTCATTATTCCATGGGCACATTTTGTAGTTCATGTGTATTTCATTTGTAAATATCTTTCATGAATTCCCACATTCTTAAACACACAAAGCAATCTGAGATTGAAGTACTTAAGAAGGTGGAAACAGAGAATCATAGAATCTTTGAGTTGGAAGGGGCACCAGGGGTCATCTAGTCCAACCCCCTGCAATGCAGGAATCTTAGCTAAAGCACGCATTTAATAGTTATGCTTGAAAAATTGCACTGCATGGTGGGATTTTTTTATAGCATTCACAACATATATTTTAAAAAATCTATGATTTGGTATGACAAAATTAAAATGTGTCCAGAATACCTTTAAAATACCAAATATTGATGTAAAGCACAATAATAATTAGTAGTCCTGTATGGATAAACACATGCTGGATTGCTGAAAGCTAGACCAGCTTGACTGGATTTTGAGGACAATAGTCAGAATTTTTTTATCCACAGTGTTAGACCTGAATTTTACTTTAGTCAGATGTTGGTTCTGTCAGCTTCATTTTGTCCTTGTTCCTTCATCCCTAAATAACCATATTACACCAGTCCTAAGAGACCTACATTGGCTCCCAGTACGTTTCCGAGCACAATTCAAAGGGTTGGTGCTGACCTTTAAAGTCCTAAATGGCCTTGGCCTAGTATACTTGAAGGAGCGTCTCCACCCCCAACGTTCAGCCTGGACACTGAGGTCCAGTGCCGAGGGCCTTCTGGCAGTTCCCTCACTGCAAGAAGTGAAGTTACAGGGAACCAGGCAAGAGGGCCTTCTTGGTAGCGGCACCTGCCCTGTGGAATGCCCTCACCTCAGATGTCAAAGAAATAAACAACCACCTGACATTTTGAAGACATCTGAAGGCAGCCCTATTGAGGGAAGATTTTAATGTTTAATGCTGTATTGTGTCTTTAATATTCAGTTGGGAGCTGCCCAGAGTGGCTGGGGAAACCCAGCCAAACGGGTGGGGTATAAATTTATTTATTTATTTATTTATTTATGTTGTTGTTGTTGTTGTTTGCTTGATAAAAGCATTGCGCTACTTTGGTAGTATTAAAAATATTTTCAGTAGCTTATCTGCAACCGACATCCACAGGGTAGGTTATCACTCCAGGCTGTGTTGATATTGCCTAAATGTGTCTGCTAAAAACTATCATTCCCCAGCATTTGGGAGCTTGAGTGAACATGGGAAGGCCTTAACACCTGTTAAATGGAAAGGCTTTTCGTTAATAGAATTTGATTAAGTTTTGAGAAGGCTATGCTTGCAACTTTCTGATCCGTTTGGGCTGCCATCCTTTGCTAGTCCATTGCCAAGCCCAGGCACCAGCTCAGCACACCCCCTGCCTACACCTGCCTTCAGTGTAAAGGAGAAGTCAGGTGCATGTCATCACCATGACAACACACTCCAAAACTATGGATGACCCCACTCAGAGGTTTCATGTAGATCAGGCACCCCCAAACTGTGGCCCTCCAGATGTTTTGGGACTACAATTCCCATCATCCCTGACCACTGGTCCTGTTAGCTAGGGATCATGGGAGTTGTAGTCCCAAAACATCTGGCGGGCCGAGTTTGCCTGTGCCTGATATAGATGTTACCGTGGTGCGGTGTGAGATCAAAACCTGAAGAACCCCGCACTGGAGGCTCCATGGGGTCAAACAATACCTTCATTTTTTGGAGCCGGCCATCCAAATAGGAAGACAAACCCTTCAAAGCAGTGCTCGCTGCTCCAAACTCTGACAGTAACTCCTAAAGAATACCATGCTGAATAGTAGTGGAACCTGCAGAGGTCGGGGAGTATCAACAGGGACATATTTTCCTCTCTCTGTCCCGACGCAGTCGTCATACAGGGTGACCAAGGTGGTCTCAGCGCCAAAAGCAGGATGCATTCCAGACTGAAATGGAACAAGAAAGCCAGTGTCATCCACAGCAATGGATGGTAATGACCCACTGGAGGATCTTGCCAGTGAAAGGGATATTAGTGGCCAGATCCTCCAGGTCCAGGGAGACCTTCCTAGTCTAGTCTCCTTGCCATCTTTTTCAGGCAATCTGGGACAAAGCTGTCTTGCAATGAGGCCGTCACTTCCCAGGCCACCAGCTCTCTGCCAGATTTTACAAGCCACATTGGGCAAGGGACAAGAGCACAGGTGGTCACCCTCACCTGTCCAAGCGCATTGTCCATATCCTTGAGCTGTGCTAATTGAAACTAGTCCCAGACAGTGGACCAGAACTGGACCCGACACTGTTGTGGGCAGCTCTTGGTCTTGATTTTGTACATTGGGATATTTCTCTGTTAGAATGCACAAATCACTCTTCAGGAAGGGAAAGCTTTGATTCTGTACTTGTAGCTGCTGTTTGGCTGGTTATATTTCTGCGTTTAGTCTAGTAGCACCTTCATCCTTTCTTTCTTTCTGTTTTGTGACTGCACAGTAAGGAGGACACTTAAGAGCGGACTGACACCAGAAGAAGCCAAAGCACTGGGTCTGATGGGCACTTCAGAGATGCAGGTGTGATAACGGCATCCATATCAACTCCAAGAAGAGTCATCGTCATATACAAGCACAGCCACACAGGCTGCCAACAGTCTTTCAGTTTAGCATTCTCCCGTCAGGTCCATTTGCTGCTTTCCCCATCATCTTTTAGATTCATTTTCATAATACTGAAGCTGGCAGAAAAAAGTAGGCAACACAAAGGGCTAAAATAAAAAAGTGTGTAACAGAACCAGTAAAATTAAGTCAGGGCTGTGGGGGAAGAGGTGACGTGGAAATTGCCTAATGCTGTTCTGTCTTGTTCATGCTGCATTGATGTGGTCTTTAAGAAGGCTTTATGTATTTTGTATTTTGTGAAAGGTGTTTATGTTCATTTTCCTCGTGACCTTTTGTAATAATTGTAAAGTACTCTATTTTGTCAGTTCGAGGGCAGTTCTTTAAATAGGCAAACTAACTTCTGTCACAGTTGCTATGGCCTCTCTGAAGACAATGTTGTTAAATAGAAACATGCCATGGATTTTTAACTTTCCACCAAAGAATGTAAAAATGTATGTCTACTTGTGTATATACAGAGTATGTGTGTGCATGTGTGCGTGCACACGCAATGTGCGCATGCACGTGCGCACGCACACACACGCCTACCGAGTCCAGGTGCCTTCAACTTTCAAGCATCCTTTCCTGCATGAAGGGAAATCCTTTTTACAGGAACTCATTCCACTAGGACATTTTTATACCGGGACCTCTCACAAACATGTACATGCACATTCAACATAATAGCACAGGTGCACAGGGATAGCACAGAGTACCTCTTGTCACTCAGCTGTAGAGATGTATATATAAATTATAGCAGTATGCCAGCAACTAGCCGGAGACAAAAGAGGATTGGCTGTCAATGTCAAGTAGGAGTTTCGTGCACACGCGTGGGCTGGTTAGGCTATTTTCTTAATCTAATGTAGCAAAGTATAACTGTGTCAAGCCCACTGGGATGAATTATACAAAGGTCCTGCTATACTCCTTTCCAGTTACATTTTCAACAACACCACAAACCATGAAAACACACAAGAGAACGCAAAACAACAGGGAATAGAGACAGTTTCCTCCTTGCACATGGAAACTGCCCCCCATCCCCCAAATTATGAGGATATTTTAACATCCAGAGACTTCCTTTCCGAAGTGCACAGAATGTAGTTTAAAGAATGTATTTGAGAGAGGTTTCTTCTGCTTATTTCCATGGCTTTCATGGAGCAGCTCTTTAGAAATCTTGGAAATATTCAAGAATCAAACACATTCAGTGTTTCCCCTTTTCTTGAAGACTGGTATGAAAGGGAACTTTTTACACTTAAACATACCTCTTAAGCTAGTGGTACTAAAGAAGGCATAACGATTGCATCACTGTTACCATGCCAGCCAATTGCTCAACACTTGAAAAACAAACTTGATAGAAAGTTGTACATCATTCTGGCGGATTCCAGTCACAGCCTTTACGTGGAAAGCCAAATACTGGCCATACAACTATAAGAAGAGAGTGTGAGAAATTCCATCTGTACGTTGCTTCTCTCACTCAACTGCTGGATTTTGTCCCATGAGTTACTGTTGCTATTAATTTTGACCTAGCCCCTCTAAGGGGATGTTTGTCTCTTGTAACAGCTACCGTAGGGCTCCTGGATAATGTGTACTCCCTTAATTTTGACATACTGTTTATTTAGTGATTCTGCAATGATATGGAAGGGCTTTTTTTTAATAAACCCAGTCAGTGTGCATTTTTGACTAAAGAGGGAAGGGCTTGGCCAGTAAACTGAAGGAAATTGAATGTATTTAATCAATATTTCATTTATTTCAGGAGAATGAGGTTAGTCTCTGGCAGAGGGGTTCCTAAAATCCTTGCTTTCAAAAGCATACCCCCCCACCTCCTATATCAAAGGATCTTCTTCCATAATAAAGTAGTAAGTTATTGCAAATTTCCAAAATGATATGTTTTGAGAAATGACCTGAAACGCAGCTGGTGAGCTGGTTGAAATGCTCAGGCACAAAAACAATAATCTATGTTTACAATTGCTACAGATCTGGTGCTCTAGAGGAGCACCCACTGTCATTTTACATTAACCAGGATTTTGGGTGGTGGTGGGGAACCATCCTAAATAGTTGCATTTACCTGTCTGCTTGACAACATCCATTTGGCCATTTTTATGATTTCTGAGATTTATACCTACTTTTCAGTCAAATTCCCAGTGTAGCTTATGAAATTTCATTTCTTAACAGGCACTCTTGTCATAAGCACTTCTGGTACTTATTGAGGCATAACATATTAGGATTATACATATATAACATTTTTCTAGAGAGCAGGAGTGAGAGGTCCTGCTTCCCTGTTCCTGTAAAATATGGTGTCCTTAACTGCCTACTAAGTTAGACAGTAAGGACACAGGTGGTGCTGTAGGTTAAACCATAGAGGCTAGGGCTTGCCGATCAGAAGGTCGGCGGTTCGAATCCCTGCGACGGGGTGAGCTCCCATTGCTCGGTCCCAGCTCCTGCCAACCTAGCAGTTCGAAAGCACGTCAAAAATGCAAGTAGATAAATAGGAACCACTACAGCGGGAAGGTAAACGGCGTTTCTGTGCGCTGCTCTGGTTCACCAGAAGCGGCTTTGTCATGCTGGCCACATGACCTGGAAGCTGTATGCCGGGTCCCTCGGCCAATAATGCGAGATGAGCGCGCAACCCCAGAGTCGGTCACAACTGGACCTAATGGTCAGGGGTCCCTTTACCTTTACCTTAAGTTAGACAGTATCCCAGCACTCCAAAAAAGCACATTTTATCATGACAGCAAACAAATGTACAACTGGTCCTTCAAGGATTGCCATGCTGCTCTTTTTATTTACCATTGGCAAATAAAATCCTCTCAGATATTTCACCATAATTTTTTTATAATGCCAGTGGAGTTGTCCCACAGGAAATGTTTTCTAGGTTGCTGGTATGAGTTGGGATCCAATCAGCCACTTGAGCTCATGCACAAGGATTTCACTGGCCCAACCAAAGTCATGTCATTCTCTTTGACAATCCAATATCCCAAACAACCATCTGTTTTGAAACTACTGTTTCCAAAACAGTTTGCAATGCAAAATAGTGGGAGGGGACTTCTTTTTGTATAGAAAACTAACATATACCAATCGAGGAGCTCATGAAATGAGTTTCATTGAATCGTCACTATGATCACCCGTTTATTAAAAGTTTGGCCATAGCTACTCATCTGGGATTGACAGAGCTCCTCATGTGTTCCGAATGAAATGTGCTCATGATTCTAGTTTGCATGCAAGAAAGAGACACCACCAAGGGAATCTATATCTTCGTTTTGTTTGCCTTGAAGGTTTTCAGTAATGTACTCCAGCTCTCCCGTGCTGCCAAGGGACTGTTCACACATCTGCCTGATGTTATGCTGTTCCTTTGATAAGGACATAGACAGATACTAGCATTTATCAGGTGCTGCCAAAAAATCTAATTGTTTCAAGGCTTTGAAAGTGAACAATATCCAAGTCAAACTGAAGGATAATTGTCAGTGGCAACAGTACATTTCAAGAACAGTAGCTACTGAGCCATGCAGCAGAAATGCCCAAAGGAATTCCATGCAACATGCTTCAAAACGTACTATCACAGCAGAACCTATGTTTTTTCATTCACCGCTGCTTTGTTGCTTCAAACATCTACATAACAGATTTCAGATGTTATGTAACAAGGGAGTCCATGGAGCCCTACCTGTCATTTTCTCACAAGCCTTAATAATTGTTTTCTTGAGTTCAAAAAGAACTCTCGGCTAAAAATGGCAATGCAAAGAATTCCTCAGCACAAATAGTGTAACATTCGGAAAAAATGCACCAAAGGTAACCAAGCAGTTTTCTTTAGAAGCGATATCAATTTTGAAGTCACATGGTTCAGTCTCCCCTCCTATTCTGAATGTCGGTTGTAGTTGGTTAAAAGCAAAAAATGTTTTAGGGATGTTTCAGGTCACAGTGCAAAGCCTGGCAACATGATCAAGGCTATCCACTGCATTTTAAAATGAGAGCCAGTGTGGTGTAGTGGTTAAGAGCGGTAGACTCGTAATCTGGGGAACCGGGTTCGCGTCTCCACTCCTCCACATGCAGCTGCTGGGTGACCTTGGGCTAGTCACACTTCTCTGAAGTCTCTCAGCCTCACTCACCTCACAGAGTGTTTGTTGTGGGGGAGGAAGGGAAAGGAGATTGTTAGCCGCTTTGAGACTCCTTCGGGTAGTGATAAAGCGGGATATCGAATCCAAACTACTCCTCTTCTTCTTCTTCTTCTTCTTCTTCTTCTTCTTCTTCTTCTTCTTCTTCTTCTTCTTCTTCTTCTTCTTCTTCTTCTTCTTCTTAACTCATACAGCATTCTGTAGAGTTCATTCTTCAAAAATGTTGCCAGCTCTTACTAACTTCAGCTGAACTTCTAAATCTGACCCCCATTTATTAAAAAATGTTTTCAGTCGACCTTGAAATGAATTGCTTTAGGTTGTATATTTGCTGCCTGCTTAATAGCAAAGGGTGCTTACCAGTGCTGCATCTCTCCCCCCCCCCCCCGACCATGTTCACTTTTCATTCTTCTGTAAACACTCAAAGGTTTTCTAGAAAGCCATCCTCAGGCAATTATTAGCCAGGAGTGCAAATACCATTTTAGATTTGTAAATTGATGCAGTCCTGCTGCTGGACGCAAGTAACATGCACAGTGCAAGCCTAAATATGTCTTCTCAGATGTAAAGCTCCGTTGAATTCAATGGACTTACTCCCCAATAAGTGTGTTTAGGCTGGCAGCCTAGGTGAGTCAATTCCAGGTTTCTTAGTTTTATATATATATTGTTGCTAGTAATATTCAGGGAAAGTCGTGTAACGTTAATGAGACTTGGATTTTGGACACGATCCACTCAGAAGTTCTCCTGTGCAAGTTCCACTTGAGTGCTCTGTCCCATGCATATCAGTGGCACATTCATTTGTGCAGGAGAGCCTTGCAGTGAATTCCCTATCCAGTCTTCTACAGCTTTCAAATAGTTTTGGATTCCTCCTCCATCCAGAGTATAAAGGAAAAGATTGCACTATCACAAATAGCCTCCATATTCTGTAAAGCACAGAGAGCTTTGTGTTTTCCTGGTCAAAATGAAGCATTTCTTTATTAGAAGATGTAGTAAAAATAATTTCCACATTAATCAATTAATGTGAAGTGGGGGTGGGGTTCACATGTAGTTACTTAACAATTCACTTAGATACATGACTAATTCAAAGGAGCATTCTAAAGTCTGTATAATTTACACACATGCAAGGGGGGAATCCTTTAATTTTGAAATACTTTGCTACCTAAAGCATAGGTATGGATGGCTTACAACTATCCATCACTAAGTTTTAACAGCTGTGAAATACAAGGGTTTTTTTGTGAATGAAGAAGCCCATTTGTGATGTTGGGTTACATTTCCCTTTTCAAAGGACTGTCTTTGGACTTCTTGTATCTTTTCTGTGAACTGGGAATTTTAAAAAGATATAGTTCTAAAGTAGAAAAGGACACGTTTCTAGGCAAAGAATTATTGTAAAAATGTGTAAATGTGACTAGACTTTGTTTTGTGTGTAGCATAGTGTAAAATAAGCTTTTTTTCCAGCAGTGTTATTCAATGAATTGTAATTTAAGAACAAGCCATGCATGGTCAAATATATATCCTGCAGGGAACACACACGCACACCATTGTTCATTTTGTTGTTTTCCTGGCTGTAGGCAAAGACCTGTAAAATGTTGAATTTAATATTTCATCCTCAGTTTTACTTAATGAAGAACTTGAATTAACTACCCCCACCCCAATTTCCTGCACTGCAGCACAC
Organism: Zootoca vivipara; assembly: GCF_965207765.1. Classification (NCBI taxonomy): domain Eukaryota; kingdom Metazoa; phylum Chordata; class Lepidosauria; order Squamata; family Lacertidae; genus Zootoca; species Zootoca vivipara. The sequence continues at coordinate 5,326,784 of NC_142595.1, read as the reverse complement.
TGATAATTTGTAGCAATCTTCATCCAGTTTTGGCACTACATTGAGTATAACAGGAGTTTCCTTTTAAAAATACTCAACACCTATCTCTGCTCCCAAATTACTCTTCTGTTTTAGGTTTAAAAAAAATGTGCCATGCAGGCTTAGAATATTGACCATTGACCTGTGTCCAGAAATCTCTGATATAATTTTAAAGTTCACTTCTACCGCATTATGTAAACACATCATGCAATAAAGCTTTCTAATGCACTGCTTTTTCTTTTTGTGGGAAGGGGGGGGGTGTATTTGTATTAATTTCAGTCTTCATCCAGACCATCACTGAACAGGCATTGTTTCACTTCTCCGCTCCTTTTCAAGATGCAAAATGTTTTTAAAAAGGAACTATTGGTCTCACTGGCTGTCCCTGGTAAGAAGGAGGTCATCACAGAATGGTCACAGAAAGGTTGGGAAACATCTAACATCTTTTGGCTACAGAAAAGGGAATAGAATGGAAGAAGCTGCTGCTGGCATGAAGAAGATGGGGACATTGTGCTTGATGTAAACAGACCACTGAAAAGAAAGGAAGCCCCACAGGTAGTGATGGAGAATAAATTTATCAGTGGGATGAGGTGAGCAAAATACGTCCTGGCCACATGTTGCTTCCTCCTAAATAAGTGGCTGCTATAATTGCTTTGCCCCAGTATACATGGAATAACATGAATCCTGTCATCTCAACTAGGGTACAATTTTCCCTTTCCGCTGCTATGTTTTGTTCAGGTGTAAATGGCACAGTTGCTTGGTGCTTAGCACCCTCTTCCTTTAAATGTGCTTCCACTTCCTTTCCTGTGCATTTATTACCTCAGTTTTCTGTGCAGAATATTGACAACTTCCATTGGAACTAGTTTCTGGTCACTGCCATAAACTCTAGTTGTTGTTGCTCTTCTGCTTCTTGATATATGTAACAGTGTACCTGGAATAGTAGTTGTCCCTGCTTCCATCCAATGTATTGCCCTGAGGGGCTTTGAAGCAACCATCCCATACTTCATTTGCAAATTCACCTGTTGCAACTTTGACTTCTTATTTTAGTGTGTCCTCTGTTTCTGCTTTCCAAATCAAACTGTGTTGTTTTTTTAATTCCAGATTTTTACTTTCTTTTAGTGGAAACACGCCCTGGTTTCTTTTGCTTTATCCCCTTTTTGACCTTGAGAGTTGCCTCTGATTTTTTCCATTTTCTTTACCCCCTTAAATTTATTTTCCAAAATTGCATGTTTCCATTGGCTTCCCTTTAATGTATTCCACCATTAGATCTGACAGGCCTGGTCTCAATGGCTTTAATTAATGTATGAAGCTGGGAAACAGCCACAGCAAATCATGCCACTATATTACTGTCCTTCATTTTTCCCCCAATCCCTCACAGCTGTTTCAATATCTCGAACACGACATTTAAATGTTTGTGCATCTCCTGTCTTCTGCTGAGGCTCATCTTGTACAATGTATGTAACAGGAATCATTTAGGGTTTTGCTGTGGAGTACAATCTACATACCTTTTGTCATGTCCTCCTGATTCTTTCATGGATGAATCATAGAATCATAGCGTTGACCACAAGGGCCATCCAGTCCAACCCCCTGCCAAGCAGGAAACACCATCAAAGCATTCTTGACATATGTCTGTCAAGCCTCTGCTTAAAGACCTCCAAAGAAGGAGACTCCACCACACTCCTTGGCAGCAAATTCCACTGCCGAACAGCTCTTACTGTCAAGGAAGTTCTTCCTAATGTTTAGGTGGAATCTTCTTTCTTGTAGTTTGAATCCATTGCTCCGTGTCCGCTTCTCTGGAGCAGCAGAAAACAACCTTTCTCCCTCCTCTATATGACATCCTTTTATATATTTGAACATGGCTACCATATCACCCCTTAACCTTCTCTTCTCCAGGCTAAACATACCCAGCTCCCTAAGCCGTTCCTCATAAGGCATTGTTTCCAGGCCTTTGACCATTTTGGTTGTCCTCCTCTGGACACGTTCCAGCTAGTCAGTATCCTTATTGAACTGTGGTGCCCAGAACTGGACACAGAGATGGCCATCTTCCAGCAACAGGCTTATTGACTACTCCAGAACAATGCTTATTCAAGAATTTTGTGTCTCAGTTAGTACCTTGTTCTGTTAGAGGGATATTTTGAGGAGGGGGGAATGAGTTCAAACCAGGCACCCAATACTATTTCCCAAACTAGACTGGTGGCAGATACTAGAACCACAACCACCCTCCCTTCATACCCCATTGCTTCTGGGTTACCAGCTGAGTGGTTAGGCTACCAGATTTAGCCTAGACCTAATGTGTTATCATGTGTTTGATATGATAAGAAAAGATACGATAAGTTGGCAGATGATTTGTGCCCCCCCAAAAAAAACCCAGTAGCTTTGTGGGTGGGGGTGGGAAATCTGCATTCCAGTCGGCCTCAAGGCATATACACTGAGCTCCTGCTTTCGCATTCCAATTTACTGGTGCAAACTTAAGAGAGCAAGGGGCTGCCTGCCAGCAATGTAGTAATGCTTTTTAACATATGAGTTGGTTGGCTAGACACTTCTCCCTTCTCTTCTTTCACAGCAGATCCATTAGCAGTTCTAAATTCCAGATGTGCACTGACAACACACACATAGATTTTACTAACTCGAAAAACCCAGTCAGAGCTCATTTTTTGGTCTTAGGGAAGCCTGTGGACTCCAGCCAGAGAATAACTATGTCTACAGATTAATGCATTAAACAGCTGTGCACTAGAGTGGTGGCCTCCTCCTCTGGTAACTACCGTGTTTCCCACATTTTAAGACACCGTCTTATATTTATTTTACTCAAGAAAATAAGCCTATGGCTTATTTTCGGTGGGGTGTCATTTTTTTAAATTAAGCAATCTACATTTTGACCTTTGGAGCTGGGCGCACGTCATACTTTTTCACAGGCGAGTGTGGTCAGAGCCAGGAGCGCGCCCAGTGCTGCCCGTGCTCCTCCTGGGGCCGCCACGCTCAACTCCCATGCCCAGCCAACCCAGAGACCCTCCCTCATTGCCGCGGGGCATTTCTTTTCATAGAATCATAGAATCGTATGATTCTATGCCTCTTTTCAGGAGGAGGAGGTAGATGCCCGGAACCGGCTGCTGCAGCTGGGCCAGGTGGAGGCGAGGCCGCTGCTTGCCCCTGGGGGCTGCGGAGGCGGCTGGGCGGGGACAGCCGGAGCCCAGCCAGGTAGCAGCAGCAGCGGGAGGATGAGTACGGTGCTGCTGCTGGCCATGGCAGGAGGAAGCAGGCGCCCGAAAGCGGCGGCTGCTGCAGTCCCGACAGAGCGCGGAGCAGCGCCGCTCGTCCGGAGGCAGTGGGACCCAGCAGCAGCGCCGTCCTCATCCTCCCGCTGCTGTTGCTGCTGCTGCCGGGCCAGGTGGCTCCTGGGGGTCGTAGAGGAGGCTGGGCGGGGACAGCCGGAGCCCAGCAAGGCAGCAGCGGAAGGACGAGGACGGCGCTGCTGCTGGCCGCGGCAAGGAAGCAGGCGCCCGAAGGCGGCGCGGCTGCTGCAGCGCCGACAAAGCGTGCAGCAGTGCCGCTCCTCCCGAGGCAGCAGGACCCAGCAGCAGCGCCGTCCTCGTCCTTCCGCTGCTGCCTGGCTGGGCTCCGGCTGTCCCCGCCCAGCCTCCTCTACGACCCCCAGGAGCCACCTGGCCCGGCAGCAGCAGCAACAGCAGCGGGAGGATGAGGACGGCGCTGCTGCTGGGTCCCACTGCCTCGGGACGAGCGGCGCTGCTCCGCGCTCTGTTGGGACTGCAGCAGCCGCCGCTTTCGGGCGCCTGCTTCCTCCTGCCGTCGCCAGCAGCTCCTCCCGAGGAAGCAGGACCCAGCAGCAGCGCTGTCCTCGTCCTTCCGCTGCTGCCTGGCTGGCCTCCGGCTGTCCCCGCCCAGCCTCCTCTGCGACCCCCAGGGGCGAGGCGAGCAGCGGCTCGCCTCCACCTGGCCCGCTTTCGGGCGCCTGCTTCCTCCTGCCGTGGCCAGCAGCAGCACCGTACTCATCCTCCCGCTGCTGCTGCTGCCCGGCTGGGCTCCGGCTGTCCCTGCCCAGCTGCCTCCGCAGCCCCCAGGGGCGAGCAGTGGCCTCGCCTTCGCTGGGCCCAGCTGCGGCAGCCGGTTCCGGGCGTCTGCCTCCTCCCGAAAAGAGGCAGACAACCTCCTCCTGCTGCGGCTAGCATGCTGTGTATCACTGGCTGGCTGGGCGCTCGCGGTCTCACTCCGCGCAGCGCGGAGGTATGGCTTATTTTCAGGGGGTGTCTTCTATTTAACAAATACTTTAAAAGCCTGCTATGGCTTACTTTATGACTACGCCTTAAAAAGGGGGAAACACGGTATGTACCTTGCAAATGCAGTTGAAATCGCAGTTTCTCTTTCCCATTTTAGCATTTCCCCTGATGCACTTCAACTTTTGAAATTCACTGTCCTTCTGAAGGAAGGATTATTACGGCCTAGTGATGGATATACATCTAAAACATGGGTGGGGAACCTCTGGGCTTCCAGGTAGCTTCGCCCCAGCTAGCAAGACCAATGGTGAGGGGTGATGGGAGTTGTAATCCAACAACATCTGAAAGGCCAGAGTTTTCCCATGCCTGCTGTAAGGGGAAACCATTTTGGGGTGTTTTGTTGTTGTTTATGAAATGTGTATACCACCCTTCATCCGAAGATCACAGGGTGGTGTTATGTGATACTCTCTTACGGAATTTAGGCGAGAACAGAAACCAAGAAACACAGCCCACCTCATCAACAGTATTTGCACATGATTCCACCTCCATGTTCCCAAGCTGATCCCTTTGCTTCTCAGAATCTTTTTCACCCTTGGCAGGAGTGCTTTGATTTCTTTCCGAATCCCCTTCACAATTCTCCATGTCCTCGCAGAACTTGTATAACAGACTGAAACATGTCCCTTCCAAACCTAAGCCATAGACAAATGTTAACAGTAGTAGTGGGAAATTACATTAACAGACCCTTTTCAGTTACAGGTAGGTAGCCGTGTTGGTCTGAGTGGAAACAAAATAAAAAATTTCCTTCAGTAGCACCTTAAAGGCCAACTAAGTTTTTATTTTGGTATGAGCTTTCGTGTGCATGCACACTTCTTCAGATACCTGTATCTGAAGAAGTATCTGAAGAAGTGTGCATGCACACGAAAGCTCATACCAAAATAAAAACTTAGTTGGTCTTTAAGACCCTTTTCACTTAGTCATGCTTACTGCTTGGTTGCTTTCATGTGTAAATGAGCAACCAGGGACCACATACACAAGGCGGAATTGTTGTAATTCTCCAGACTATTTCAAGCAATACTTTCAATACAGTCAGTTCACACAATTCAGCTTCAAATTGTCAAATGTTTAGCAGGGATATGATATGCATGAATGTATGAAGGAGGTTATCTCTGCAGTTTCTGCACTACAAAAAAAAACCTGCCCCAGGGAACATACAGTCTAAATTTAGATGGGGAAGACAACAGAAGGAGATGTGGGGCTAAATAGGGGATTAACGGAAGCACATACACTCAGATTTTGCTTTGGTTGAAGACTTGGGTGTTGAGTCACAGGGAAGGCTGGCACCAGGCCCGTCCTAGCCATAGAGGCTAGTGGCGCTGAGAACCACGGCGCTGGAGGGCGCTGGAAGGGCGCCAAGTGAGCGCAGGGTTCCGGCGATCTGGCCAGGACTGTGCTCCTTCTCCGAGAGCTCCGCACTGCGCCTCCTCGTTTCCCCAGCACTGGGTTCCGCTCAGTCGAACTTCACCACCAGCGCACGCACAGCACCCAAGCAGCTCTTGCTGGTCCCACGGTGCGCGCGCTGGTGGCGAAGCTTGACTGAGCGGAACCCAGCACTGGGGAAACGAGAAGGAGGTGCAGCGCGGAGTCCTCGGAGGTGGCCTCCCGCTGCTGCCGCGGTCCGCTTGGCACTCCCGGGCCCTTGGCGAGGCTCTGGAGGGGGCGCTGGAGGGACTTTAGCGCCAGGGCGCTGGATGGGCTTAAGACGGCCCTGGCTGGCACTTAGTGTGCAGAAGAGCAGTTCCAGGCATAAGGGGCGGCAAGTGAAAGTGAGCAGAGCAGGAGACCCTCAGATGCCTTAGGATGCTACAGTTGGAGGTCACAGGCAGTAGAGACTGGGTTTTAAAAGACAAAAGTGGAAAGTGAGTCTATGCAGAACCTTAAATATAAAAAGGAGAGAAGTTTATGCTGTCATTTCAGAGCTCGCTACTAAAGTCCAGACTCCATCAAATGCTAGGCTAGGCTAACTGTGTCTCTATCCAACATTGCTTTCACTACATTTATTTTATTTCTTGCCAAGACTTTGCAAACTGCTCACAGGTTTGGAATGCTGGAACTTGCCATAGCAGAGATAGGGATGAAAGCAGGTGATCACGAGGCGAAAGACAGACGTGAAGTCAATGCCGTGTCCCTTTTGGTCCCACGCATGAGGAAGACATTCCATTGATGCTATGAACTCTCCTCCAATCATAAATTGGCCACCTTAAAATGAAGCAATGCTTTGATAACTTAATAAGCTAAATACGCAAAGCATCCAAAAGGTACTGCAGTGAAAATACTGAGGCTGAACAAAATTATGAACATTAACTTTTAGAGAACTCAGAGACTCCTCCGTGACCCTTTAGGCCCTGTTGCTCCTGCCTTCAAATGTGTAAAGACGGAGTTCTGTAATCTTGGCAATGGGGTAGCAAAGGAAAATGATTGTTAGAAAGAAACCCTGTATAGCTTTTCAGTGAGTGATCCCCCCCACACACACATAAAATTGCGGAAAATTACTGACCTCATAGAGAAAGTCATTTTTTGCAAGACAGCTGTACTGTGATTTCTAGGTAATATGTCTGTCTTCATCTACAATATAAATTTCGTGTGTCTAGAACAATTCAGAAGAAACAATTTACCCAAATCTGAAACCAGTGATTGACCATCTTTATTTATATAAAACATTCATTGTGTGGATTCTGCTGAGGGTAGAATGGAAGATATCGTAACCCAAAATATATGCTTTCCAAAACAAAAACTGATCTGTGTGTTTAGTATGGAAGGTATTGAGAAACTCTTGGGTGATTTAGCTCAAGGGTATTTTGAAGCTCTAGGAAAATACCCAACCACGCACAGCCAGTTCACTTTTACTTGCAGCATTACAAAATAATGTTTCATGCTTAGTAGGCTATGTTTTGTGCAGAGAAACTAAAAAAAATTATAGCATTACCTGACATTTTCAGAAGGTAAACTGTTTCAGAAGGTAAAATTAAAATTTGTTGGCTTTCCGAGAGCAGCTGACATGCTTTTTAATAGAGCATAGATTTGCCCATCTAAATGTTGTCCAATCACAAAAATAATAGCAGATTTGAATTCCTCACACCCAAAACATATTTTTAAGACCCCTCGCTGAAGCAATTTGCAAACATTAAGTTTCACCACCTAAAATGACACACCCTATTACAGTAAGTCACAGCAACCCATTAAGAGATCTGTGGTGGGCAGATAGAATTGTGCAAGGCAACATTCCTGCAGCACATCCATGATTCAAGATCTAAGGAAGCACACATCCACTGAAGATGCATGAAGATGTTAACCCTTTCTTCTGCCCTGTTCGGAAGCCAATAGAGCTCCTGGAGCAGGAACAGATCATGCTATCCCTACACTGGCTTGTTTATTCAACTTCCAGGTGGGAAGGACCAGGCTGACCCATCTCCTATCTCTTGGGGGGGGGGGAGGAAGCTGAGGCAAAATCCCTCCTCCTCATAAATCTGAAATGGTTCTGGAACAAGCAGATGGAGACAGCTCCAGCCCACTCTTGCCTCTGCCTCTCCTTCAAAAAAGAAAAATAGAAAGAATGCTGTATTTGTGTGCGAGAGGTGTGTGTGAGCCCAGTGGGGGGAAACAGGAGGGAGAGGGGGGCAAAGAAGGAGCTGGAGACAGACGTGGAGGAACCTGCAGGGAAATGTTTGATTTAAACATCAGTTTGTGTGGTGTCATTTTCTTTCTGCTTTCAGTAGCTGTGTTGAATAAGGTCTTGACTTCTTTCCAGGATGAGATAGCCAATACAAAATAGCTGGCTAGTTCACTGTTGGCTGATAAATAACAGGAAAACCCCATAAATGGATACCCTTTCCCCTGACATCAGATGTGTAAGGATGGCCAATCACTGAAACCCACTTGGTCACATGCTCTTGCCCAAATCCATTCCGATTCCAAAATCAATACAAAACAAGGCTAACCCAAAGTTCTTCCCCTTAATTAATCCTGATTCCCTTCAACTTCCCTCTCCTTTTCTCCCCTTCCAGTCTTTCTTTACCTCTGCTTCTTGACAGATGGTAACAAATGTGTTTACTTTTAGCTGGACAAGAAATGGCTGCTTCATCCAACAGTGATGTCAGAACAAGAGGTGGTCCTATTTGGACAAAGAAATAATTGATCCAAGCTTCTGTCTGTGCCATGATCTTTTGTCTTTGCTTGTCTTTCTTTTCAAAATTGATATTCCATTCTGTAATTGGAGAAATCAAGGGTGATTGCGTTCCTCACCTCCATATTAGTGTTTCCTACTCCTTTCATGCCTGGGATATAGTACTGGTATTGAGAAACACTGGAGGCAGACATTTCACACTCTCTTTTTTCCCACTCAGTCAAAAACCTTTCACGATCAATTTCCAGAACAAAGCAGGCACCATCCTCACAATTTTTGGGCAGCACCACAGTGTCCTTCGCTTCCCTTTGACTACCTTAGGAAACGTATGGCCTGCAGACTGGGTGGAATCTGCTGCTTCCATTCATCCAATTGCAGCAGGCTGGAGTCTGTGGCAATATTTGGGAGAATCCATTTACAGCCTTTGCGTGGCAAGGTCCCAAACCCTCCCGGGAAGTGGAATAAAGACACATAAAACAGTATTTTTGGTTAATGGGCAAAAAAGCCACAACTTTATTGGTTACAGAATGTGAGTGGTATTGGCTTAGGCATTGGAAACCACACGACTATATCTGACTTTTGCCCGTCTGCAGGAGTCTTGAAAGGGTTAACCACCAGTAAGGGGAGCCCTGCTGATGCAACCAACTAGGGACTCCCTAGGGTCACCGCTAGGGGTCGTGCCATGGCCCTAGCCCCCCATCTGGGGCTTCGGGTGGAGACCATGCCCCCCGGATTCCTTTAACGGAATACCCTTGAATTAGGAGGGGTAGGTGATGGCCACTACCTCCTCTCACCTTCAACCTAATACTCCAATGTCTAATCACAACTTGCTATGAGGTAGGTGAAAAAAACCAAATGGCCGGTGCCAATTTGCCAAGTGGAGAAATTCCTAACCTAAGGGAGGGAGGGCAGAATAACTGGCCCAGCAGGGAGAAAAACAGGGGCGAGTCCTCGGCTGTGGGCAGTTTAAATAGTCCGTGCCACGCCCCCAGACTGTCCAAATTGGACGTCCTAAGGGTGACATGGCTGAGGACCATTCAATGGCACAGGGGCAATCCTGCCTTGGTGCATGGGGAGGGCTTGCTCCCAGCCTGCAATGACATCTCCCTGGGAACGGGAAATGGCTTTCTCTTGTGCTGACAGTGGGGTGGAGGAGCGAGACCCTGGGGTCACAGTAGATAACTCAAGGAAGGTGTCGACGTAGTGGATCAATAAGAAAGGAATTGGAAATAAAACTGCCAGTATCATAATCCCATTATACAAATCTATGGTGCGACCACTTCAGAGGGATGTGTACAGATCTGGCTGCCACACCTCAAAAAGGATATTGTCGAGTTGGAAAAGGTTCGGAAAACGGCCCCCAAAATATTCAAGGAGCTGGAAGGATTCCCCTATGAAGACACTGCAGAGAAAAGGTGAGGAAGAGGCGCTATGACAGAAGTTTATAGAATTATGCATGGCATGGAGAAAGTGAATAGAGAAAGGGTTTTCTCCCTCTTTCATAACACTAAAACTCATGGATATCCTATGAAGCTGAACACTCAAACAGATAACAGAAAGTTTGGACTAAACACCAGGAAGAACTTTTTGACAGTAAGAGTGGTTGAGATTCTCACAAGAGGTTGTGAGCTTTCTTTCATTGGAGGTTTTTAAGCAGAGTTTGGAGGGCCATCTGTCTTGTATGATTTAGCTGAGACTCCTGCATAGCAGGGGGTTGGACTAGATGACCCTTGGCATCCCTTCCTGTTGGGATTTCATTCTCTCTACTGCTGATGTGTGATTGTTTTCATCACATGTCTGTGTTGACATTCCATACTATTGGAGTCATGAGAATGGAAGTTCAGTTACGCTTTTCCATTATTGTTGTACTTTTGCTTTTTCTGTTCTCAGGAAAGAAGGAGAGAGGTTCTATAACAGGGGTGGCCAACTTCCAATAGACTGCGATCTACTCACAGAGTTAAAAAGTGGCAGTGATCTACCCCCTTTGGGGGAGTTCAGGTCAAAGTTGAGCTTTTTTTTTTAGGAAGGAAAGCCCTGTTTTGGGGGTTCACGTAAAAGTTGTTGAACTTCTTTAGGAAGGAGGAAAGCGACATTGAGCTTTTTTTAGGAAGGAAAGCCCTATTTTTGGTGGTTCGGGTCATTTTAGGGGTGCAGGGTAAAGGTGTTGAGTTTTTTTTAGGGGAGCCAAAGTTCTTTAGCTTTTTGGGGGGTGAGCCAGTGATCTACCACAGACGTCCAGTGATCTACCGGTAGATCACAATCTACCTGTTGGACATGCCTGTTCTATAACACTTGATCTTGAGTGCCACCAACACTTCCAACCTTACAGTTATAAGATTCTGTGATATTTCTTCAAGCAACACATAGTCAAACTATGGTACTCGCTGCCCCAAGAGGTAGTGATGGCGACCACCTTGGGAGGCTTTAAAAATCAGACAAATTACTGGAGGACAGGGCTAGTGAAGGCTACTACCGTAGCAATGATGGCTATGTTCCACCTCCACAGTCAGAGGCAGCAATGCTTTCAGATACTCATTGTGAGAACGACGGGAAGGGAGAGGGTTCTTGTGTTAGGTTCTGATCTCTAGTTTCCCACAGGCATCTGGCTAGCCGCTGTGAGAACAGGATGCTGGACTAGATGGGCCAATGGCCTGATCCAGCAGGCTCTTCTTATGTTCTCATGGTCAGAGTATCCTAGTTTGGTCACACCAATGTGTTTTTCACCACACTTGGAAGGTGTGAGGAGGGGGAAACCGAACATCAGCAGCACACAGCATCTGGGTCTAGGGATGATAGGCAGTTTGCAGTACAGTACCAGCCTGCTGCCAAGACCCAGGTGGCGCTGTGGGCTAAACCACTGAGCCTAGGGCTTGCTGATCAGAAGGTCGGCGGTTCGAATCTCTGTGACGGGGTGAGCTCCCATTGCTTGGTCCCAGCTCCTGCCAACCTAGCAGTTCGAAAGCACGTCAAAGTGCAAGTAGATAAATAGGAAACCGCTACAGCGGGAAGGTAAACGGCGTTTCCGTGTGCTGCTCTGGTTCGCCAGAAGCGGCTTTGTCATGCTGGCCACATGACCTGGAAGCTATACGCCGGCTCCCTCGGCCAATAATGCGAGATGAGTGTGCAACCCCAGAGTCGGTCACGACTGGACCTAATGGTCAGGGGTCCCTTTACCTTAACCTTTACCAGCCTGCTGCTAGTGCAGCAATCCGTTTCCAGTGGGGCTTAATGCCATCACCTGAAAGTCATGGGGCGAGCTCCAGTGAATCTTGGACAGTCACAGTCTGGGAGGGGGAGAGAGAGAGAGGATGCCTGAGTGGCAGTGAGCAGAGAAGAAGAGAAGGGGTAGCAGAGATGAAGATTTGAAAAAGTCATTCAGCTGCCACCCCTAAATGCTCTTCATCCTTTGCTCTCAGGGTTCCCACCTCCTTCCAACCTTGCACTGCCAGACTGCTTGGATAGCACTCCCGCTTACTTCAGTTTGTTTAGCTATTTCTGCTTGTTAACTGTGCTGAGTCACTCTTTCCCCTTGGAGTGGCACTGATGCGGAGATCTGTTTCTATGCTTCAGGAATGATTCCTCCCAAAGGGGGAAAAAGGTATCTGGTCTGTTTTCTAAAGGTGGGCTATGAGCTAGTCTGCCTTGAGTTGTCACATTTCATTGCCTCGTGATAGAGGGTCTGGAATCCTTCCCCCCACCTCACCTTCGTTTGTAAAGTACCAGCATCCTCAAGGAATTTGCTGCATGAGGTTTTAGTACTGATCCCAGCTTGGGACAGGAAAAGCCATAAGGCATTTTTGTAAAGCATGTGATGACTCAGTTATCCATTGCACTGATCGGTTTCAGCACTGAAGTAAACAGGCTTGCTCTTGGAACATACAGGCTATAAGTAGCACTAGATTTAGGGGTGTGTGGGTGAATGGTTCCCCCACGCAGGGTACTGAGCCGAGGGGGCACAAAATACGGTAATGCATTTGAGAGCATGCACAGAACAGAAAGCAAGACTTTGCTTGAACTCTGTTCCAAAAGGAATTATTGTGAAAACTAGTGGATTTTAGCCCGTTTAAAAACGGGCGCTAGAGGAAGCGGCCTGCCGGGACTGGCTTGGCGGTGGCGGGTCTTCCCGCCACCGCCAAGCCAGTCCGCAGCGGGGGCTTTTCGCCGTTTGCCTTCCCCCGAGGGGGAGGCAAACGGCGAAAAACCCCGCCGCGCCGCAATTCGGCTCCGGGACTGGCTTGGCGGTGGCGGGATGTTCCCGCCACCGCCAAGCCAGTCCGCAGCGGGGGCTTTTCGCCGTTTGCCTTCCCCCGAGGGGGAGGCAAACGGCGAAAAACCCCGCCGCGCCGCAATTCGGCTCCGGGACTGGCTTGGCGGTGGCGGGTCTTCCCGCCACCGCCAAGCCAGTCCGCAGCGGGGGCTTTTCGCCGTTTGCCTTCCCCCGAGGGGGAGGCAAACGGCGAAAAACCCCGCCGCGCCGCAATTCGGCTCCGGGACTGGCTTGGCGGTGGCGGGTCTTCCCGCCACCGCCAAGCCAGTCCGCAGCGGGGGCTTTTCGCCGTTTGCCTTCCCCCGAGGGGGAGGCAAACGGCGAAAAACCCCGCCGCGCCGCAATTCGGCTCCGGGACTGGCTTGGCGGCGGCGGGAAAAAGGGGAGGAATTCCTCCCCTTCTTCCCGCCGCCGCCAAGCCAAAGCGGGCTTCCCTCCGCGCCCGCTGCCGCTTCGGCTTCCTCGGGTTCCCCGAGGAAGCGCCGTCCCATGCCGGAGGTGTGCGGCAAGGCTGCCGGGGGGGAGCGCTTCTCTCCCCCGCCGCCTCACCGCGCACCTCCAGCATGAGACTGGGCTTCGGAGCGGCGGTTGGCGGAGCGGCAGTTGGCTGTTCCCTGTGTCCCGAGAGCGCGGGTCCAATCCCTGTGTCCCTGGTTGTCCCTCCGTCCAATCCCTGTGTCTCTGGGGGACATGCGCAGTACCCCAGGGACACACGGGACAACTGGACGCAGGGACAACATGGACATTATTATATAGGATAAGAAAGATTTGGGGGTCACAAAGTTTTGTCCTCACTCAGGGTGCTATGGCTTATAGCAGGGTGCCAAAGTCCATCCCTGTTATAAGCAATAGCAAACTACAGTATATTCCTGCGTATAAGACTACTTTTTAACCCAGGAAAAACTTTTCAAAAGTCGGGAGTCGTCTTATACGCCAGGTCGTTTTATTAATACGGCGAGTATATCCCAAACTCTATATTTTAACTGGAAAAGTTGGGGGTCGTCTTATACGCCCAGTCTTCTTATACGCCGGAATATACGGGTAAATGCCAATTGGCCCACATTTGGCTCTGTTATCCACTCGGCATGCCCTGTGGGCCAACAGCTCTTCACAGTGGAAAGGTATTCTGCCCCTGGACCAGTAAGTTAGTACTCTATGGAGTAGGACTATGCTCTCTGGGCAACGATGATGATTCTAGGATGCCCTCCATGCCTTTCAGCCGTGTTCCTTAGCTTCCTCTCTTGTGATGATTTCACTGCTCATCGACTGGCTCTACAATAAGGAGGGGATCGATCCTGCACTGGGCCACCCTGATCCAGTGGCATAGAATAGTTGCCTCCACCACGGCACCTTAATTTTTAAATTCACTCTAATTGTATACGTATTGAGGCTCACTGACCAAGACCAACAGAACAGCTTGCTCTAATGTTTACTCAGAATAAAGTCCTACTTAGGACTGCAGCCTTCATTGATCACTGGCTGCAGAATGGGTATTCCAGCAAAGGGACAGCGGCGGCTGTCCCCTTGAGCTGGCTCCATACTACTGAGAAGCATGGGGTGGGGTGAAGAGGGAAGGTGAAAAGGAGGGGAAATCTGTGGAATTTTTCCCCCATGGATCCACACACAGAAACTGAAAGTGGTGCTTAAAAACAAATAATGCTGTATTTACTGTAAAAAGAGAAGGGGGAAAAGAAAATTTGGGAAAGGAACTTGAGTTGTAACAAAAAAAAGAGTAGGATACAGAAACTGCAATGTACACATATATATAAACCCCCCCCCCAATGTACACATTATTTTTCCCATTTATCACACAAGCTGATGTTCAATAGAACTTGCTCTCAAGTAAGAGTGCATGGGACGCGGGTGGCACTGTGGGTTAAACCACTGAGCCTAGGGCTTGCCGATCAGAAGGTCGGCGGTTTGAATCCCCGCGACGGGTGAGCTCCTGTTGCTCGGTCCCAGCTATTGCCAACCTAGCAGTTTGAAAGCACGTCAAAGTGCAAGTAGATAAATAGGTACCGCTACAGCGGGAAGGTAAATGGCATTTCGATGTGCTGTTCTGGTTGGCCAGAAGCGGCTTTGTCATGCTGGCCACATGACCTGGAAGCTGTACGCTGGCTCCTTCGGCCAATAATGCGAGATGAGAGCCACAACCCCAGAGCCGGTCAAGACTGGACCTAATGATCAGGGGTCCCTTTACCTTTTAAGAGTGCATAGTTCAGAAATAGTTATGCTATTTAGTCAGCAATAGGCTCTCTTTTTTAGTTTGGAGCTAAATGTACCGTATTATATACTGTGGATTGATGAATTTATTCACTCTTTCCAGCTGGGTCAATAACAGAAAGTTGTTGCTTTTTTGTGCCAAAACTCAAACTATACCTTTATAGGGAAAATATCTTTCCTTCTGAGTTTTATTAGACTCTTTCCCAATTAGAACAGCAGGCAGACATAAGGCCAAGAAGTGCAGCTGTTCTGTGTCATCTGAAGGCACTAGCTACCCTTAGCAAACCTCTATAAGCTTGCCATTTCTCTTGTGAATATCACAAGGTTAAGAAGTAAAGAATGCTTTTTTTCAGTCAGAACGATTCTTTCATCCTCTTGTTTCATGGCACCCCCATCTCCAAGCGGTGTGACATTCCAGGGGTTTGTGTTTCCTTCCGGAAATGAGGCACAGGCTGTTTTATTTACACATATATACAGCCTGAGCCTACGACGGAGGGGTTCACAGCATTACCACTCCAGAGTCACAGCCTTGGATTCCCCTGCATGGTTCCTCAGAAGTTAGTCCCACTGTACGTACTTAGTCAAGGGAAATTTCCTCCAGTGATTCTTGGGACCACTTCACCCTTAGTTCACCTAAGCCAACCCCCCCCCCCCCAAGAAGCACTGTGAAGCTAGTTTTCCCTTTCTGGTTGTGTGGTTTTGTATCTACAACCAAGATGACTTGATGGTAAAGATATGATATGTATGCTTAATGTCTCTGAATCAGTACAGGTACACTCAGACTGAATCATGTTCATCTTTAGATAGTGAAGCTGAACTGAAAAAGCATGCCAAATGCAGAATACAGTGGTACCTCGGTTTAAGTACACAATTGGTTCCGGACCGAACTTTCCCATTGAAAGTAATGGAAAGTGGATTAATCCATTCCAGACGGTCCACGGAGTACTTAAACTGAAGCGTACTTAACCTGAAGTGAACTTTCCCATTGAAAGTAATGGAAAGTGGATTAATCCGTTCCCAGACGGGTCCGCGGAGTACTCAACCTGAAGCATACTTAACCTGGAATTGGTTCTGGAAGTCCGTACTTAACCTGAAGCGTACTTAACCTGAAGCGATTAAAGTGGATTAATCCATTCCGCGGAGTGCTTAAACTGAAAGTACTCAAACCAAGGCATACTTAAACCGAGGTATGCCTGTACTGACACAGAAATAATATGCACTGGGAAAGTACATGTCATTATTCTTCATTGCCACAAAAGGAAAAAAAAGTATATAAAAAGAGCTCACTTGTCAATCTAAGAACCTACACTATACCACAACAATTTTATATTTCTACAGTGTCAGCTATATCACTATGGACAATCTGTACCAGGCCAAACCTCCTTTATGTCAATTTAGGATTGCTACCGGTATTTGTTTTTCCGTTCTAAGCCCAACATGGAATGATAGCCAATGTGTCAACTTAATTACAGTGAAGAAGTAAATTCTAGGCACAACCATGTCACCTAATCACAAAAAGTTAAAAAATTAAAACACATTTCAATATACATTTTTAAAAAAAGCACTCCCTTCTGCTGTTGCTAAGGCATGCAGGGAACTATTTTGCTGGAATGGCACTTTTTCAATTTGTTTTCAACAAGCAGAAAACAATCAAAACATTCCGAAGATCCATAGGAGGGATACATACATGAACTGTGCATCCTTAGTACACACTTTGGAATGAATATATCTATAAAAGTTAAACATATAGGATTGATTACAACATCCTACTCGCAAAGATAACAACCTTCTTTAAAACATGGAGAGCCAGTTAAAAGATCTCTAAAGAAAGAAAATCTGGAATCTTAAGAAGGTTCAGGAAGAAAAGGAAACAGAAAGTGGTCTATTGTTATTAACTAATTAGTCAATCAATCAATCAATCAATCAATCAATTTTGTATGCTGTCTTTCATCCCAACAAATCCAAAACAAACCAATAACTCATCCCCCATTTAACACATTTTAAAGGCAATAGAATGTTAAATAGCTAGTTATAGAGAAACGTTTTCACCTGGCACCTTAAGATATCTAATGAAGGCGCCAGGCAAGTGGAAGAGGCTACACAAAGAAGTGTCTCAGTTGATGATCGCAGGGGCCAGGTTGGTTTACGTGAGGAGCGGAGTTCTAAGTTCCTCTGGTTAATGAAAGAAATGAAGGGAGACCAGAACATGACCATTTTCATGAACTGGAGTCAGAAAATGGCTGCAAATTTCCTGGTAACATACTAACAGCAAAGTTGTTGATCATAATTGGCTGGAATAATAATAAAAATCTAAGGCATTGTTTTGCTTGTGTTGTGTAGTGTTTGTGACAAATGTTCCTGGAGCCTATTCAAATATCTGCAGTAAATCAAAGGGTTTCAATAACTGGAAGCATTTGAACCCGATTGTTGATCATGAAAACACATTGGATCCCTTTTTTTTTTAATGGAAGAACTTAGAAAATAAAATTGAAAGTGGTAAACTTATTGATGATTCCCTATAAAAGGCAATTCAGAAAGAAAAAGAGAAATGGTCACACATTAGTGGCAAGACTAAGTTAGGTTCGTTCATTTCAGTGGATCTACTCTGAGCGTTTCCATGCGCTGCTCTGGTTCGCCAGAAGCGACTTTGTCATGCTGGCCACATGACCTGGAAGCTCCCCCGGCCAATAACGTGAGATGAGCGCCGCAACCCCAGAGTCGGTCACGACTGGACCTAATGGTCAGGGGTCCCTTTACCTTTACCTTTACTCTGAGCAGAACTTAGTTCGATACCACACAAATTTGGCAATATTTATCATTTTGGTTCAACAGTTTATTTTTTTGATTGCATTTTTCTCCTTAGTTTCAAGGAGTTATATTGTTTCATATAATTTCTAGGCCATTAACTGTAATAAGGTTGATGACAATGATGAAGTCATAATAAAATAAATCACAAATAAATAAGCATTGTGACAGAGGAACACTTCGGCACACAGCAGATTTGATCACACAGAATTCTGGGAATTCTGTTGCTTCACACATGAGAATCAGCCTTAGGAACATGTATCAATTCTTGCAAACACTGCTGTGCTGAAGGAAGAGCGTGTATCTCCCCTTCTGTTTTCATAAGGGAGCACTACCCAAGGTGCATATGGAAACCTTCTTGCTTGTCTAATATTTGAACTAAAATAGTAAATACATGAGCAATAGTAAACATTACAGTGAAGTAGAGAATGCTTTTAACCATCACAATGACCTCTAATTTTATGAGTTGAATAAAACTTGAACAGAGCATAAGTAAGGGAATTTCAAGAGGCCTAATAATGCAGTAGGTATCTTGCTCATTGGAATTTTTATTATTATGCCACCGATTAAATACATGGTGAACAAAAGAGATTTACTGAAAGTAAATAGCTGGAGGCAGCAATAAAGAAGCAGAATAGCATCAGATCAGTTCTCTGATACATAGCATAGTATTTTGACAGCTGAGAAAGTGAAGCAGCCCCCCCCCCCGGTGATCTTTAAACCAGAACCCAACAGAAATCAATGGAATTTGGTTGGCCTGCAGTTAAATGGATGAAGGCCTCCAAGATTCAACAAAGGAAAAATAAATGCTCCACTTTCATATTAAAGCTACTATCCTAAACATAATGATTTGTCAGTAAATTTAATTAAAACCAATGGAGCTTACGTCTGAGTACATGGGAGGGCAGTTGATGGGTAAACATTTGAAAGTACTGTAAGCATTTCCTTACATCCCCAAACTGGGATATTTATGAAGCTTATTTTATCTACTTTCATATTATGGCATGCAATCGTCATTTTTTAAATTCAGTAAACCAGGAAAATTTCAACATCTATTCACTGTCATTATTGTATTGTATTGACTGCATTTATATGCTGCAGGGGCTTCATTTAGACAGTTCCAACAATTAGTGCACTGTCATTGCAATTTATATCTTCCAGTATCAACTTTAACCAACTGGTCTATCCCCCCCCCCCTCCCCAGTGAAGGGGTCTTGGGAATAATATTTATTGGCCAGTGTTTCTGACTCAACATTTTATTAGAAAGCCCTGCTGTCAATTTTTTTTCTGCTTTCCTCAACCCCCCCAAAGAAAGGTAGGTCAGACACACAACAATATTTTACTACTGGGTTTCCCTTTGTTACTACAACTTCTCAGATGGGTACATTATATATATCTAATGTGAGATTTTGTAGCAAAAGGACATACATTAATTCTCAAACCTGAGCCTTTGTAATTTCATTCCCCGTCCTTCAGCTCAGATTGGGGGGGGGGAGAGGAACAACTACCTACAATTAGTTGTTGTTGTTTAGTCATTTAGTTGTGTCCGACTCTTCGTGACCCCATGGACCAGAGCACGCCAGGCACTCCTGTCTTCCACAGTTTGGTCAAACTCACGTTGGTTGCTTCGAGAACACTGTCCAACCATCTCATCCTCTGTCATCCCCTTCTCCTAGTGCCCTCAATCTTTCCCAACATCAGGTTCTTTTCCAGGGAATCTTCTCTTCTCATGATGTGGCCAAAGTATTGGAGCCTCAGCTTCAGGATCTGTCCTTCCAGTGAGCACTCAGGGCTGATTTCCTTCAGAATGGATAGGTTTGATCTTCTTGCAGTCCATGGGACTCTCAAGAGTCTCCTCCAGCACAATAATTCAAAAGCATCAATTCTTCGGCGATCAGCCTTCTTTATGGTCCAGCTCTCACTTCCATACATCACTACTGGGAAAACCTGAGCTTTAACTATACAGACCTTTGTCCTACAATTAATACAAGAGTAAAAAGCTGCAACATCTGGAATACAGATGCTTTTTTATAGACATTATTTTTTGAATACTCTTTACCAAAGACCTTGTGGTCATGATCTTCTTACCATTTCCTCTACAATGATAGTAAGACTACTGTAAATCTAGAATAAGCATTTTGAGAATGGCATTATTGCCACTATCTAAAAGCAAGTTGCTGAGTCAACATCATGACTTATCCTAATTTCATGGCAAATTGCCTTGGCCCTTTGGTAACCTAATAACTTAAAACAAATAAACTACAGTAGTGACTTCTGTTCACACAGTACTAGTTACAGGTAGGTAGCCGTGTTGGTCTGACGCAGTCAAAATAAAAATAAAAAATCCTTCCATCCTTGGTTGGTCTCTAAGGTGCTACTGGAAGGATTTTTTTATTTTTATTCTGTTCACACAGCCAGTCAGAAAGCTTCTGGGCATCCATTTGCAAAAATGTGTTGATGACTTTGTTCTTCATAGTTATTTTACAGATAGAATCAGCATGTTGCACATTATTAGGGGTGAATCCAGACTTAGTATGCCTGTAGAAATCAAGGGGACTGAAGTTAGTTACTGTGTGTTTTCCTCTCAATAAAACTAGCTGCTTGTTTAAACATTACTGTGTTATACCAATATGCTGGTTTGCTTATTCTGCATTGGCTGTCTCAAGTAAGGATGGTTGAAATACTTTGGAATGAAAATTCATGTGCTGCTGTTGTCATCCTGAGGCTGCATCCAACAAACCTATATGTGACCATGGAGAGAAACTTGCACAGTGACGAACGACCCTTTGAATTTTCTGCTGCAGTCAAGCTATTCTTCGATTTCTATTACAAAATGAAAACCATTTCTAAATACACACTAAGTCTGGGGCAGTATTTATAAAACTGAAAGTGGTAGTCTGTGGAGTGCTTTTTGGTGGATCTGGAGAGACCATGGTGAAAACGGAGAATAAATACCACAGTTAAAAATAATATACAACTTTTATTAAAGCCATTGATTTAAATACTGCTGCAAGACTCCAGGGGTTCCAGGTGCTTACCCAGGGTTCATGTTTACTTTTGGGAATAAGGCACAGCAGAGACTGTGGCGTCTTTACGATATATGGTTTATTTGCACATATAAACAACCTGATCTTACAATAGAGGGGTTCATAGCATTAACATCCCAAAAGGGTCTTGTTTCTCCCATATCAACAGTTTGGTATTCCAGCAGAGGTCTGCGCTCTCTCTCTCTCTCTGCTTGCTGCTTTGCTTCTAGACCCCACCGCTGCTTCCCCCTCCACACTAAACTCTTTTTTTATCCTCACTATCTGCAAGTTGAGGGTGGGCCCTGCAACTGCTATTTACTTAAAAAGGGAATTGTGAATTTGCTAATTGTATGCATAATTTCATTTCTAATGAGACTTTGCTATGAGAACGGGTCTAGTTGAGACCTCCGGGTATAGGGCAGTGTATAAATTGAAATAATAATAATAATAATACTTCAAAAGTAAGTTTGCCTAGGATTGTAGTCTAAAGCATGTACTTTTTTCTCCAGCTGGAATCAAAAGGATTTAGACATACCTAAATTTAGCTGGATTGCACTCAATAGCTCTATTACCAAGAAAATCTGCACACTGAAGGCAAGCAATAATAGTGCTATTTCACCATTCCAGCTTCTGTTAAGAGTTTCTCTTCATTCATGTCCATTTAATAAATTATCACTGCGATCCCATCCTCCTCTAGGGGGTCCCAGGATTAAGCCACAAAACTCTCAGCAATGTGTCAGTCATGTGACTCATGCACTGCACAGATTAATTTGTGACTTTCCCTGGAGCTGGGAAATGGTTGTTAACTGCTGTCTGGGTTATCCAGTTCTGGAGAATTGTTTCCTTCATGCAGTCCGATTTCCCAATAAAAGGTCTCTTTCTCTTTTATGGGTCTTTTAAAATGTCTTTCCTGCAAAAATGCAGCAGATGTCATTTACATGTGCACAAGAGATGTTTCTTGTTTAAATAATGTTTCAGAGAGTTTTAAAGGGCTCTTTGGATATGATGCAGGCCCACCAGGGGCACAAGGTTTGGTCTCGCGTACTGGCATTTCCAGCGCTTTTTTTAAAAAAAAGGAAAAAAAAGAGGTGCGAGAACCCACCATGAACACCTCCCTTGTTCAGTAATATGCTGCCTATATATGATTTATACATGTAATCTGCAGCTAGGTACACCTTCTTGGATTATTCACTTCTGGAGTCTTGACAGAATAAACATGATCTATGTTGGTCAGGTATCATGTATGAGTTTATTGCTATTTTAAGATAAGATAAGATTGGGTGGTTTCTATAGGCTGCACTGCTTTACTTATGGGCTTTGCCTCCTGGTGCATGAACTGCATCCCTTTACCTCTGCTCTTTCTGGGATTCTGTCCTTTGGCATAGGATTGTACCCATATGCAACTTTATTTATCACATTTATAGCCTGCCCTTCACCAAATCATCCCAGGATAGGTTTCAAAAACATCATAATCAAAAACAAATACAGGTTGCATTAAAAAATAATAATCTCATTTTATATTAAGGTAAAACAAGAACATAGCAAAGGCTTGCCAAATTTATTATTTATTTTAGCTCCAATACAGCTAAAATTTGTTTTAGTCACATTTGTTGTGACTAATCCTTTTTGAAATTCTTGAAAGTGACCAGGTTTGATTTAGTTGCAACAACTTACCTTGGTTGTAAGTCTATTGAACACAGTGGGCCATACTACTAAATAAACTTGCTTAAAGGTAAAGGTAAAGGGACCCCTGACCATTAGGTCCAGTCACGGATGACTCTGGGGTTGCGGTGCTCATCTCGCTTTACTGGCCGAGGGAGCTGGCGTACAGCTTCCGGGTCATGTGGCCAGCATGACTAAGCAGCTTGTGGTGAACCAGAGCAGCGCACGGAAACACTGTTTACCTTCTTGTACGTGTACTCCTTTGGGTAGTGATAAAGTGGGATATCAAATCCAAACTCTTCTTCTTCTACTTGTACTTTGAAGTGCTTTTGAACTGCTAAGTTGTCAGGAGCAGGGACCAAGCAACGGGAGCTCACCACGTCGCAGGGATTTGAACCCTCGACCTTCTGATCGGCAAGCATCTCCATGTGACAACAATAAGGCAGGAAAAACTGACAAAATAGTAACCCAGTGAGGAAAGCAAAACAGAACACACTGTTCTTTGATAGTACTCTATGTGCATTCTATGGATCTGGAGATCTTGGCACCTGGTGACTTCAAGAAATTTACAGTCTAGTGACATGTTGTACAGACAGGTAATCTGGGGAGCATGCACATTTTTCCCCCATTTGATACAATGCAAATGCTCCCAACTTTCTGACAAATTTCCCTTCAGTGGATAAGACCTTCATGAACTTTTTTTAATGGTAGGGTGGAAAACTGCCATCTCACTCTGCAGAATTCTCTGCTTACAATATTAAGGTCTTTTTAGATCCTCTATTTTCCATCCGTCTGTTACAACTGCCTGGGAAACAATGGTGCTGTGACATCAAGGAGAAAGAGGTACCGTAAATCTCCTGCGCAACGAAATGAGGCATCTCACACACATGTAGGGGGACAGAGTAACTAAATCTCCTGCTACAGAGTCTTTTCCCTTATACTACAATCTGTAGTGGCTTCTCTCAACCTTAGGTTCCCAGATGTTACTGGACTACCACTCCCATCATTCCTGAGTGGTGCCCCTGCTGGCTATGGATGATAGGAGTTGTAGGCCACCAACATCTGGGAACCCAAGGTTGAGAAAAGCTGGTCTTACAATATCACAGCTGGGAGTGTTGTTGGGGTTTAATTTGATTATTCAGCTTGAGTTTTGCCTGCTGAAATGGAAAGGTCTTTGCCGAGTGCCTGAAGTTCAACAGGGATGATTCAAATGCTGCCATATCATTTGCAGGGCTGCTGTTACAGAGATGATGTGTATATGGTCCTTTTGGATGCTCTAAGGCACTATATAAACATTAAGTATTATTAAAATTACATAATATAACAATAATAAACTATCTATAAAAGCATAATTATCTCATCCTTAAACTCTCTTCTAAGCTAGAAGACTATAGCAGAACTAACTTGCTGATAGACGACTATTCCCTCCCCCCTTTATTGTCTTTTATTAACTCTTCTGTCAATGGTATTTGCATCCGCCAGGTTATCAGGAATCCTTCTGGAGAGATTCCTTAACATGAAGCCGGACTCTAATCTTCTGTTAGACTCCATTAACTTGCTCCTACCCACCATACTTCCTTTACATATTCATACAGTACTTGTACAAATAGTGACCCGAGTCTTTGTTCTTTTTACTGATGTGTGCTTTATTTTCACAATCTCTTGCTCATTCACCTTTAAAACTGATTTTTTTTATCATAATAAAAACAAAATAATGCAGGGAGCATCCATGAATACACAAAAGACCTCCTGCAGAAAAAGTTCATTGTAATCACACAAGGATTCCGGAAGAATTGCCCAGTGTGGACACAAATCCCTGAAGCCTCACTCTATTCTGATTCTGACAAAGTCTGAAGAGGGCTCTCAGATTTGGTATTCCAATCCCCAAGTCTCTAGACCAGGGAAAGTAGACTGTAATCTACTTTCAGAATTAAAATCTGGCAATGATCTACCCACGTTTTGGGGGGGTTCAGATCAAAGTTTTAGAACTTTTTTTAGGGAGAAGAAAAAAGCCCGTGGGGGGGGGACAGGGGTCAGTTTCAATGGCGCTGAGGAAAGGGAGCCAGAGAATGACCAGCAATCTACCAAAACCTCGTGGGGATCCACCAGTAGATCGCGATCGACCTGTTGGACATCCCTACTCTAGACTCTCATGAAGAGCTGCTGACCATTCTAATACCTTTTGTGGGAACTTCTGATTGAGAAAATGTTGCTCTTCCTGGAGTCAGAAGTGCCTGAAGGTATTGGCACCGTTAAAAAAAAACCTACACAAAAAACCTGTTGTACCCTCTCAGGTTTCTCTGAATCTGACTGCATCAGGGTGCTGAGAAAAGTAAATTAAAACCTGTTATTAATTCTAATGCTAATAGTGACCTCTGCTGTCTGTAACTATAACGACACCATTGTCCCAGAGTTCTGTCCTTATTCAAAATGTGAAAAACAAAAAAACAACCACAGTTCCAGACTCCCTTGGTACTTTCCGACACAATAGTCTCCCCATCCAGGCCCCTATGCTGTGAAATCCCCCTACCTGTGTAAACCCTCTTCAATCATTGTCACTAGAGGAGGAACCACAGGTAGAGCAGGGCTCCTGCTAGCCTTTTGTGTGATTAGTGAACTGCAGTGAGTGAACTGCAGTGAGGAGCTTTGTATATTCATGGAGATTCCCCATATAATTGAGAACAATGACCTCTCAGGTTTTTCAATCATGCAACGAGCATGACTTACGGTAGCTTAGGGCCAGTTCAAGACGTTTTGATGCCTGAGGCAAGATGTGCCACTGACGATTTACCACACCACAGATCACTGCTATTCCACACCCTTAAGATAATTCAGATTCCATCCTGGGACAATCTGTTATGCTATTTTTGCTGCAGTAACTATTGCCCATATAATTTGCATAAGCAGCACCACCAGTTACAAAAATTAGCAATGCATAGTATCTGTGGAGTAATCATACTGTTACTTACAGTGGTACCTTGGTTCTCAAACTTAATCCGTTCCGGAAGTCCGTTCCAAAACCAAAGAGTTCCAAAACCAATGTGCACTTTCCCATAGAAAGTAATGCAAAACAGATTGATCCGTTCCAAATTTTTAAAAACAACCCCTAAAACAGCAATTTAACATGAATTTTACTATCTTATGAGACCACTGATACATAAAATGAAAGCAATAATCAATGTACTGCACTATAAAATAAATAAGACAGTATTGTACCGTAAATGATAAAAATTAAAATTATTATTTTTTCTTACCTGCACTGATGATAGTGATTGTTTGGATTGTTTGCTTTTATCCATTTCCGCAGTCACACAATCAATCAATCAGTAGCTGAACTGGGTTCCACAGTCAAAAAACAAAAACTGGAAAAGCCTCAAAAACAAAAATGCAAAATAAATATCTAAAACAAAAGCACCAAACTTAATCTGTTCCGGAAGTCCATTTGACTTCCAAAATGATCAAAAACCAAGGCACAGCTTCCGATTGGTGCAGGGGCCCCGGAAACAATAGCTGACAGTCACATCAGACATTTGGCTTCCAAAAAATGTTCGAAAACCAAAACACTTCTGGATTTTTGGCATTTGAAAACCAAGGCGTTTTAGTACCAAAACATTTGAGAACCAAGGTACCACTGTATTTTCTAAAGAGGAAAGTGCAGGGAGCTGGGGAAAGTGCTTTTAAAAACATTTCATCCAGCATCCACAAGAGGGTTTCAGCTTGCTCCAAAAAGAAAAAAGACAAAAAAAAACCCCTTTTGATCCTTTCCCAATTTTTAGAGGATTCATATCTCTAGTGCCACCCTTTCACTGCTTGGTCATGCAACCCCACATACCAAATATACTGTTTCTAAGAGTTGGCAACTCCATGGCATATCCAGGTTCTAGCTCATGACATCACTAAACCCCACTCTGTGACATCACCAAGCCTAATCTATTGCATTTTAAGGCTTTGGGATGCTGGGAATCTGGCAACACAAGCAAGACAAGGCTTTTTACAAGAACAAAGGTGACTGCCATGAAGGTAACAACTACAGTGGAATCTCCCTGCTAAGTTGTTGTTGTTGTTTAGTCGTTTAGTCGTGTCCGACTCTTCGTGACCCCATGGACCAGAGCACGCCAGGCACTCTTGTCTTGCACTGCCTCCCGCAGTTTGGTCAAACTCATGTTCGTAGCTTCGAGAACACTGTCCAACCATCTCGTCCTCTGTCGTCCCCTTCTCCTAGTGCCCTCAATCTTTCCCAACATCAGAGTCTTTTCCAAGGATTCTTCTCCTCTCATGAGGTGGCCAAAGTATTGGAGCCTCAGCTTCAGGATCTGTCCTTCCAGTGAGCACTCAGGGCTGATTTCCTTCAGAATGGATAGGTTTAATCTTCTTGCAGTCCATGGGACTCTCAAGAGTCTCCTCCAGCACCATAATTCAAAAGCACAGTACCCTGCTAAGTACTGTGGGGAAAGTCTTTGTCTGTGTGTACTGCTCAAGTGATTAGTCACTTGATGACAGGGTCTATCCCAAGTCAAAATCTGGCATTAGAACTCAGAGGTCAACCTTGTCAGCCAAAAAAACCCCTTTTTAATTTTTTATTGTTTTTCATAATTTTATACATTTTAACATAACCATTTCAAACATTAAAGTACTGTACAAGGTTCTTTGAACCTTCTGACCTCCTTCCCTCCCTCCATGGGTTCCATGTTTAAAATTAAATTTGCTGCATCTTTTACCCTTATCTATCTGTTAAATAACCATAATTATCATAAATAATTCCACATTACAAGTGTCAATGTACAAGGGACGCAGGTGGCGCTGTGGGTTAAACCACAGAGCCTAGAGCTTGCCGATCAGAAGGTCGGCGGTTCGAATCCCTGCGACGGGGTGAGCTCCCGTTGCTCAGTCCCAGCTCCTGCCCACCTAGCAGTTCAGCCCACCTACCTACAGCGGGAAGGTAAACGGCGTTTCCGTGTGCTGCTCTGGTTCACCAGAAGAGGCTTTGTCATGCTGGCCGCATGACCTGGAAGCTGTACGCCGGCTCCCTCGGCCAATAATGCGAGATGAGCGCCGCAACCCCAGAGTCGGTCACGACTGGACCTAATGGTCAGGGGTCCCTTTACCTTTACCTTTACCTGTGTCATTACATCCCTGCCAAAGATTTTCACTGTTTACAGTGGTCTTTTAAGTAATTTACAAATTTATTGTACTCGTCTTTAGAAAATACCAGGAAGTAATTTTTTTAAAAAAACCTCTTCACATTGCTCAATAAGACAGGGAAATTGGAAGTGGGGATGAGAGACCTCCCCCACCAAGAGCCTTGCCTCTCCACTCTATGAGACAAAGACAAGGAGCCTCTGCTGCACATTACCAAATGTAGCAATTCACTGATAAATGTATCTATGTACAGTGGTACCTCAGTTTACAGACGCTTCAGGTTACAGACTCTGCTAACCCAGAAATAGTACCTCGGGTTAAGAACAGAAATCGTGCGGCGGCGTGGCACAGGAGGCCCCATTAGCTAGTGTACTGACTCAATGGGAAAACTTTTGAAATTCATAGTTGTATCCATCTTCTCAGTTCCAATGGCGTTTAGGACCCAGGAATGTGAGGTATAAGAGGAGGAGTGAGTGAGCCCACCATAATCCCTGGCATGTACAGATCTCAGGTTCTACCTGAAACCACACCTTTTTCTGTGACATCTCCATGACGTCTTGATGATGCATCCTGTATTATGGAGAACTTTGGGAAAATTTAAAATACAGATGGAACCATTGTCCGGGGCTTCCGGCTGCTTCATCGCTGTGGGAGCGGGAAGTCTCTTGTTGCAGCAATAAAGATCAGGCCTCCAGCCCGCTGTCTTGCTTCTATCTCCTGGCAGAAGTCTCTTGCTTTTGACTCCCGCCCTGAAGCTATGGGAACCAAGGTTAGGTGATTGCAGGGTGTTCCAAGGACTCCCTTGTACAACAGGATGCCTAACGAAGTCCCGCACGATGACCACATTCTTCCACAGGAACATGACGTGGCAGAGTCCTGTATGATGGTTCATCCGTGGACTTCTTCCCTTCTTTCGGGCACCTACCCAAACCATAATACCTTACTCAGAGGCCCTGGGCAGTATTTTTTTGGGTGTACTGTACTTCCCAATTTCAGATATCGAAAGGGAGGGAGCTATGTATGCCCCCCAGGGCCAGATTTAGATGAAGAGAGACCCTAGACTACTCTATTGTGAAGCCCCTCCTTCATGACGAGATAATGGAAGAGTGTTATAAACAAAATTGAGTTAATCCAAATATTTAAAATTCTGCAATTCACAATTTCTCCTCTAAAGGTCATCAGAAAACTTCATCAAAATTTGTTTGTCTAAGTTTGTCACTTTCAAATGCTCAGTACAGAATACTCTTGAGACATTGTGGCCCTTAATTCATTTTTAATTCTTTTGAGTCTTGAAAAACTCCTCTCTCCCGAGCAGTTAGTGACCATAAAGTTAAGAAATAGCCGCAAGATTGCTTCCACATGAGGAAAGGCCATCTGAAATTTTTCCTTGTACAGTATATAATTTGATGAAGGTCTGTATGAGACAGAGTGTCCACGTACAGGTGAAAGTGCAAAAGTTCATCAATAAGTTTCAGGTCAATATCTTCTGGGTATGCTTCCATCAACTGTTCAACACCTTGCTGAATGTCTTGCTTAG
Source organism: Zootoca vivipara (assembly GCF_965207765.1). Classification (NCBI taxonomy): domain Eukaryota; kingdom Metazoa; phylum Chordata; class Lepidosauria; order Squamata; family Lacertidae; genus Zootoca; species Zootoca vivipara. The sequence continues at coordinate 5,297,701 of NC_142595.1, read as the reverse complement.
ATGCTATCAGGATAGCAAGAATGGAAAACAATTGTGCAACATCTTTATTCAACATCATTATCAATGACTTGGATGATGGGCTTCAGGGCATCCTGATCAAGTTTGCAGATGACACCAAATTTGGAGGTGAAGGATCACACTTCAAAATGACCTTAACAGATTAGACAACTGGGCCAAAGCAAACAAGATGAATTTTAACAGGGAGAAATGTAAAGTACAGTCGTACCTCGGGTTACGACCACCTCGGTTTGCGAACAGTTCGGGTTACGAACTGCGCAAACCCGGAAGTGTTTTCGCCGTGCGCGTTTCGCAGAAGCGGCGCGCACGCGATCTGCGCATGTGCAAAGCGTGAAAATCGCGCTCTGCGCATGCGCAAAATGGCGGCGCCCATCGCGTTCGGGTTATGAACTATTCGGGTTACGAACTGCGATCCGGAACGGATCGCGTTCGTAACCCGAGGTATTACTGTATTACACTTGGGCAAAAAAAAATGAAAGGCACAAATACAGGATGGGTGACACCTGGCTTGAGAGCAGTACATGTGAAAAGGATCTAGGAGTCTTGGTAGACCACAAACTTGACATGAGTCAACAGTGTAATGCAGCAGCTAAAAAAGCCAATGGAATTCTGGGCTGCATCAATAGGAGTATAGCATCTAGATCAAGGGAAGTAATAGTACCACTGTATTCTGCTCTGGTCAGATCTCACCTGGAGTACTGTGTCCAGTTCTGGGCACCACAGTTCAATAAAGATACTGACAAGCTGGAATGTGTCCAGAGGAGGGCAACTAAAATGGTCAAGGGCCTGGAAACGATGCCTTATGAGGAACGGCTTAGGGAGCTGGGTATGTTTAGCCTGGAGAAGAGAAGGTTAAGGGGTGATAAGATAGCCATGTTCAAATATATAAAAGGATGTCATATAGAGGAGGGTGAAAGGTTGTTTTCTGCTGCTCCAGAGAAGCGGACACGGAGCAACGGATTCAAACTACAAGAAAGAAGATTCCACGTAAACATTAGGAAGAACTTCCTGACAGTAAGAGCTGTTCGGCAGTGGAATTTGCTGTCGAGGAGTGTGGTGGAGTCTCAATAATGCTTTGATGGTGTTTCCTGCTTGGCAGGGGGTTGGACTGGATGGCCCTTGTGGTCTCTTCCGATTCTATGATTCTAACATCACTGTACATGGTACTTCTTCAAGTGCATCTAATATTGGAATATAGGTGCACTTCCCTCGTTTATTTGCTGTTCTCTCACTCTTTGCCTCCTTGTTTTGTAGTTAACATTTGGCAAGATGGCTTTTGCTCGTTTCTCAAGCTCATCAAAATCTTCTCTAACTTTCCTCAAAAAAATCCCAAAATGAATTGTACAAACTTGCACAAGAACTCAATAACAGGCCTGATTTCTGAAGGGCTTTGCGGACCTTGTGAAAATGAACTAGCACATGGATTTATAGCTCTAAGATTTTGCAGACTTTGGCTGTGAACTAGGGCCCCACAAAAAAAATTCCAAATTGGGCCCCAGAGTTTCAAATTGGGCCCCGAGTCTTATAGTTGCTGGGCCCGTGTTGCCCTGCCCTTGCATAAAGTCTTGGGTTTGCAATTTGGGAAATATAAATGCAGCCTGAAAGGATACATGTGTACAGTACACGCATCCAGGTATCTATCCCCCCATATATACACACCCACCCACGTACACGTGCCCCAAACAGGCAACTCAGATATACGGTATATCCTCCCCATATATACATCCACCTTCACCCGTCTCCCCCTCAGGTGAGGAGCCTCTGAGGAGACACACCTGCCGCCCCCCCCCCCACTCCCGCAGCAACCGTCCTTCCCGCGCTTTGTGGCGTCAGGCGGAGGGGGCGTGGCCCTGCGGCTGTCGCGGGGCGTGCGTAGCGGCTGCCCCGCCGCCATTTTGTCTCGGTGAGGCGTTTCGCGCGTGCGGGGAGGAGGGGGGAAGGCGGGAGGGGCGGCGGCAGAGGCCTGTTTCTCGCTCCGGCTCCCGGCGGCGTGTTCGGTTTCAGCTTCCCCACCCCCACCCTGCAGATCTTCGGGCGGAGGCGAGGCGATGTCGGCGTTCTCGGAGTCGGCGCTGGAGCGGAAGCTGCTGGAGCTGAGCAACTCTCAGCAGAGCGTCCAAACCCTGAGCCTGTGGCTCATCCACCATAGAAAGCACTCGCCCCTCATCGTCGCCGTGTGGGAGCGGGAGCTGCGCAAAGGTGAGGCCGCGGGGCGGAGAGGAGGGCGAGGGGGGAAAGGTCGCGCAGGTAGGCCGCGAGCGGGATGTGAGGGGAAAGGTCGCGCAGGTACCTCGGCGGCGGTTGGCGGTTCCCTCTCTTCCGTTTTCCTTGCAGCGGGCCTCGGGCGCCGCTATCGCCTCAGCAGCCGGCCGGAAGGAGGGAACGGGCACCAGCCGCCTTGAAGGCTGCCCGCCGCCTGCCTCCGTTGCGGCCCGAGAGGAAGACGCTTGTTGGACGGCGGAGGAACCGGGGCCCGCGCCCCCAAACCTTTATTTCGGCGAGTTGGGGGATAGGAAAGGGGGCACTGCGAGGAAGAGCCGCAGGAGCCTCGGCGATGCCCGTTTCCCGTGTTAGGAAGTACTTTGGAACTCCCTGCCACTTGAAATCGAGCAGGCGCTCTTTCCGGCGCCTGCCCAGAACGCATTCCCGTTTCGACGAGCTAACCCACCCAAGAGGGTTAGAAATACGAGGTCATTTTTACTCAGTTTTGGCATTGTGACTTTTGCGTGTTTTAACAGTTAGGAGGGATGTAGATTACTGTGCACCACAATCCTAAACTAAGGCTCACACCAGCCTTTCTCAACTTTGGGTTGCTATATGCTGTTCAACTACAACTCATCATCCCTGACCTGGTAGCCTGGGATGATGGGTGCTGTAGTCCAGCAACACCTGGCAAGCCAAGGTTGAGAATGGCAGGTTATACGTGGGTCTGCAGCTGTTTTTGGACTACGTACTATATTCCCCAGCCACTGGGCCTGGTAGCTAGGGATGATGGGAATTTTAGTTCAAACAGTTTTGGAAACCCTGCACCAATGCCCTCCTTGTACAGGTGAAATTCTGAAAATTAGAATATCATCAAAAAGTCCATTTATTTCAGTAACGCAACTTAAAAGGTAAAACCGATATGAGAGATAGATGCAGAAATAGTAAAACGCAAAAAAGATAAAGGAAGGAAAATAAAACCAAGAGAGAAGAAAGTGGAAGTCAAGTTCGAAAGAACAAGTAAAGATGGAAAATGTATACTGTATAGGAGAAATATAAGAAACATATATAAGAAAAAGACACACTGTTTTGTTTGTTAAAATAACTTTATTTTTGAAGATATTTTTTGGAAAATAATTCTGTATATGATGTAAATTTTTAGCTTTGTAGTAACTTACCTGTATGACAAATGGAATAAAAAAAAATGAAATTCCAAAAAAAAGATATGAGAGATAGATGCATGATATGCAAAGCAAGATATGTCAAGCCTTTATTTGTTGTAATTGTAATTTGTCATTAGGTGGGTCAATTATAAATGGAATGTAATTAATGAAATGTAATAGCGATGTTTATTTTTGTATTGTTGTAACTATTTGTTTTATTACTGTGGAATTTCCAAAAGAAAGCATTTGTAAAAATTAAAAGAAAAAAAAATAAGTTGCATTACTGAAATAAATGCACTTTTCGACAATATTCTAATTTTCCAAGTTTCACCTGGATGTCTGTTAAGTCTCAACCACTGCTGATTTCAGTACTGTATGTTACTCCCAAATAAGCACGTTTACCCTCCAGGGACAGACTGGGAGGTTGCACCCAAAGTTTAAGAGGGTGTGGAAACCCTTGTAAGGAGGGTTTCCATAACACCTGTTGATGGGGGTATGAAAATGACATTGTGGGTCAAGGTGATTGTCTTTTAGCAGGAGGGGGGATAAAAACAATCAGTTGTTGCTGGTCTTGCAACATTACCATTTTCTGATATCTAATTATAATGTTTTTGTTGTGGGGAGAAGGGGATTGGGAAGAATGAAGCAATATTTAGTTCAATCTCTATGCAGCAGGTAGCAATACAAAAATGCTATTACTTTCTAAACATAATTTCAATCGCTTGATCTAAATGGTGGTGCATAAATACTAAATATTACTTCTGTGGGAATTCAGACAATGTTCATGTTCTCATCTGCAGCTCCAAATTTAGGGAAGACAACTGGTCTTATTTTGGGCACAGTGCAACTGAGATGCTTTGAACACCTTGGCCACACCTGCTTGCAACATTATCCCTTGAAAGTAGCGAGAGAAGGTTGGACTTAAATACAGTACAGTAGTAGACAACTGAAGTGTTTGGAATTCCCAACCTTGCTCTCTCTTGAATTTCTCTTGTCATTGCACTTAGCACTCTGAGCAACTATGGGGCTATCCCAACTTCAAGCTACAGTGGTACCTTGGTTTGCATATGTCTTGGTTTGCATACGTTTTGGATTACAAACACATCAAACCAGGAAGTGTGTGTCCCGGTTTGCAACCTTTTTTTTTTGGATTACAACCCATTTTTAGGGATTACGAACAAAAAAATTTTGGAGGCCCCATTGGCGAAAGCACGCCTTGGTTTACAACCTGTTTTGGTTTACAAACAGACTTCCGGTACGGATTATATAGAGGAAAGTTTGTTTTCTCTTGTCAATTTTGCCAGTGAAACCAGTGGTGAGTGGAAATATGGATGCCTGATCAGGGTGAAGTGAGATTAGATTTGAACTGGAAATTCCTTGCTTACCCTTAGTTGCATGCCAAAATATGTATTTCAACCATAGTTTTGCAAAGTGCTAGGAATTGCTGGAGAGACTGTTGCCTCAAGTTCATTGAGATGGTCAGAATCAGAAGTATAAGTGAATCTGCAGGCAGTAAATGAATTGGATTTTATGCTAGCCAACCAGTGGTGAAACTTCCAGCATTGCTCAAGTGTCAACCAACAATGAAGTGTACTTGAGCTAATGTTTTTATTAAGAAGGTTGAGACTGGAAACACCTAACAAATGTACTACGGTAGTGTGGTGGGGATATTAAAACCTAAAAAAGGGGCCAAATCCCAATATTTAAAAAATACATTGTCACTGTCAAACTAGTCTGCTGAATCTTGGTTCACCTCAACAACTGCTTTATACATTTTCGCAAAAAGAAATAGATGTAATTCTGGCTTCAGACCTTGTTTTAAAGGATGCAAAAAGCTCATGAAATAACTTATGCCTCTGGGATTTTTAGTCCTTCCATTTTCTTCCATTTGGGGTTTAGTTCAACTGTTGTACGTTTTTGTGCACCACTCCCATCTTCCTGTAGCAATTATATGCCCTACCATATTGTGGCAAAACAAACTATGTGGCTAGCATTTTAAAATGTTGACACAAGTTTTCTTAAAGTGCAATTTTGGAGTTACCCCCCCCCCTTTGCACCCTGGAGTGTGTGTGTTATATTAAAGGTAAAGGGACCCCTGACCATTAGGTCCAGTCGTGGCCGACTCTGGGGTTGCGGCGCTCATCTCGCGTTATTGGCCAAGAGAGCCGGCGTACAGCTTCCAGGTCATGTGGCCAGCATGAGAAAGCCGCTTCTGGCGAACCAGAGCAGCACACAGAAACACCGTTTACCTTCTCGCTGTAGCGGTACCTATTTATCTACTTGCTCTTTGACGTGCTTTCGAACTGCTAGGTTGGCAGGAGCTGGGATCAAGCAACGGGAGCTCACCCTGTCGCGTGGATTTGAACCGCCGACCTGATCGGCAAGCCCTGGGCTCTGTGGTTTAACCCACAGCGCCACCTGCGTCCCTTATGTGTTACATTAGGACCATATTTTATACATTTGCTCCATTTTTCTTAATCACTTGGAGGAATTGTATTCATTACTGTTGTATGTTGCCAAGAGCCTTTTTGAAAACGCAACCCAATTTTAATCATTTTTAATATTTCATTTCAAAAGCTGTATTGCAGGGTTTTATTTCAATATTTGAAACTAAGAATTCCTAAATAAAAAAGTACTGTAGCTTGGTTTTAGCATTATAATGACTGGGTTGCATCCAACCTAACTTAGTTTATTTCTTTCAGAGGTATGTGCAAGTAACTTAGGTTGAATAAAACCCAATATTGTTAGAATTTAAAATATCTATATTATTCAATGTAGCGCTGAATCTGAATTGCCTATGTGTTTCTGATGTGGATGTCTCAATTTGGGTTGTTGTAATTCATGATTATCACCAGGACTGAACTGATCCAAATGTGTGCTTATTTTCTTAATGCTTTTATTTCTGAAGGCAGAATATCACCATAATGACCATCTGGCAAGTTTTCTCTTGCCAGATTATTTATAAATATTTGCTTTTTAGATTCACCTTACCTTGGCTTTGTGCACTCCCCAGTTCTATTTCCAATCCTCCACCTGTGCAGCCATAAGAAGTTTGGGGATTTATAACATATTTCAGTTATCTACAACTTAATGTGCTTAATTTTAACAATGTTTTGTTTGCGTGTGGCAGCTTCATAAATGATGGCCTGAAGCTCCTTGCTTTCAAACAAGTCATCATTGATATTAAAAACAGTTTTCTGGGTTCAGATGGTATAAAAGCTTTCAATCTCATTTTGGTCATCCTGCAGGAGGGGAGGTATGCAGAAGCCTGGGGGAAAGTTAGGTTCGGTAATGAACCACAAAAAATCCCTTTGTTAATTGTCTGGAGCAAGACAAACAAGCAGCCTGGGTTTGGACGCAACACCTAAGTAAAAGTGTGGCTTGGTGCAGTGGAACTGTGGCGGAGAACAATAGTCATAGCCTTTGTTCCGGGAACCTACATGTTTGGTCCAGTGTTAGAAACAAATATGAAAGCTAGGAGCTGAATGGCACCTTAAACCTAGGTTATGGGCACAACAACAGAATGACTTGGCACACTTTTTTATAACAAGAATAGAAAGTTGAAAAGGTATGAACTGCAGCTAAAATATTACCGTAAGTTCATTTTTCACATGGTCTAGTCCAGTGGTTCCCAACAGGTGGTCCGGGGACCCCCAGGGGTCCGCGAGCTATGCCAGAGGGGTCCGCAAGATGCTATTAGAATAAAAAATATATTAAATATATTTCATATGATAACAGATTTTTTGTTTTGGCCGCTTCCTGCGTGAGCAGAGTCTAGCGCAAAACTAGAATTAGATAGAGGCAGTAGTTCTGCTGTATGCCGTTAGGTGGTGCTTTACAAACACTATTGTTTTGCAAAGAGGCAGTGCGCGCATTCTACTAACGCTTACCTCCCCAAGATGCTTTGCGCGTGTCGGCTTCATTTGTGCGCTACTGCGCAGGTACCCTGTCTTCTCCATTCCCCTCCCTCCTCCCTGGAGCGCGCTGCCTCTTTGCAAAACAGTAGTGTTTGTAAACAAAGCAAGCATTTTCTTCCATGTGTTTCATGAGAAACAAATATAGGAATCGGCTCAACATGCGGTCAGATTTCAGAGTGAAAGTTTCAGGTTTGGAACCTAATATTTCAGAAATAATGGACTCAAAGGACAGATTTAACTCATCTCATTAAGAACTGAAAATTAAAACTAACTGTATACTGATGGAGTACTCTGTTGTAACTGTAAAAAACGTATAAATATAAAATATAAAAAGACTCTTAATTTGGCTCTCACTTTTTAATTTTAGGATTAGGAATTAATGGGGGTCCTTGTCACAATAGCGGCTCGATGAGGGGTCCTCGAGAAAATTTTGTTGGGAACCCCTGGTCTAGTCCTTCCCCTGCCCACCCCCCTAATATTCTTAAGAGGGTCTCTTCTCCAGTCTTCATAGAGTAGCTGGAAGTGGGGAGGCAGAAAAAGTTCCCCCTTTCCTTCCACTTTGTAGTTTTAATCTGAATTTTTTGGTTCAGTACTGCGCTCAAAGCTCAGAAACTGCTCATGCTAATGAAATTCCCTGTCACAAAATGTGCCTAGAACAATGGGAGTTTTGAACACTGGTTTGGTCATCTGTGCCAAGCCATGATTTTGTTTAGTGTTACGTGTGAACCAGGTCTGCTTAAATTTCTCTACCAGTTGTAATGTCCAGCTTCATCTCATAAAAAATCCCAAACTTCCTTGTGCAAAGCTAGTTGATATCTGAGTGTTACCCTTTAGTGAGTGCATGCAGATTTGTACTTAGTGGATTTCAAAAACAAATATTTGAAAAGCCCTCAGATGGACCAGAAGCCCAGACAAAAAGTTTTTGCCTGGAACCTAAAGCCAGACCATTCTGCAAGCAGGTAGCCAACACTGAAAAGGCCCATTCCCATGTTGCCACTCTCAGGACCTCCTGTGGAATGGGCATACAGAAAAGGGCCTGAGATGGTGTTTGCAGGGTCTTGGGTCTATTCATATAAGGAGAGGTGGTCCTTGAAAAATAAAAGTTATCAACATTTCAGTAGCTTTTCCAGGTATATCGCCTAATAAAGGAAGAATTGGTGCTTCTCTGTGCCGTTCATACAAATTGCAGTACTTTGGCTCTGAATTAATATTTCATTCTTAAAAATGAATTCACCTGATGTATTTCTTTTTTTTTAATAAGATGGAGTATATGTAGTGTAACACTTAGCTGAGGATATCATCATTTGATCAACAGCCAGGTTATTTTATTTTAATTTTTAAAATGTATGGCTGGGGAAAGGAGATACTTTGTTTGAGGAATTAGGATTCTGTTTCTGCATCTAATGTTAAAGTTGAACAGGACACAGCAAAATAATAGATAAAGGATAAAGACAGTGATTCCTCCTCCCCAAATGCTAGACAGCACAGATCAGAAGAGTTTTTGCACTTATCTGTTAAAGAGTATGACTTGGATGGATCTGGACACAGTCATACTTTAGGTAGTTTCAGTGAAAGGAATAGAACATGTTCATCATGAATTTAGTTTCATTGAATTTATAACATTCCTACCACTCTAGCAGTTATGCTAATCTTGGGCAACTATCTTACACAGGTGTAAATTCCTGCATGTGAAAGAAATAATTTGACAGTTCTGATCACTGTTTCCTTTCCACCCCTTCTGACTGTCACTGTGGGAAATGCGAGTGATTTAAGATAGTGCCTTATTATGATAAATGAACCATTGTATATATGCGCTGCTGTTAGCTCAGCAGCCAGTTAATATTCTTCTGTAATGACTAACACAATGGCTTAAACAGTCACAACAAACCTGTTGTATGATGTAGGAGTAGAGCAACACATGATATGTTGCTAGGGCTGTGAAACTGTTAACGCCTCCTTGTGTGATTGTTAGCTAATTAATTTTGCACTGAAGGAAGTATCAGTTCCTCAGTCATCAATTTTGCAGAATTTTTCAATATTCAGCTCATTATATGTTGATACAATGTGGCCTTTGAATAGTTTTCTTGTATTTTCTCAGAGTCTAAGTGCATAGTTAACACAGAGTTAAGTGATCAAGTGTATGTCCCCATCATAGCTGCCAAGTTATCCCTTTTTTTCAGGGATTTTCCATTATGCTGAATAGGCTTCCTCGCAAGAAAAGGGAAAACTTGGCAGCTATGGTCCCCATCCCAGAGGAATTATGGCTAACATTCAGTTGGTGCAGACAGAATGGTAGCCATAGTTAGTGCTGATGAGGGAAATAAAGTTTAAGTAGGAGAGAGGAGGCTCACAGAAGCCTGAAGGGTTTTCCATATCTGAACATGCATCTGCACTAAGTGTTGGAGGGGCAGGGAAGTAAATAAAGGGGCTTGGCTTCTCCGAAAAAATATATGGTCTAGGTAATTAGAATCATAATTAGGCTGGAATGCAAGTTCACTAATTAGTGGATTCTATCTTTTCAGCAGAATTTGATACACAATTCAGATTTTTTAACAACCATCATGCAGGGTAGAAATTTGTATCTAATGTTATTTTACAGTTACTAACTTCTGCATTTGGATTGTTAAGAGTTGTCAAACGCTAGTAGAGTTAGGAATCAATCAACGCTTGCTGATCTTAATACAGAATTTATATTCTATCAGAATCTGCCAAATCAAACTCAGTGCCAAAAGTCACCTCAATTCCGACATCCCTAATACAAAATGGGTATATTCTTGTCCCTTTTCTTTTTAATTTTTTTTCAGATCTTCCAGAGCACATTCAAAAACTAAAAACACCCCCCCCCAATCAATCAAAACCCAGTTGCACTTTTACTGTACAGTCATACCTTGGTTCTCAAACAGAATGCCTTCAAGGACACCGTTCCTATCCTGGAAGCGTTCGAAAACCAAGGTGTGGCTTCTGATTGGGTGCAATAGTGTCCTGCAGCCAATCGGAAGCTGCGGAAGCCATGCTGGACGTTTGGCTTCTGAAAATCGTTCGACAACTGGAACACTTGCATCTGGGTTTCAACTGTTCAGGAGCCAAGGTGTTTGAGATCCAAGGTACGACTGTATGCGGATGATGCAGCCTTATCACTGATGAGGATAGGTCTAAAATGTCTTTTACTCTCCCTGGTTTTCTATTGTGAAGCCAATAAACTCTATAAATTATGAGAAGACAAAAATTCTGGTCTTCTCTAATTCCCGGAAATTAGAGAAATAGAAAATGAGAGGATAAGAAATCCAGCAAGTTAAGATGCACAGATATCTTGAGATTTTTTTCCAGAGCAACTCAGGTTGGTCAAACCATCGCACAAGTGCTATAAAACAGGCAAAGTGTACCTCCTCAGCAGTAGCTCTCTTTCATTTTCAGAAAGGTAACCAATTTATACTAGCTACTATTCAGATTTTTCAAGCTAAAGTGTCGTCCCAGCTATGTTTTGAGATCCCAATATACATACAAGCATATACAGTGGTACCTCTACTTACAAATTTAATGCGTTCCAAACGCACATTTGTAAGTCGAAAAAAATTGTAAGTCGAATCCCATAGGAATGCATTGGGAGAAAAAATTCGTAAGTAGAAGCAACCCTATTAAAAAATTCGTAAGTAGAAAAAATCCTATCTAAACCACATCCAAGATAGCGGACGGAGCTCCATTCGTAAGTAGAAACATTCGTAAGTAGAGTTATTTGTAAGTAGAGGTACCACTGTAATAGTGATTTAGATAAGATACACTCAAGTTTCTTGAGACATATCCTGGGGCTCCCAAGTTCAATCAAATATGAGACAATGCGTGCAGAACTAGGTATACACACAATGGAATATTGGGGATGAGCTAGCACTATAAAATACTGGTTGCGTTGCCATTTTCATTGCCAGCCTTTGAGTCTGCTTTCTGACTTACTAAAGGACTCTTATTAATCCAGATGGCTCCAACTCTTACATAGCAAAATTAGATCTATTGGTATTGACCTGGAATTTTTGTATAATTCAAGTGAGCAATATATTTATCACAATATTCAAACCAGATTAAGGGACATTGAAAAACAAACCATCGAGTCAGCTGTAAATAAAATTTGCTTCCCCTAGTTATATGGATTAAATACAACAGGATCATATTTCAAAATATATAATTCCAGTCCAGCCTTTACATTAGCCCAACTGAATGTTTTCTCCTCGGCTTTTTCAACGGCAGACATTTAAACATTCCCAGAAGTAATAGACATTGCAGATGTTCTTTGAATGTGCCAAACACTGTCCATTGGACAACTAGCTACACAAGTGTGTGCTATCCCCTTTTTGGGGAAGTGTAACATCACTGCACGATGAAAATATCAGATTCTGTCTGTCTGACATTAACCCAGAAATAACTGCAAGGGTGGCTAAGTTTTTGTCAATAGTATATCTTGGAATGGTGAATGGCACTATTTAGCGGAAAGAAATCCCAATGAATTTCTTGTTATTATATATTTTACATGACTGTTTATTTGTACATATTTTAAATTTTTATATATGGATGTTTTTTTATGATGGACTACAATTATAAAGTCTAATAAAGGTTTGGCGAAGTAAGTAAAATAGAGTTGTCAAAACATGCAAAGAAAAGCAGAATTTTGCTATATAAAATAAATTAATTTGCATATAGTTGTTGATCTTATTCTGCTTCTGCTAGTCAAGGGCAGGGTGCTGGAAATATGTTTATTACTGTGATTGCACTCATCTCTTCCCCCCCCCCCAATGTATTCCGTGTGAAGTTTGCATTTGTATTCTTCAGGGCAGCATTGTAAATAAGCTTCACAAAGTTTATTTGCTGCAAACATGTTACTATCCTGTGTGGTCAGCTACTCTATGCTGGATATGAAAGAGGATGCTTTTCCTTGGCACCTACTTGGTTTCTGTGTGGAGCAAAAAGAGTGCAGAACATCCCATCTCCTCCTACAAGGGTTGGAAAGTAGAAACTTTTATGTAAACAAGCTTGGACACCAAACATACAATCCACACCTCTCTTAAGGTATTGGATATACACTCTTAAAGAGTGTTTCTCTGGAGGGTGTGAAGTACAGCCGGTGCAGGTGGTAGCCTGCGGACATGGTCTGGCCTTCTGAGAGTCCCAAGGGCTTGTTTGAGGAGTCTGGAGGGCACCACCCTCTTGTTTAAGAGAATGAAAAGTCTGCATACACTGAATTACAACTATCAGATATTCCTTTCCCTGAGAGACTTTTGTAATCTCTTTTCAACATCTGGTGAAAACTTCTATATTTTCCGCAGATTCTTGTATGTCTCTTATGCTGCAAATTTTAATTGCTAGCTGTGATTTATTTTTATTGTTTAGGTGAGGGGCTGTATTGATAGTGATCTAGGGAATAAAGTGAAGGAACCATTGAAAGCCTGCTTCACAGTTTGCTTTATATTTTGCAGGTAAAGGGTAAAGGGACCCCTGACCATTAGGTCCAGTCGTGACCGACTCTGGGGTTGCGGTGCTCATCTCGCGTTATTGGCCAAGGGAGCCGGCGTACAGCTTCCAGGTCATGTAGCCAGCATGACAAAGCCGCTTCTGGCGAACCAGAGCAGCATACGGAAACACTGTTTACCTTCCCACTGTAGTGGTACCTATTTATCTACTTGTACTTTGACGTTCTTTCGATCTGCTAGGTTGGCAGGAGCTGGGACCGAGCAACGGGAGCTCACCCCGTCGCGGGGATTCAAACCGCCGACCTTCTGATTGGCAAGCCCTAGGCTCTGTGGTTTAACCCACAGCGCTACCCGCGTCCCATTTTGCAGATAAATATCCTCATATTTGCACTAATTGGCATACTGTAGTTTAACAGAGTTGGATGTAGCAAAGACACCAACTAATCATGTTTTAATGGAAAGGCAAAGCACAGGAGACTTCCGAAGGAGTTTGTGAGTGTCCCCTCACTTCCCCCTTTCACCTCTGATATTGGGGATGGAAAGAAGAAGTGCAGGGAAACTCACAAAGGGCAAGGGATTTTGACAAGTGAGTTGTCCCTCCCACCTGTCAAAGCTGACCAATGGGAGTCAAAAATATCCCCCACCATCGTCTAAAGACCTGAGCTTAGACCTAGTGATCAGGGTTAATTATAGTCCAGTCTCTAACCTTTCCCCTTTTGAGCAAATTATTGAATGAGGTAGCCTTTTCAGGTTTTTTCTAAAGAGGATACTGATAACCGGGATTCCAACCTGGTTTCATGATGGATACATATGCTAGGGAATGAATTGGATGAGTCCAAGCCAATTGTATTTTCTGGAACTTTTGGTAGCTTTCGGTACCATCAGCCATGGCATAAATCTGGGCCATCTAGCTCGGTTGAGTTTAGGAGGCACAATCATCTATATCTGGCAGGCATGAGGAGCCTTTGCCACGGGCCAAACATGGGCCACCAAGCCTTCTCATGACTAGAGATGGGAAGACCTGGAAAAAACCAGAAAAAATGGGGAAACCAGGTTTCCTCCCCAAAGACGTTTTCCCCCTGAAAAAATGGGGGGAAAGTGTGTGGAATATTCAAACTATATCAAACTGTGTTTTTTTTTCATTTTGGGTGGGTGGGGTGGGGGAAAACCTGCCCCCCCATTTTTCCGCTTCCCCCCAGGCCTTCCCATCTCTACTCATGATGTCAGATGTGGGGCAGGTAACAATGGGGAGAGGCACACTCCCAATTGCTGAGCACTGCGAGCGTCCTCACACTTCCCCTTTGAACTTCTGACACCAGGAGTTTAAAGAAGTGCAGGATGCCTTGCAAAGTATAAGGCTGACAGCTCCCCTTGTGTGACAGCCAGCTGCTTTGGGACTCCACACAAGCGATGTTGCCAGGGCAGGAAAACCCAGCTGCCAATCATGTGAAGTCATAATGGCATGTGATTGTGGCTGTGAGTTCTGTAAGACATGCTCCCTGCATTGCAGGCATTTTCCACCTGCCCTGAGAGGGCAGTGGCTGGACTGACTCCAGCTACAAAAGCTGAGGTTTCTGAACAGACTCTTGGGCTGAGGTATTGTTGTTTTTTTAATTAATTTTTTACAATCTTTCTTTTATTTAGATCTTAGTATTTGCAAGGAAATTGTTCTATTTGGGTGTGTACTTGTTGATGTTTTATTTGTTTATGACCACTTTTGTTATGTTTGTAATTATGTATTTTTTTCACATTGTAAACAACTGTGAACATGGAAAGGCGACATACAAATAAAATTATGTAGGTATGTATGGAGCCAAAGGGTTCCTCACCCCTGATCTATAATAAACTGCTGGGGGAGGTCATCTGATGGTTTGGGATGTGCTGTCAACTTCAGGCCATTTACATGTACCTAAACTTCTCTTTCCCATGTACAAATCTCTATGAGCTTGTGGAACCTTTGAACAGGCCTTTGAAATATGTTTGTACTAAGTGAGGGTGAACAAGATGGAACATTATTCAGATTAAATGGGGTTAGTGGGGGGAGGAAAGCCAGCCAGACTGAGTGGAGGTGCACAACTGCTCTTGATTGGGGTTGCACTAGACTACTGTAATATGCTGCTTTTAATGATGTTTCCGAAACTTTATAATTGCTGCAAAATGTGGTTGCCTGGATTATGTTGGTGTTTGGAATACTGGTTGTTTGTGCATTTTGAAGCTCAGCACAAAGTGCAGATAAAAATATGGCCTCACACTATTTCTTACACAGAAACTGAGGTTTCTGATACACCTTAAGAGAGCTAATCTGCACATCAGATCCTAAGGACACCCCAGAGCCTTTGACAATTCGAATCACATACACACTTTGTTCACTTTCCCCCTCTACCGTGAACATGGTATATGTTGGCGGGGACATGGGGCATGAGGAATCGTTCTTGTAGTAGCATTTAGGCTGCGGAACGACCCCCGATGAGAGAGCTGTTTGTCCTCATTGGGTGCTGTAAAAATAGAACACAAAGATGATAGATGGATAAATACCTCAAATACAATTGCATTGGTCAGTAATAAGCTTTTAAAGATTCCGCATAAGTACATGGGGAATAAATTAAGCTTAATGCCACATGGGACACGGGTGGCGCTGTGGGTTAAACCACAGAGCCTAGGGCTTGCTGATCAGAAGGTCGGCGGTTCGAATCTCCGCAACGGGGTGAGCTCCCGTTGCTTGGTCCCAGCTCCTGCCAACCTAGCAGTTCAAAAGCACATCAAAGTGCAAGTAGATAAATAGGTACCGCTACAGCGAGAAGGTAAACGGCGTTTCCGTACGCTGCTCTGGTTCGCCAGAAGCAGCTTTCTCATGCTGGCCACATTACCTGGAAGCTGTATAATGCAAGATGAGCGCCGCAACCCCAGTCGGTCACGACTGGACCTAATGGTCAGGGGTCCCTTTACCTTTACCTAATGCCACATGTAACACTCTTGTTAAAGGCACTAAAGGTAAAGGTACCCCTGACCATTCGGTCCAGTCGCGGATGACTCTGGGGTTGCAGTGCTCATCTCGCGTTACTGGTCGAGGGAGCCGGCATACAGCTTCCGGGTCATGTGGCCAGCATGACTAAGCTGCTTCGGGCGAACCAGGGCAGCACATGGAAACGCCGTTTATCTTCCTGCCGGAGTGGTACCTATTTATCTATTTGCACTTCATGCTTTCGAACTGCTAGCTTGGCAGGATGTTAAAGGCACTAGGGGTAGGGTAATTTATTTTATCGAAGTCAAGGAAGTCAACACTGTGTGTGCCCAAGGCATTATGTTGGATTGGGATCCTTATTTGGGTACCTGTTTTTAAATCTTGGCTTACTTAAAAAGTTCAGAGGGTAGCTGTGCAGAAGTTAATGTTTCATATGGAAGCAGGGTTATAATTACCATTCAATGATGTGAAGTTTATGGAAATTAATGAATTGAAATATTTGCCTATGCAAATTAGGGTTAAACATATTACAAAATTTTCAGTTTGCTTCTGATAACTTTTTTTGGGTGATCTCATTTACTATGCTTATTTCCCTTGTATTTAATAAATTAAGCTAAAGCAGTTGAAACTGCCAAGCTTGTCTAATGCTATATTTGCAATTGGCATCCATTCATTGTTAATGAACTTACAAACTTATAAGAAAAATGAAGCACTAGGGGCAAAATCCAGCCCACATCACTGATACTAACATTGGGAAAATCTTTATTGTCATTTCCTTCAGTATTATTATAACATCCCCCCTTTTTTTCTTTTCTTTTTTCAGCAAAACCAAACAGGAAGCTTACATTCTTGTATCTGGCCAATGATGTAATTCAGAACAGCAAAAGAAAAGGACCTGAATTTACAAAAGACTTCGCACCAGTCATAGTTGAGGCCTTCAAACATGTTTCCAGGTACAATTGTTCTCCCCCCAACCCCAGTATATTAAGGAAATTCTATTAAGTAATGCAGATTTTGCAGAAATTTTTGGATTTGAAATTTTGTCCTAATGATGGAGGTGTGATAATAGCTTGTTCATTTCAACTCTATTTCACAAAAGACTAAAACTATAATTTTAATGTTACATCTTGTTTAAGTGCCTGAACAACTGTCCAATAATCAAATATTTGATTGGGGGGGAAATGTTTAGTGTATTTAGTATTGTTTTAATATTATATTAACATGGAACTTATTTGGGAATATTTTATGACACAGCAACTCAATACCATACACAACCGTTTTATTAGATTGGGGGGGGGTGAAACTACTGAAAACTGTTCGCTGATTTTTAGCATGAATGTCCTTTGCTGCGATAAAAACCTGAAAAAGTTAATTGACTTTAGATTTGAGTATTGCTGTTTTAGCTCCAGTTGTCCACTTGGATATGTGTTTTATTCATTCATTATGTTTCTAATCAAGGCAATGAAAGAGCATTTCCAAAAGTGGATTTTTTTCCATACAAAAAAGCAGTAGTAGAAAAATGGTTTGCAAAGCCTTCTAACAATATCATATATAGTATGTTAACATACATAACTTATATAGTAAGTTAAATAGAATATTTAAATGAAATTTGATGACAAGGCTCACAAATTAGTCTCAGTTAGTGTCACCATTGGCTTATAGGAATGAGATGTTATGGTGAGTCTTTGTGTTGAGCAGTAGTTCTAAAAAACTGAATGTAACTGCATAAGTGGAGCATGTATGAATTGAATGTCAAATAATCTTTGTTGTATTGACAGGTTATAGGTTTATAATTCACCATGTAGGAAAGACGAATGTTTTGGCTGTTACTTCTTCTTTGGCGATCACTCGTAGCTGAGTAAGATTGTCTTACAACTGTTTCCAAACAAATCAAAACAATACATTAATATGGGGATTTCAGTTTAAACTTCGGTTACACAGATCTAGTATCATGGCCACAAATATTTAGATTGGTAACAAGTAATCAAGGAACTGTTCAGTTCTGTGTATCAGGAAGGTATGATGATTTCAATTTCTTGTGAAGTGCTGCTAAGTAGAAAAGTTTTTTGGAGATACTTTTTTTCTCTACACCTTTATGAGGATAACCCCCCCAAAAAAAAGCCACAGATCATGCTTATCATGCTTTACAGGTTTTAGTAATGTAATAGGGTTTTGAGCTATTTGAAGCAGGATTGTTGTATCTTAGTAAACTGGGAGATGAATTCTGTTTACGTAGCTGAACGTTCAGCTGTTTAACTACCCCAACATTCTATTGGGGTGCGGTGACTTGAAATTTCATACATGGTTTGGTTTGAATTCTGGTATCTGTTAACTCTGCCTTACCTTGCCATGTATTAGTGTTGTATTTGCTTTCCCCCCCTACAACAGCGAGACTGATGAGAGTTGTAAGAAGCACCTGGGTCGAGTGCTGTCTATTTGGGAAGAAAGATCGGTTTATGAAAACGATGTATTGGAACAGCTTAGGCAGGCTTTGTGTAAGTAAATTTCAGCTCATACAGCTTTTTATGGTTCACATATCTTTCCAGCAGATTTTTTGTGTGTCTAATTTTAATCTCTCTAATTTCTAGATGGTGATAAAAACCCAAGAAAACGCCCATATGAACAGATAAATGTGGAAGAAAATAATTGCTCGACACAAAGTTCTCCATGTGATCCTCCACAGGTAGAAATAATCTGTGAAAGTGAAAACTTAGCTGGAGTGTTGCTTCCAAGTGTTGGATTTACTATCTCCAAACATTTGATTTGGTTTTTTAAAGCAGGTGTGTGGAATCTCCAGCCCCTGAGCCTAATTACAGTGGTACCTCTACTTACGAATGGAGCTCCGTCCGCCATCTTGGATGCGGTTTAGATAGGATTTTTTCTACTTACAAATTTTTTCTCCCAATGCATTCCTATGGGATTCGACTTACAATTTTTTTCTACTTACAAATGTGTGTTTGGAACGCATTAAATTCGTAAGTAGAGGTACCACTGTATGTCTGGCACAGTTCCCATTTTGACACATGTAGCAATTTCAAAGAAATCAGTGCTACAAGAAGGACTTTGAATCCAAGTTGATTCCCCTGCATAGGGGGAAATGCTTAACTTCAAAGGGGCTCCCTGTGGCCTCTGATTGGCAGTTACAGTATCCCAGGCATCCCCAAACTGCGGCCCTCCAGATGTTTTGGCCTACAACTCCCATGATCCCTAGCTAACAGGACCAGTGGTCGGGGAAGATGGGAATTGTAGTCCAAAACATCTGGAGGGCCGAAGTTTGGGGATGCCTGCAGTATCCTTTCCATGTTGACAGGTGTCAGACAACTGACATTATGATAGCAGGTGATTGACAGGCTGATCCTACCCAGTTGGGTGGTAGATGGGGAGATTTCGAAACGTATCCTGAAATGGACCACATGTGAGTACACTGTCCTGCTATGGTGACAGTCTGGGTAGAAGTGGCTAGTAATAATCTTTGCTCCTTTAGTATGAAGCTTTCCTCCAATATTCTTGCTGGTATTGAATAACTGCCTTGTATATAGCTTTGCTGCATAGATGGATATTGTTGCAATATTGCCCATCTAATATGTGTATTGTACAGAAATGAGTCTGGATATGGGGGGGCAAGAAGAATGTTTCGTCACACTGCCTTGTTATAAATTTATAGGGCAAAATGTTTTTAAACTATCAGCAAAAAGCATTATAAATAATGTATGAAGCCTTTGCAGTAGTTTAGATAGTATCCATCTTGTGAATAACACAGTTGCTTAAAACATTTGAGAAGATGAATAGTAGGAATAGGAATAGGAATAATTTATTGGCCAAGTACCAAGCATACTTGGAATTTTGCTTCGACTACATTGCAATGTAAAAAACGTACCTCATACAAACACTATTCCGCTCACAATACAATACAACAGCATAGCAAGGCACCCCACCCCACAACTGGCCTCCCCTTCCACTACCCAACTACAAGTTTAACAGTTTGATGGCACAAGGGAAAAAACTGTTCCTGTGCCTAGCCATTTTTGTGTATAGAGTCCGGTAACGACATCCAGATGGAAGTAAATCAAACAGATGATGACCAAGATGCAAAGGGTCCGCAACAATTTCCTCTGCTCTCTTTCTAGCTCGGACAGCATAAAGTGTCTCTATTGAGACATTACCCTTTCTGCAGTTCTTACTGCTTTTTGGAGCCTTTTCTTATCCAGCTTAGAGGCTGTGCCATACCAGGCAGTAATAGATTTACAGAGAACAGTTTCAATAATACCTCTGTAAAATTGGAACCTGGCGTGCTATGGTCCATGGGGTCACGAAGAGTCGGACACGACTAAACAACAACAACAACAACAAAATTGGATCAACACTTCTTGGGGCAATTTACATTTTCTTACTTGTCGCAAGAAATACAATCTCTGGTGGGCCTTTTTAATAATACTATTGATGTTGCCTGACCAGTTTAAGTTATGAGAAATTATAGAACCCAGAAACTGAAAGGACTCTACTTTGTAACTACTACAACCATGTTACCAAGGATGGAAAGTGGCGGCAAGATGGAAGCGTGCAATCTAAAATCAAAATTCTAAAATCATTTCCACTGTCTTTTGGGGATTGAGCACCAAGTTATTCCTGCTGCACCACGAAACAAGATGGTCCACTTCCAGCCTATATGCAGATTCATTGTCCTCTCGGATAAGCCCAATAACTGTTGTATCATCTGCAAATTTCAAGATCTTAACCGATGGGTCAGTTTAGGTGCAGTCATTTGTGTATAAGCAGAAAAGCAGTGGAGAAAGCACACACCCCTGGGGAGCACCTGTACTGCTGGTAATATTGCTTGATATAGTTTTCCCAAGCCTCACCTCCCGTTAAAAAGCTGTATATCCATTGGCAAACACGAGCAGGCACTTTAAGATGAAGTAATTTAGAAAACAATTTAGATGGAACAATACCGTGTTTCCCCCTTTTTAATACGTAGTCATAAAGTAAGACATGGCAGGGTTTTTAAGCATTTGAGAACTATAAGACATACCCCGAAAATAAGCCATACTTCCGCGCCGCGCGGAGCAAGACCACCGAGCACCCCAGCCAGCTAGCGGGACCCAGCACACTGGCCGCGACAGGAGGAAGCCTGCCGGGTCGGGTCGGTGCCCGGAAGCGGCGGCGGCTGCTGCAGCACTGATAAAGCGTGCAGCAGTGCCGCACGGAGCACCAAGGGCACAAGCAGCAGGAGGAAAGAGAGAGAAGCTCGTTGCTTGCGGCCGGAATGGAGGAGCAGCCCGTTAATGGGAACAGCTGCTGCTGCTCCGGCAGTTCACTGGGCGAAGACGGGGGAATTCCAGCACCGAGGCTGAGACCGGGAAAACGTGCGGAGGGATGGTAGCACGCGCGCCGAAGCGGGAGGAGGAGGAGACGGCGACAGCAGCAGCAGCAGCAGCAGCGCAGAGAAACAGGGAAGCTCCGTTTCCCTCTGGCGTTTGCGTCTGGGAAGGCTCCTCACTGCCAGTTCCCCACTCCCTGGTGAAGTTTTCCGAGACGGAAAGCCAAGCCGAAAGCTCCTCGTTCTCCATCTGAGACAAGGATCACTGACTGTTCTTCTTTTGATGATTCAAAACCAACTCCCCTGTGTGCGCATCTGGGCCCCTATGCGTGGAGCATGCCGAGCGCTCCGCAGCGCCGGTCGGGTCAGGTGGAGTGCCTGAGCCAGCAGCCTCCGCCTGGCCCGGCCAAGGAGGTCTGCCTCCCCACCGCCCGGAACTGGCGGCTGCAGTGCCAAGTGCTTGGAGCGCCCTGTCGGGCTGGGCGGAGCGCCTGAGCCAGCGGCCTCCGCCTGGCCCGGCCAAGGAGGCCTGCCTCCCCGCCGCCCGGAACTGGCGGCTGCAGCGCCGAGCGCTTGGAGCGCCCTGTCGGGCCGGGCGGAACGCCTGAGCCAGCGGCCTCCGTCTGGCCCGGCGAAGGAGGTCTGCCTCCCCGCCGCCCGGAACTGGCGGCTGCAGCTTGGAGCGTTGGAAAAGACTCCTGGATGAAGGCAGAAGAGAAGCTGGGGGTTTGTGAGTTGACCCCAGGGCAGAAGAATCGTGGGCAGTGTGGAGGGATGCAGAATGAAGTCGGGCAAAATTAAGACACCCCACCGAAAATAAGACACCCTGTGTTTTTTTTGAGGGAAAAAAGTTATAAGACGGTGTCTTAAAAAAGGGGAAACACGGTAGTATTAAAAGCTGAACTAAAGTCCACAAACAAAACTTGCACGTAGGCCCGCAAGGAATCCAAATGTTGCAGGATATAATGCAATGCCATGTTGACCGTATAATCTACTGACCTATTAGCACGATAAGCAAATTGCAAGGGATCCAGCAAAGGGTCAGTAGTGTCTTTCAGATAGGCCAATACTAGTCTCTCATTACCACCAATGTTAGAGCAACCGGTCTATAATCGTTCATCAATCATTAGTTGTAAGTTACTTGGGGCTGAAATTCTTAGAAGGAGATTAACTTTCAAATCAATATCTGTTAATCCTGGGTATTGTCAAAATAGGTTCTTAATTGTGATTGCCATGGACAAATAAATCTAGGGGAAATTGAGAAGCAGGAGTCCACACAGTTGTAGGGAAATGTTTAGTCTGTTTTGTATTAAAATGTTAGGTTCTCACATAGTTCATCATCGTTCCCTTTGTTTCTGATGTTCAGGCTGTAAGTGTTGTTGCAACTCGGGGGAACTCTGAGATTTGCAGTAGTGCACAAAAATGTTTCAAGGAAAAGTCCTAAGGGGGGTGCACCAAAACCACCCTAATAAGGACTAAACATATTCAGTAACCACAGAATGCTGTCTATCTGGGGAAGGAAACCTGCTTTTTGGTATAAGAATGACATGAAGCATCCAGGAAAAAGAAGTGGCTGGTTGAATGGGAACCCTCAATAGGAGCACTCCACACTGCAACATTTTGATGCAGATCCCACTGTCTAAAAAAGAAAATGAGTGCATTATGTTCTTGTCTCCAGTACTGTTGCATTATATATTGATACTTGGTTGTTTTTTAAAGTATACATTCTCCCTCATAGACTGCAGATCTCATAAGAGCATTGCAAGAATTAGAAAATGCAGCCTCTGGGGATGCAGCAGTTCATCAGAAAATAGCCTCATTACCTGTGGAGGTTCAAGACGTGTCCTTGCTTGACAGAATAACAGGTAAGGGAAGTAGTACCATTGGCAGACATGTAGCTCATGACAGAATGTTAGGGCTTGCCAAGATTATTTATAATGTGTTGAATTATGAATATTGTTTTTCTTTCTAGACAAAGAATCAGGAGAGCAGCTTTCCAAGATGGTAGATGACGCCTGTATGTTGCTGGCGGATTACAATGGCAGGTTGGCAGCTGAAATAGATGATAGGAAGCAGCTAACTCGGATGTTGTCAGACTTTCTGCGATGCCAAAAAGAAGTCCTCTCAGAGAAAGAGCAAACATTGGAAGTGCGTGACTTTGTTGTGGTAGTTCTATTCTCTAGCTTTTCTTAATTAAAATGCTTGACCATGTTTAAACTTGCCCGTAAAGTTTAGATCTAGCTATTAGATCTGTTTTCTCTATCTTTTTCTTTCCAGCAGGTGACTAGGAGGGCTTCTGTCACTTGAAATTTTATTCACCATTTAATGATTAAGTATTTGCCCATATTCTTATTGTATATACCAGTCTGGGGGGTGGGGGGAATAGGCATTAAGATTTGACATTTAACATTTTATAAATATCAAATGACTCCTTGGACAAGTTTGATATTAGTAGATATATTTTAGGCATATACAGTGGTACCTCGCAAGACGAATGCCCTGCAAGACGAATTTTTCGCAATACGAATGAATGCGTCCTGCAATCTGATGGTGACTTCCAAGTCGAATTCGTTTTGAGAAAAATTCATCTTGCGAATCACGGTTTCCCATAGAAATGCATTGAAATTTAATTAATGTGTTCCTATGGGCAAAAAAAAAGAAATTTCAATGCATTCCTATGGGAAACCGTGATTCGCAAGACGAATTTTTCGCAAAATGAATTGACTCGTGGAACGAATTAAATTCGTCTTGCGAGGCACCACTGTATAGTGCATAATTTCCCAGTGATTGATTTTCCAGAATACATTACAGTGCAGTCCTAACCATGTTTTTTCAAATGCAAGTCCTATTTAATTCCATGGAGGTACTGTCCCAGGTTAGGATTGCAGCCTTAGTTGCACTTGGTTCCCACCGAAAACAATGTGACTTTGTCAGGACTAATTTTTCCCATTGATTTCAGTAGGACCGAAGTTGAAATCACTTAGCCTAGATCCAACCCATAGTCTCCACAAGCAAGTCTGCACAAGAAAGCTTTTGGTGAATTAAGCTAGATGCACATTTGTGAATCTTAATAGGATACACATACGGCTTAACGAGTTTCATATGCTGGTGAAACAGGTTAATGAGGATTATTTATTTTAATTTTCTTTCCTCGGAAGTATATAATTATTATTCAGAAGTTTATTATTATTATTATTATTATTATTATTATTATTATTATTATTATTTTACTTACTTAAATATATTCTAACAAATGTTCCAACAAACCTAGATGACAGCTCTGTGTTCCTACTATGGTGGTGATTGTTTTCTGAAAGGTGGTAGTGGAATAGCATTAGGATATTACCTAAATTAAGGTAGGTTGTAATGTTGGGTTATGTGCATATTTGCTCCCCCCCCCTTCAGTTAGAGAAGTAACAATGTTAGTTTCAGCAGAGAGCTATTTATAAGAGTTGCATCTATACTGACAATTTCCATTTGGGTTTACTAGCTTAAATTTAGATCCGCAGTACATAATGACCCCTTCCTAAAATTAATTGTGCCTTAAACATAAGAGCAATAACTTATTACAAAGTAGAACAAACCCCAACTTTGTTCATTAAGGTTCCTCTAACCTTCATGTGGGTAAGTATTGTCTTATAAATATTTTTTTAAAATACGTCTTCTTTAACATCTATCTAGCTTTTGTTTCAGGTGAGGAGCATGGACCATATCTTCTAATGGTGGCCTCTTCCATTAGTAATGCATCCTGCTAAAAATAAAATTCAGAATCAAAATCCTGCTTTGTCTCATGTTTTTGAAGATTGACAAGACATACCTGCAGATACCTTTTAATCATACTTGGCATAGGTTGCAGACACCATCTAAACAAAATGGAATACCTAAAACAAGCCACATAGCTGCCAATTTAATATTAATTTGCTGTTCATTTTTGCTAGAAATGTTAAGGCTCAATTTTATTAAATTTAAATTAGTAATTCCTCAAGCATTCCTGATAGATTTCATCTGTTTAGAATTAAAATATGCATATTGAGCCCAAGAGCCTTTAGCAAGAATGTTTGAGTTCACTTACTGCTAGCAACAGAGGAAATTTTATGTGATCTGTTTAGGTGATGTTTACCCTGTGCTGAATTTACCTTTGTTGACAACCACTATATCACATTAGTAGTAGCTGATCCCTTAGTCATAAGAACTATATTTTTTATCTAATTCAGCATTCTTTTCATAACAGCAGCTGCTTGCTTTTTGAGTAGCTCACAAATGGCATGAAGGTGATGATCCCTCCTTGGTGTTTTCTCCCCAGATATTTAGCGGTGCATTGCATTAGAACAGGATAGTTCCATTAGCTACCATTTTTAAGATTCATTGGCCTATCTTCATAAATTTAATCCTTTCTAAAGCTGTCACCACATATTTTGATAGTGAATTTAACACATGATTTCCCACTATGCTGAAGTTAAGAGGTCTGAGCCTAATCAGTGTTCGGATGTGCACTACCTTGAGTTATATAATGGAATAAAGGTGGGGAGTGGAGGGGGGGAAAGGCAGACGGATCTTTTCCTGGCTAGAAATTCACCACATGTCATGCAGTCAATAATTGCCATTATCTTAATATATGGCCATCTGAATTTGCCCTTGTAGCATGTTCCGTGTTGGCCCGAATATAAGCTGCACCTTTAAAATTCAGGGGGGGGGAGGACACAATACCTGAATATAAGCTGCTCCCTTAAAATTCCGCAGGCACTCGGGCCCCTTCCGTTTTACTGTACGTCTGTTTCAGCAACGATACCATAAAAGCCCATTTTTGTAAGCCACACTTAACTTTTCACGGTCGGAATTTGGGGGCAAAGGTGAGGCTTATATTCAGGCCAATACGGTAACAAACTGCCACTTGGTTTTTTCCAACTTTGGCTCTGTCGTGGCACGTATACCAGGAGTGGTAAGAGTGATCTAACTGATTCGCATAGCTGCAATTTGTCATCAAAATCTAACAATGTTAAATGTGCATGCATCCATTGAAATAAGTCAGCCTAATCATTTGTGCTTCCATGTGACTAGCAAGCTGAAACCATTCTTTCATAACTTGAAAGAATGTGAAAAAAAGAAAGCTGTGAAAAAGGATTGTAGTGCCTGTCAGTCAAGCGTGAAGAGAGGGTTTGCATAATACAGGGTAAAGAAGAAATTCCATCTCTGTAGGGCCCTTTGTGGGGTCCCTTTAGTGGAGGTTGGGCCACCCATGTCAGAGTGGTGGCCAAATTTTGCAGCTAACACAGTGGTTTTGATTGAATTTAACTTCCATGTGATTCTAGTACTGTGATTAAAAAATAGAAGCAAAACTTTCAAATCTAGTAGCTCTCTCAGTGCGAGCAGAATAACTTCGGAAGTTTTGACTATAAGCTATTGTCTGCAAGTGTGGCATGACATAGGAAAATATAAATTAATGTGAATGGCTATGGATTCTTGTGGCTCATGTCTTGTCATAGATTATAGCAGGCATGTCCAACTCCCAAGAGACTGTGATCTACTCCCAGTATAAAATAACTGGCAGTGATCTACCGATTGTCATTGGAGGAAGGCAGGAGTGTGGGTGGATCCCGTGATCTACCAGGATCAGCTGGGGATCTACCAGTAGATTGTGGTCTACTGGTTGGACATCCCTGGATTATAGGAAGCGGAGTGGAGAAATGGGAAAATTGCAGCGAGTAACATGCTAGGGGCAGAGGATGTAGAATTCCTTAGAACCCTTCCCAGAATTTCTATATCGTGCATGGTCATGATGCATGGTACAAATCTATCTTCTGGCAACACATATTATTTTTGCCACCTCCAACAACGGCAACCTATTTTTATTCATCTTGTCATGGATTATCATCTAGACTTCAACTGCCCTTCCCCGAGCCCACATATTTCTGTATTATCTTCAGACTAGTGTATTTCAGCCCGTTCAATAACGGGCTCTAGAAAATTCTGGGGTTCGGAGAAGCGCTTGCGCAGCGCTTCTCCGAACCCTGGGACCTGTCATTGCTGTTGGCGGCAGGGGGACAGGAACGGAGGAGGAGAAAGCGCTGCTTTCTCCTCCTCCGTTCCTCTCCCGCAGCCGCCGACAGCAAGGAGACCTCCCAGGGTTCGGAGAAGCGCTTGCGCAGCGCTTCTCCGAACCCTGGGACCTGTCATTGCTGTCGGCGGCAGGGGGACAGGAACGGAGGAGGAGAAAGCGCTGCTTTCTCCTCCTCCGTTCCTCTCCCGCAGCCGCCGACAGCAAGGAGACCTCCCAGGGTTCGGAGAAGCGCTTGCGCAGCGCTTCTCCGAACCCTGGGACCTGTCATTGCTGTCGGCGGCAGGGGGACAGGAACGGAGGAGGAGAAAGCGCTGCTTTCTCCTCCTCCGTTCCTCTCCCGCAGCCGCCGACAGCAAGGAGACCTCCCAGGGTTCGGAGAAGCGCTTGCGCAGCGCTTCTCCGAACCCTGGGACCTGTCCTTGCTGTCGGCGGCAGGGGGACAGGAACGGAGGAGCGCTTTCTCCTCCTTCCTTCCTCTCCCCCAGCCGCCGACAGGAAGGACGCGTGCACTCTCTCCCCCCCCCACCTCCAACCGCCGCTCCTCTCACGGGCCAGGGAGGGTTGTGAGGAGGCCTTCGCCGGCCTCCACCCTCGCTTCCCTGACGTGCCCTGCAGTGAGGCAGTGTCCGGCGGGAGCGGCGGTTGGAGGAGGCAGAGGGGGGGGGAGAGTGCGCGCGCGCAGTCTCTGCTGTCCAATCCCTGTATCCCTGGGGCACATGCGCAGTACCCCAGGGACACACGGGACAGCTTGGACGCAGGGACATCTTGGACATTATTATATAGGATTCCTTGTTTCACTGGCTGGTATTCCATGCTTCTGCATGTAGTGATGACTTCTCCCAAATTAAGATACAGTGGTGCCTCGCTTTACAAATGCCTCGCACAACGAAAAACTCGCTAAACGAAAGAGTTTTGCGTTGTGCAAGGCATTTGTAAGACGACAAATTTTTCTATGACCGCCGCTTCGTCTTACGAAGTGCAGCCATAGAAAGCGGCAAAGGAAGATCAGCTGTCTGCGCGGGAAGCTGACAGCTAATCTTCCTTTGCCGGGG
This sequence comes from Zootoca vivipara, assembly GCF_965207765.1. Lineage (NCBI taxonomy): Eukaryota > Metazoa > Chordata > Lepidosauria > Squamata > Lacertidae > Zootoca > Zootoca vivipara. The sequence goes on along the minus strand of NC_142595.1, from coordinate 5,269,556 downwards.
GGACGGAGCCAAAACGCGGCGGTGCGGCGGCTGCCCCTGCCTGTCTTCCCCTTGGCTCGGGAAAGACAGGCGGGGGCAAGCCACTGCACCGCCCCGCACCACCGGCACTGAGGTCTCCAAAGTTGCGCTCCGTGTCGGGGGAGGCAGGCGAGAGGCGGCGGCGGGAGAAGGTCTTCCCTCGCCTCTCTCCCCGTACCCCCGGCACGGAGCGCAACTTTGGAGGCCTCCGAAGTTGCGTTCCGTGTCGGGGGAGGCAGGCAAGGCAGTGGCTGGGAGAAGAGAGCTTCTCCCCCCGCCGCCTTGCACACAGCCGGCATCGGACGGGGCTTCAGAGACCTCCGAAGCCCCGTTGCATGCCGCTGCCAGTCCCCCAGAGCCTATAGGAACGCATTGATTAAATTTCAATGCATTCCTATGGGAAACTGGGACTCGCTAGACGAAAAATTCGTTACACGAATTGACCCGTGGAACGAATTAATTTCATCTAGCGAGGCACCACTGTACTGCACTATGTAGGGTAGTTTCAGGTAGGTAGCCGTGTTGCTCTGACGCAGTGGAAATTAAAAAATTGTCCAGTAGCACCTCAGAGACCAACTTAGTTCTGGGTTTAGGATTTCGTCAGAACAAACTTAGTTGCTCTAAGGTGCTACTGGACAAATTTTTAATTTTCTTATGTAGTGTTTGGATTCCAGAAGTTGTATGTTGTCATATCAAAGCTGCAGCCTAAAAAGTTTGAATTCAAGCTGGTAAAGGCTGACAACTGGTTCAGTATGACTCTGGATTCAGGTCAGTTCCAGTCCATATAGGGAAGTGTACGATTCATACTTACTGTAAGTTAGGGTGAACCACTACAAGGTTGGAACAAGTTCCCTTTTCCCCAGACCCACCCTATTCTTCTGATCATAAATTTTTAAAACTGATTTTTATCATTGATTTTACACAGTTGTAATCTGCCCTTGGTATTCCTGGTGAAGGGTAAATAAGAAATTAGTAACAACTTACATAATTTCGAAACTCCTAAGGTCCACGAAGCATGTATGAAATAAAAGTAGCATTCAGTATTAACATTTGTACTGTATTCCAGTAAATTATACCCTTAACCCTTGAAATGGCAGGCCTTTCTTCTGCCTTTTACTTCTCAGACTCTTAAAAGGAACTGATGTAGAAACCAAATCAATCCCAAAGGACAGTTGTACCTTGGAAGTTGAACGGAATCCATTCCGGAAATCCGTTCAACTTCCAAAATGTTCTGAAACCAAAGCGCAGCTTCTGATTGGCTGCAGGTAGGCCACGGAAACCCCATCGGACGTTCTGGTTCCAACACAGACTTGCCAATTTGTGGTGTTCAGGAGCCAAAATGTCTTGAGTGCCAAGGTGTTCGGGATCCAAGGCATGACTGTATAGAATTGTAGAGTAGGAAAGGACCCACAGGGTCATCTGGCCCAAATGTAAAACAAAACAAAAAATGTACATATGAGTAGGAGTCAAGGCACTTCAGGTTGAAACTAGTGAGTATACTACCGCACAAATTAATCTTTGTGGTTCATAGAATTGTAGAGTTGCAAGGGAAAACAAATTTCATCTGTTCCAACCCCCTGCAGGAATCTTGCCCAACGTGAGGGCTGGAACCTATGCCCTTTTAAAATGTGGGGTTTGGGGGGTCACTGAGTTGCACTGATTACAGTGGTACCTCGGTTTTCAAACATTTCCTTTGACAAACATTTCGGTTTTCGAATGCCATAAATCTGGAATTAAATGCTTCTGTTTTTGGACACACCTCAGAAGTTAAACATGCCATGCAGCTTCCACTGAGTCCAGGATCCTGAGACCTAGCTGTCGGCTATTGAGGTTTCGGTTTTCAAATGTTTCAGAACTTGGAACGGTCTTCCAGAATGGAGTACTTTTGAAAACCGAGGTGCCACGGTATATATTTTGTGATTTTATATTTTGATTTTGTTCTGTGAACCGCCCTGAGACCTCTGGGTATACGGCGGCATATAAATTCAAATAATAATAACCCACGACCCTGAGATTAAGAGTCTCCTGCTCTGTTGTCTGAGCTACCGGGCAGATCTATCCAAATAATAATTCTGGCTTGCTTCTGGCACAGGTTTTTGGTTCATTTTAGCTCCCCACATATACTTTGCCACACGAGCTTATCCCTTCACAGGGAAAGTATATCTTTTTATAGTATAGGGCAAGTAAGATTGCATTTGTATGTATTCTGTGTTTGAGGGAGATTATGCCTTGCCACTGATTATTGAGCAGTTGTAGCCTTAGCCTCTACTCTCTTTCCCTTCCGCCTGTCATTTTTGTGAAGTCATTTAGATAGGGAAGGCTTTCAGTTGTATCCAGTACAGTGCTAAGTAACTATCCCATCAGCACAAGGATTTCTTTTTTTGGAACCAGACATCTTGCTACTTCCCCACCCCTGCCCTAAATCTGTTTTAGGGGTTCGCCCAGTCCTCCAGACCAGATTTGTGAAGAGCATGGCAGGAAGGAAGGAGTTCTGCTCAAGCCAGAAGCCCTTGTGCTGATAGGACACTGGATTGCAAGCCTCGGAGGTCATGGGAAGTGGAGGCCGAGAAGAATACCTGCGCTCTCTGTCTACAACAGTGGCTGCTTACTCAGTCACGGGGTGGGATGTAGTTGTAGCCTGTCGTGGCTATCCCTCTTGCCCCCTTGTGGGCAAAAGGCCTTGTACCATCCCTGGCCGCTATGGATTGCCCTATAGCCTACCATCCACAAATCTGAACTGCCGTCTTGGGCAAGTTGGGGGGGGGACAAGAGTGGGGAAGTCTTCAGTCTGCTGCTACAACTGCCTCCTTTGGAGGAGGGTGCTCAAAGTGCAGTCAGTCTGTCATGCTCCACCAGGGGCACTCTGGAATGGGGCTGATGACCCTTAAGCCAAAAAGCCAAGTGCTGTCTGTGGAGCATGATAGTGCAGCAGTTTCATAGCATCATGGAATTCTAGAGTTGGAAGGGACCCCAAGAGTGCAGCCCCCTGCAATGCAGAAATCTCAATACATAGCCCCCCATCCAATTTGAAACTATTCTGGACCCTTCTTAGTTTTGCAAACATGATAGTTTTATTGTGCTACTAGGAGGTTTATCCTGCTTGTTTTTCTCTAGAGCTCCAGATGATAAGACAGGCACCCCCAAACTGCGGCCCTCCAGATGTTTTGGACTACAATTCCCAACTTCCCTGACCACTGGTCCTGTTAGGTAGGGCTCATGGGAGTTGTAGGCCAAAACATCTGGAGGGCTGCAGTTTGGGGATGCCTGTGATAAGACATGACATAAACTTGAGCGCACAATAAGCCCCCTGCTGGATCAGTCCAACAGTCCATGTAGTGTAACAGTCTGTGCTCACAGTGGATTACTATATTCCTGTTGGAATCCCATAAGCAAGATATGAGTGCCCTAGCCCTCCTCTGCATGTGATCTCCAGCCATATTGCCTCTGATACTGGACATTTTACATAACCATCATGAGTAGTAGCTACTGATGTGCAAAGTTATGGAGAATAAGGCTAATCCTCTTCTAAAGCTGACCCAAGTTAGTGATTAACTCAGTGTTTCTCAACCGCTGTTCCGCGGCACACTAGTGTGCCGCGAGACGCTGGCTGGTGTGCCGCGACGTGCGGCGACGAGAAGGGCGATTTGCATTGTCACGTGCCTGGCGGCCGCCAATAATCAACACTAACCCACTGGAAAGGAAGCCGGCCGGGTCACGACGCGGAGCGTGCGCAGCTCTCAACAGCCACCACCACGGGAGGGTGGTTTTAGACAAACTTAAAGAAGCTGGCTGGATGAGCTCAACCTGAAACTTGCTGAGCAAAGGATTGTGCTGGCAGAAATCAGCGGCTTGTGAAGCCTTATTACAGGAGATTGCAACCAACACAGCAATTGGCAAGTGTTTCTTACAGTCATAATTATATAGTCAATATAGGGCGGCACAGAGTTAAATTTTTTAACTTTTTTAATGGTGGTGTGCCTCGTGATTTTTTTCATGGAACAAGTGTGCCTTGGCCCAAAAAAGGTTGAGAAACACTGGATTAACTTGTAGTGAATCCTAACATATGGAGGCAGTTGCATACATGCCATGGCCTCACGTGCAGCACTGAAAGGCTACTGATCCTAAAGTAGAGGGGGGAGCATGTGTGCCCTGGATGTGGAACTGCTATAGCATAGCATTTGTTACCCATGTGCTCATCCAGGAGCTGTCTTTACTTCTTGGTTTTTGTAATAGAGGAGTGACAAGTTGCATGCTTGGTTTGCTCTTCTCCATAAGCACCTCAGGGCATAGTACTAGATACAGCTAGCTAGTAAATTCCTATCTGGCACCTCTGTACAAGGGATTAAGGCATGGATATCCAAATTTCTGGCTCTGAGTTAGACACATCTGTACGTTCTTTCTAAATATAGCAAATAATTATTATTTTAAATGGCCAGAGGATCAAAGCTGGTAGGATGTTGCTAGAATAAATTCCTTCTCAAAAGACCAAATAGCCCATTGCATATTATTTATCTTTTCAGTGTTTTTAGTACTATATACAATCTTGAGCATTTTATATAATGTTTACCAATAAATAAGCATAAAAGAGCACCCCCTGAATAATAGTACTGCCATTTATCTCCATGATGACAAACACATTTGGTATTTAGGTGTTGACCGCAATCCTATTTTTGACTAATGCCCTTTCCCCCGACATTTTCGACTCGCCCTTATAATGAATAAGAAAGCCGTGGTCCTTCAGATGCTGTTGAACTCTGTCATCATTCCCTGACCAAGCTGACGGGAGTGAAACAACATCTGGAGTGACACACGTTGACTACTACTGCTTTAAAAATACTCTGAATTGTGTCACAAAGCAAATACATTACAGTCTCAGTAAATTGTACATGCTGAGTTCCAGATTTATGATTGGCAGGTGGTTTGCGGCCTCCTTTCAGGTGGCGTGAGAGACCCCCCCACAAGGATAGACTGTTGAAGGCTCTTTCTAGAATAAATAAAATTAAAAATCCACTTCTGGATTCTGGTGTAACTATTAAAATGTGCCAGGGTGAAGAGAAAAAGGAAGCATTGTCAGGTAAGGGATAGGAGTTCCTGGATTTCCATCTCTATAGGCATCAGTCAATTCAATACTATAACAAAATTGCAAATTGTAGCTGTTCTTGGTAGGCAGAATATGGTTTTGATCAGGACTGTTCTGCTTTCTTCTCTGAAGGCTGTTGGATCCTGAGCCTTTTCTCCATGTTTCTTAGCAACAACAGTTTTGTATACTAGCACAAGCTCCCCCTCATGCCATGCTATATTTGGCTATTGGCCTTCCTTTTACAAGGCCACCCCACCTGTACTTATGGAGTCATGACCTCTTCCCAACAGCAGGATGAAAAAATGTACCCTGCACATGGCAACCACTCAGATCCACTCCCGGCTGCCACCAGGCCTTGAAGTCACATGTGGGTTGGTAGAGCCTAGCAAGAGCTGCATTGTTGGACACCTTGCTGATCTCAGTGGTTGCCAGAATTGCATGTATGCCCGCCACTTCTAGATTTGTTGGAATGAATCAATTGTTCTACCCTGTCTATTCAAGCCTAGCTGAGTCAAAGAGCCAGCAGTCTTTCAAGCTGCCTCATGTAGTCAGTGGAGGTCTTCCGAGAACAAACCAGAATAGTAAACTTCATTGCAGCAAAATGTAAGAACTTCTGGTTTGAACACAAAATTATGGCTTCAGAAGCTGGATTCTTTTAATGCAGTGTCTTTCAATACTTTTACCCTGTTCCAGTTTGTCGTTGTCTCAGGGCTGCTTGAAGATTTTAGAAGTGTGTGAGAGGGGGTGATCTTCATTAGTTGTCATTAAAATACTAGGTGAGAGCCAATATAATTCAGCTCTTTAAGTTGATTTCTAAAGCTTTCAAAATATTTTAGATTGGTCTGTAAAAGAATGCTTTCCTGATGTTGGACTCCCAACTCTCATTAGTCCCAGCTAGCATAACCAATGCCGAAGATGGTGGCAACTGGACCACAGCAACATCTGCACTGCCACAGCCCCACTCTGAAAGTATTTAAAATATGTACTGTACGGCCTGCTTTTTGCTACCAAAAAGGCATCCCACAGTGGGTTTCAACCATAAAGCATTAAAAACAAGCATAGTAAAAGCAAATTAATAATGTCAGTGAAATTTCATCACATCCAACTGAGTGGACAGCAAATCGCCCAGAGGCCTGAGTAAATAAATAGGTCTTTAGCTGGCACAGAAAACTAAAAACTTAGTACCAGCCTTCTAGGAAGGAAATTGCACAATTGGGGTGCTTGCACTGGGGGTGCCCTCTTCCATGTCACTGCATACTGAATTTCAGGCACCACCAGAGGGATATCTTCTACAGATCTTTAAAGCACAAGCAGGACTATATGGGGAGCAGGTGCTCTGCCAGATTTCTACGTCCTAAGATGTTTAGGGCTTTTAATTTCAATACAGGCACCTTGAAGCTGATTCCGTAGCAGAGGTAGCCGGTGCAGTTCTTTTAACTGGTGCAGTTTCTAGAAGGATGCCATGTTCTGCACCATGCAGGGTGTGTTGCAATAGTCCGAAACTAGGGTTGTTAGTGCATGGGACAATCTATTCCCATCCAGGAGCAGTAACAGTTGCTGTGCTAACTTTTCACCAAGGAAGCTACTTGTGCCTCCCATAAAATGCTGAACCCAGGAGGAACCCCAAGCTATGTCCCTGTTCTATGAGAGGGAGGGTGGCCCAGTTCTGAACAGGCAATCTTCCCAATTTCCAAACCTGGGAATGCTCACTTACAGTACTTCCTTATGAAGATTCAGCCAGAGCTTATTAGCTCTCATCCAACTCACCATTGTGTCAAACCACTGACCAGAACCCAGTGTATCCTGACTAATGAAACTGAAGGAGCTGTGTTGACATGCTCCCCCTCCCCAACCCCTTAATTTTTGTGCCCTCTCCTAGGCCTACACCCTTAGCAGGGAGTCAGCCTGTCCAGCCCCTAGGTATGCCCCTGGATCAGCATCTTGGTGACATCTCACTCCAGTTCTAATGAGCACTCCTAGTAGCTTTGAGTAGATATTAAACAGCACTGTGGACAGAATGGGACCAGGCACCCCGCAGCATAACTGCCATGGAGCTGAGCTACAGTCTCCCAATGCTATTTTCTGGGAAATGGCCCTGCAGGTAGAAATGGAACCACCACAAAACCAGCAAGTTCACTGTCTTCAATTCTCCCAATAAAGGACTTCCATCAGGATAACCAGAGCTGATCTGGTCCCCAACCTGGAATGAATCCAGATAATTGGTTCCATCCAAAAGCATTAAGCGCTACCACCCTCTAGAGCAGGCATCCCCAAACTTCGGCCCTCCAGATGTTTTGGACTACAATTCGCATCATCCCTGACCACTGGTCCTCTTAGCTAGGGATCATGGGAGTTGTAGGCCAAAACATCTGGAGGGCCGCAGTTTGGGGATGACTGCTCTAGAGCAGGCACGTCCAACTCCCAAGAGACTGATCTACTCACATAATAAAAATGCTGTCTGTGTTCTACCCATTGTTATTGACAGGCAAAGTTGTTGGGGGGAAATCTACCATGATCTACCACAGACGTCCAGTGATCTACCAGTAGATCATCTACTTGTTGGACATGCCTGCTCTAGAGCAGTGGTCCTCAACCTTGGGCCTCCATATGTTTTTGGCCTACAACTCCCATGATCCCTAGCTAGCAGGACCAGTGGTCAGGGATGATGGGAATTGTAGTCTCAAAACATCTGGAGGCCCAAGGTTGAGGACCACTGCTCTAGAGCACTTACCCAAAAAAGGAATTCTTGCAACCAAGCGATGATTATCAAACACTTCTGGGTTCTACTTGGGTTTTTTGGGGAGCAGGCAAACTATAGCCTCCATGAGGACTGCAGGCACCCTCTCACAGAGATGTATTCACTACACATTGGAATCACCTGGTTAATTCCCTCCGGCTGGATCTAAACGGGACGAGAGGATGTGGTTGGCTGAACAGCCTCTAGCAACTTATGCACAGCCATTGTTCATTTGTTATGTTTATGTCCCACCCTTTCTCCAAGGAGCTCAAGAAGACGTACATGGTTCATCCTCTCCCTGTTTTATCCTCATAGTGACCCTGTGAGGTAGGTTAGGCTGAGAGATAGTGATTGTCCCAAAGCCACTCAGTGAGTTTCATGGCTAAATGGAGATTCGAATTTGGGTCTCCTGGGTACAATATTCTAAGTACTACACCACATTGGCTCTCACTGTTGTTCTTTGTGACTTATTAGTGATAATACAAGTTAACCAAACCATCAGTTAATCATTGTACACAAAGGTCCTGATACAGCTCTAGCCATGCCATGTATTGATATGCAATTAGTTTTCCCAGAATGTACATGATTCAAATGCTCAACACATGGAATGATGCATTGTGGATGGACACTGGGTGAGCATTTGGATCAACACCCAGTTTTCACCTGTAATTTTTGACCAAATAAGTGTAAAGTTAGTGAAAGCAAAAACTGGAGGGTACCACGTTATGTCATAGAATAGTTTCTCTCCCTGCTGTTATCTCTGCAGTTTGAATTTGTTTACTCTTCACTCACAGCTCTAGCTTTGGGGCAATGACAGCTCACAGAGTTCACATGCAGCACTAACCTACGGTTAAAGTTCTCTAGTGTTTAAAAAAACAAGTATGAATGTGGTTGACGAGCAACCTTTAACCATAGTTAAATTGCTGGGCTGGGTTTGCACATAGCACTAAGCTATGGTTTAATAAACCATAGATTAGCATTATGTGTGAACCATGCCACTTGTGGGGCTGCCTTTGAACTGTTCAGAAGCTTCACCTGGGAATAAAATGTAGCTGTAAGAGTTTCAAACAGAACCTGTTGTAGCAACAGATAAAACAAATGTCTACTGGCTTCATGTTCGCTTCTGGAAGCAATTCAAAGTGCTTATATTATCCTTTAATGCTTTATATAATATGGACTATGATATTTAAAGGGCCCCTTCCACTTGTACACAGTTGCTCTTTCTTTGGTCTGCACAAACGCACATGCTACTGATCATGCCTTCAGAGACTAACTGGGTCTCTCTTTTGTCACAGCCAGATTATTGAACTCTCCTTCAGGCTGTCCACCTGACACACACACACACCCATGTCCACCTCCTTTTTCCTCTGGTTTAGTTTGTAACTTCTCTGCCGATATAAATTCTGCTAGGATTACAATTGCTTTGTACTGTATTTCTTTGCTTTGTATGCATTTTTTCACTGCTTTTGTTAGCCACTGAAGAGTATTCAGGGAAAAGTGGGCTTATGAATACCAGTTGTTGGGCATTGTGAGTAGAAGAGTAATATTATGCTCCTGTCTTGCTTGTGGGCTTTCCATACTCATTGTTAGCTCCTGGAAGAACAGGGTGTTGAACTAGATAGGCCTTCTGATCCAGCAGGGTGGTTCTTAATTTTTTTAAATAGAAATTTAGGCTCATTAGAAATTGCTGGGTTGGACCAGTACAATGAAAAAATGACATTTGTTCCTATACAGTGGTACCTCGGTTCACAAACACAATTGGTTCCGGAAGTCTGTACTTAACCTGAGGCGTACTTAACCTGAAGCGAACTTTCCCATTGAAAGTAATGGAAAGTGGATTAATCCGTTCAAGACGGGTCCGCGGAGTACTTAAACTGAAAATACTCAAACCGAGGCGTACTTAAACCGAGGTATGACTGTACAGTGATAGATTTATTCTAAGCATTATGTACTGTGAAATATCTGCCGGCCACAGATGTCAGGACATAAATGGAGTGAGAGAATATATTAATGAATTTTTTCAATCGCAAGTAGCATGGCTTTCTTTGGAAGCCTAGTTAAATAGTTGCCTAGTTGTAAGCCAAGTATTGTCTAAAGGGGTTCTTGACTGAGACACCCTCCAACAAAGCAGAAAGACAGTTGGGTTATTGCAGAGTTGGCATAAATAAAAAGATGCAGCACATAGTGTGCAGTCTACAACCCAGTTACTGCAGACATGATTCCTTGTTATATGAAATTGTCCTGGAGGAAATAGCTTCTAGACTGAAATGTAATATGAGACTAATTCATAAGGCATTAAGTTTGAGTCTGATTACTTTTGCATCCCTCTTGTTAGTAGATATTTGCCAGAACAACCATAAACATAACACTGTCCATTGTAAAGTCCTTCCAGATCATTCCAACCTGTGGACACCGTTGAAATAGTTCTAAGCATAATGCAGTATTATTATTATTTTATTTTTAAAAAGATTGTATAAAATGTCATATTTAGGGGAGAGTCCATAGCTCTGTGGAAAAGTACATGCTTTGTATGGCGAAGGACGGTGGGGTTCTCACCATTTCCAGTTAAAAGGTTCTTGTGTAACAAGACTGGGAAAGACCTCTGCTTGAAGCCATGGAGAGCTGCTGTAGATATCATCGCATCAATGATTTCAGTCAATATACGGCAGTGTCCTATACCCATGTCAGTTTTGAAAATAGGCAAAATCAGTACTGACCACTTATATCCTCTTTCTTTAAAAAGAAAAGAACATTGGAGGAGCTTAGGTGGAGATCCAAGTAACGTACAGTCCAGGCACTGATTAGGCCCATGCCTGCTTCACTTCAGTAATGTTTCAGCATGGAACATAGTCCTAAATTACAAAATAAATTCCCGATTGCTAATTTGGAATTCCACATACGGTAGTAGATCTGCTTTTGAATTTACTTGGGGCTGTCATTCCTGCTTACTTTGCTCACCAACCCCACCTGCCGGTCCACCCCTTTGCCATCTTCCTTCTCCCAAAACCTGACCATACTCTCCTTTACACCTGACTATTCCCTGCTCTCTTACACCTCACCCACCCCCTTGCCTATCCCTTCACAGTTCACCCAACCCTTCCACACTCACATGGGCCACCTGCCACCCACTCGGCTCACTTGCTCACCTGCCTGCTGTTCAGTCATGACTGCAGTTGCCGTGGCTTCCTATTGGCTATGAACTACAGCATGACAGCCTTGCAATTTTATTATATAGTTAGAAAATTGTGACACTTGCTATGCTACTTAATCTACTTAAACCTTCCATTTAATTCACTAATTTTTCAAAATATAAGCATAAAAAAATAAGTTGGAAGGTGAAGGGCCTAAGAGGATTCCTGCCCCTTTAAAAGTTGCACAGAAGTGAGGATGTGAGGCAAGGACAAATGACACATAAATTCAGGCCTGCATCAGGCTCCACATACATATAAATCTGCTATGAAGGATGCAAAGAAAATCCATGCCCAATAGCTATACCTTGCTATTTCAAGGTCTGTGCCAGAGATAGCTAATGTGGTGCTGTTCATATATTTGTGGATAGCAGCTCCCATCAGCCTCAGCCAGAATTGTCAATGCTGGGGAATCTATCAGATCTTGAATTGTACCATTGAGGAATAGAGAGATTCACTTCCAGTAGAGGAAATTGCAGATTATCTTTCTGTCAGCTCTCCACTAACAGAAGATGATGATTTATAACATGGTGATTTATAATAGCCAGATATTGGCTATTAAATCACTCTGGAAATAGTGGTCAAGGGAACAACCTCAAATGCTCTGATCAAAGCCGTTTTCTGCTGTCTACGCCTGGTGGCTGAGTTGTTAATAACATCAAAAACATCAAAAGTATCCAGTATGGCAAAGGTACTTTTGGATCTCCCATTGGCTGTTGGTATTGTTTGACAGTTGATGGCTGAACAATTTAAAATGATCAGATCAACGTTTGATGAAAGGGGGACAAAAAATGAATTGTAGAGATAAGAAATGAAAAATGGAACTGGAGCTTACCTAGAGATTTCAGACAAAATTGATAAAAAGCTGACAGGACTGGATGATGAATCAGCAAAATTGGAGAAAGCAGATGGTGAAATGAAAATTCCTCTTATACAAGGGTTTGGAGGAGAAGGGAAAGATAAAATCATAAATGGAGAGATGGAGAATCATCCGGATTTGGTATTGATAGACTTGAGAGGGAAAAGGCTTTGAGAAAGTTTCAGTCCTGGCTTTTCTTCAGTTCTGGAAGGAAGAAAGTATTCTGCATACTATTTGGAGCAAATTCAGAGAAAGATGCTATAAATTTATGGTCTTTTAACCCAATTTCTAAGCTTTTACAAAGCATTTTTATATGCAGATTTAAAAATATATATTAAAAGCCACATTGAGGTAACATTCCACCTTTTTTACAGGTCCTGCTGTTTGTCATTAGCTTTCTTGATGAGCAAAATGTCAGAAAGTGGTTTTCTCTCACTTGTGCTATGCAGTTTCACTTGCTTAATTTCTGCATGCCAGGTTGACGCTAAAGACGTAAGTACAGGGTCAGCAAAGAAACCCATTGCCTCCGTAATTGCTGACTTTTCATATAATGCAGTGGTGGCCAAACTCGGCCCTCCAGCTGTTTTGGGACTACAATTCACGTCATCCCTGACCACTGGTCCTGTTAGCTAGGAATGATGGGAGTTGTAGTCCCAAAACATCTAGAGGGCCAAGTTTGGCCACCATTGATATAATGCAAGACCAGTCTAGAAAATCACCGTGAGGGCATAAAAATCCACCCTACCCTGAAAAAAGGTTGCTTTTTTTGCGTGAGGAAAAAACAGTCTGTACCTGAAGACAGAAGGTGAACAACTAAGAGAAGCCCTTGAAGGTTTGACAGGCGGCCTATATGAGTCTGCACACTGGCCATGAAGTAGACCTTAAAAGGGGGAAATGGCATTTTGAGAACTGTTTGAGAACAAGTAGTGAATGGGCTAAGTGTGGAAGAGAGTCTCCTAAAGTTCTCCATGTTTTTCAGGAATACAAGCGCAAGTTAGCCAGAGTCTCTCAGGTACGGAAAGAACTCAAGTCACGGATCCAGACCCTTCCTGACCTTTCACGACTCCCCAATGTCACAGGAAGTCAGGTGCATCTTCCATTTGCAGGAGACGTCTATAATGATGATTGACATTCAGATGTTCCACTGGAATGAGGAATTGGGCAGATGGATTGATATTTTTGTATATTTGTTGAGAGTAGTACTTCAGTGTTCTAATTTATAAGAAATGTCAAATGTTGCTTTGTTTACTATGTTACTGAAACAGTGGTGAAGCAGGTACTATGTAAGAGGCAGAATCTCTCTGTTATTATGTTTAAAAGAAAGAGTGATTATTACAATTTAACTTTTGTACTCTGATTGGATCCAGGAGAACATTGTTTCTATTTTGCTCTTTCTTATGTGATCTTTACTGGATATAGGTCTTATAATTTAAACTAATCATATAAGACTCTGCACATAGTAAGTGAAGAAATGCAAAAATAGGTCTTTTGACTCCTGCAATTTGGTTTGAAATGTGTCAGTAATTTTTTTCTTCTCCAAAAAAGTCATTGTCTTAATATTATGTCCTTTTAAAACTTTTGAATACAAATTATATTAAAAACAGATGTTGAATGACCAAAAATGACCGTAGTTAAGTGGATTAGAATGCTAAATGATTTAGAATTTTAATAGTAATCACTCCTCCTCTCTGAAGGTTGATTTTTTTTTTATAGTCAGCAACCATATGTTTGCATTGTAATCATTTTCTACATAAATCCAAATAGAAAAACCTCATCTTAGAGGAGAAACAGGCCAGTGAGGGTAATTGGAATGGTTATATAGGACTGAATCTATACTTTTTTACAATTAACTGTGCTTAGCAGTAAAAAAAAAATGTTTAGAGGTTCAATCCTATAGCTGTCCACTCAGAAGTAAGTCTCACTGTATTCAGTGGCTTAATCCAGACTTAAGTGTGCAAATAATTGCAGCACAAGAACATAATTCTGTAGTGTGCTATATTCATTAGATGGAGCACTGAGTGTCTTTTCTCTAATGGGGAACTCATCTGATGAAGTCAGCTTGGAAGGTTACTGCCATGTTAATTGCAGAAAAGCTCCAACAAATCACTCCCAAGCCTGGAATGTTAACTTGGGAAAAGTTTATTCCTGACTACTCATGGTGAGGAAGTTCCCACTGATATATGGCCACTGCCTTTCAGCATATTTACCTATTTGCTTGCACAGACAGCTTCCAGTTTAGTCTATGGGCAGCGGAGTCTAAAAATGGGGTGGTTCTTGCCATCTGGGGCCAGTGTGCACATTTGCTGTAGATGCTAGTCACAAAATTGCAGGGCATCGCTTAGGAAAATGGTTGCAGGCATGCCCCCCACCAGCAGGAAAAAGGCATCTACTATTTGTTCCATTCTTGTTCAATGATGCTCTCAACGATTACTTTAATACATTAAGGATGTTTTCCAGTTAATTTGACCAGTCTTGCACCACCAAATTAGGTCAAATCTGCAAAACTTAAAGCCCCAAACTGGACATTATGTATATTTGGCAATTTATTTTACACATTTAATGTACTTTTCCACTGTCACCTATTAGTTACCAGCGGTCAGCATGGCTGATCATATTCTAGGGCAGGGGTGGGCAACCTAAGGCCCGGGGGCTGGATGCAGCCCAATCGCCTTCTCAATCCGGTCCGCGGACGGTCCGGGAATCAGCGTGTTTTTACATGAGTAGAATGTGTCCTTTTATTTTAAAATGCATCTCTGGGTTATTTGTGGGGCATAGGAATTTGTTCATTCCCCCCCCCCCCCATATAGTCTGGCCCACCATATGGTCTGAGGGACAGTGGACTGGCCCATGGCTGAGAAAGGTTGCTGACCCCTGTTCTAGGGTCATTAGCAATCCGAAAAGGCTACCTCATTTATTCACCCTGGGTGGTGAATTCATCCCACCCCTCAAAGACATAGATTTTATGTTGCAATGTCAGATACAGATGTGATTAGAAGGTATGAGCACTCCTTTCTATGACTACATGTATATTGAAATTTAAATATAGGAAGTGGCCTTAAGTGACACCGCCCTGCTATCTGGCAAACATTTAACTCTTAACCGTCTCATCTAAAATTAGACCAGTGAAGTTAATCACATTTCCACCACTGGAAAAATGTTGAATGCTAGTGGCAGATAAAACAAATTATTTCACAGGAAACATGCTATTTTGAATACAGCTACTTAAATATGTGAAAATGTTATTCCTCTTTCTGGGGCAAAACCCTAATGGTCCCTGCACTCAAAACAGTTTGATACAGTTTGTTGCTGCTGTGGCTCCCTTATTGGAGCAGTTTTGGATTATACACAAAAAGCATTTCTATGTCGGTTTTGAATGCTTAGCTGAGGTGTATCCACTTCTGTTACCTATCGTGCTGTTTGCAAAGTTTGATCCAGCAGAGGTAAGCACATCTAAGACCAATTAATTTTGAATGGAAAAGGAAGTATATGCTTAAATTTGAGCCAGAGAAATCATTGAGGAATAAAATTGCTTAACTTTTGCATCTTGCTGGATTATTTATGGAAGATACCTGCAAACTGTAAGGGGAAAAAACACTCTGCTTGTATTTTGAACAGCTTGTGCCTGATAGTTTTTTTGTTTTATTGTATTATCATAGTCCTAAAATACTGACAGACACATGTCAGAATGCAGCAAGATGAAAGGTTGTTGGTAATCTCAGTTTATGCTTCACATTTAAAAAATGAGGGGAAGGAGAGGGATTTCAAGGTGTTGAAAATTCTCTATGCTGTTAGGACTTTTCATGGTTCAGACACACAGATCCAGACTAATATTTCTCCTTTTTCTAATCAATTCCATTCCAGACATCAGGAGGTTATAATATCCATATTTAACAGAGTATATAATTACAATTTCTTTTTCTCCAAAGGACACAGGAAAATTCCATTCACACCACACAGAATTGCCTAAGTTTAAAATATAAACCTCAATTTGTTATGCATCTGCTTTTTTGCATGCAGTGTTTAGCCACAGATTAGTGTTTCGTATACGAGCCTTTGGCTAATGCACTCCCACCCCTTAATTGGAACAAGCCAATTTGTGACTAGTAATGATGCCTGCTGGTTTCACTAAACCATAGCAAACGGCAGTGCTGTTTTTCTAGAAAAAGAGGCACCGGAGCTCACCATGAACTTCTGCCTTGTTCTTTTATAATGGCAACAGTGCCCACCTGAGAGGTGCCGGAGCTGAGCTCCTGTGATCTCTGGCTGAAGAAAAGCCCTGGTAAGCAGTAGACCACAGTTCCATCTTTGAACATAACAAGAAGCTACATTTGAAAATGGAAGTGAAAGCTACCAATCTTCCGTTTCCTCCATGAGCGTCACATTGATGAGGAGGGAAGAGCAATGAGTCTGAGGCTTGTGCACTTAATGCTAACTTATAGTTTAGTGTTATGCCACTGCGCCTTGCTAAAACACTTGTAGAATTCATTTTTCTGGATGTAAATATTTTTGTTGCGAATACATGCACCCTAAATATAGAAATTAATAAGTTGTTTGGAAAGGTAGATAAATTTACTTGTAGAATTGTACTCTACTCTTGGCAGGTAGCTTTCAGGCAAATGTTTACATTTCATCTTAGTTTTGCCAACTTGAACCTTGTTTTATTAGGAGCTGTTGATCCTAGTCACATGCCGTGGAAGTACATAAAACACAGCTCACTGTAAATAAATACTGTGCTTGTGTATGCTGCTGAATCACTCCTGTTTTACTCCCCACTCTTAAGAGCACCAAAACAATAACCCTGGTGTGCTCATAGGTTTTTTTCTTCTAAAGAAAAAATTACAAGTAAGCCAAGAACAAGCCTTGATGTCCAGGTTTCAGTCATTTCCTGCCTTACCAAAATTTGAGTTGTTGAAAACTCATCCTCAACACTGAATATTTAGGCCAAACACTCATTATACTGAGCACACACCCAGAATTAGAAACAAATCATATTTTTATATTTGCAACCCCTTACTACTGGGTCCAATATAATTTACTTAAAATGAACAGGAATCACCAGTACATCAAAGACTGCAGGTACAAGCATTTCCACTTTTAAAACTTTGTTAATATTTTCATTATATTACGACTTCACACACCTCACGGTTTTCCTTTGTGTGTTGTGGAGAACTCGCTTATAAATAAGCACTGGCTGAAACAAATTTTTCCACCTATTTGGAAGTCAGTAATTACAAATGGAACCCTGTAACTAAATGTTATAATAATAATAATAATAATAATAATAATAATAATAATAATAATAATTTATTTGTACCCCGCCCATCTGGCTGAGTCTCCCCAGCCACTTTGGGCGGCTCCCAATCGAATATTAAAACAATACAGCATTAAATATTAAAAACTTTCCCAAACAGGGCTGCCTTCAGATGTCTTTTTAAAATAGGAGAGCTGCTTATTTCCTTGACATCTGTTGGAAGGGCGTTCCACAGGGCGGGTGCCACTACCGAGAAGGCCCTCTGCCTGGTTCCCTGTAACCTCACTACTCGCAATGAGGGAACCGCCAGAAGGCCCTTGGCGCTGGATCTCATGTTGAAAGTTCAAGCTTCCAACTACTTCCTTATTCAACCCACCAGCCCCAGTCCCCTCTTGCTGCCTTTAACAGTCAGCGCAGAGCATGGTAAGTCCTTTTCCCACCCCTTTATTTAGGGGATTTTTGAGATGGAGTTGACCCAGTTGTGCCTGCTCCCACCTACACCGAGTTTCATTTTCATTGATCTCTCTGGGGAGGGCTCTCTTCCACCCCAGGGCACATTTAAGTGACCTGTCCAGACAACAGCACACCATTTATCTACGTTTCTCTCTCTTCCATTAAAAACGTCCCTGAACAGGGCTGCCTTCAAATGGCTTGTAAAAGTCAAAGAGTAGTTAGTATCTGTTTGACATTTGCTGGGAGGGTGTTCCACAGAGTGGGTGCCACTACCAAGAAGGAATGAGGGAACCACCAGAACGCCTTCGGAAGTGGACCTCAGTGTCCGGGCTGAACAATAAGGGGGTGGATACGGTCTTTTGGGTATTGTTTCGGGAAGCTTTTAATGTTTGATGGATTTCTGTATTTTAATATTTTGTTGGAAGCCACCCAGAGTGGCTCGGGGAACCCGGCCAGATGGGCGGGGTATACATTATTATTATTATTATTATTATTATTATTATTATTATTATTATTATATAGGCCAAGGCCGTTTAGGGTTTTAAAGGTCAGCACCAACACTTTGAATTGTGCTCAGAAACATACTGGGAGCTAGTGTAGGTTCTTTAGGACCAGTGTTATATGTTATACAGCTATCAGTCACCAATCTAGCTGCTGTATTCTTGATTAGTTGTAGTTTCCAGGTCACCTTCAAAGGTAGCCCCACATACAGCGCATTGTAGTAGTCCAAGCGGGAGATAACCAGAGCATGTACCACCCAGGTGAGACAATGCAGAAGCAGGTAAGGTTTCAGCCTGCGTACCAGATGGAGCTGGTAGACAATCGCCCTGGATGCAGAACCTGTGCCTCTGTGGACAGCTGTGAGTCCAAAATGACCCCCAGGCTGCGCCCCTGGTCCTTCAGGGCAGGCATGGCCAAACTTGGCCCTCCAGCTGTTTTGGGACTACAACTCCCATCATCCCTAGCTAACAGGACCAGTGGTCAGGGATGACGGGAATTGTAGTCCCAAAACGGTTGGAGGACCAAGTTTGGCCATGCCTGCTTTAGGGGTGCAGTTACCCCATTCAGTACCAGGGAGTCACCCACACCTGCCTGCCCCCTGTCTCTCAGAAACAGTACTTCTAACTTGATGGAACCATTCCATTCTATTCCCCCTCCCAGCTTTTTACCAGGGTTTTATTTTATCCTTCTCAATATTTTCTGTCGTGGTTATTATGGGGCTCTTTGCAGGGTCTCTCCCCCCTATGTTTCTTTCCTTGCAATTCCTACCTGTGTGTACCTAAGGATTACTGTGAGTCTGCTGGAACTTCTCTCTTGTTGCATTGGTGGTAACCACAAGAGGATACTCAATGTTTCTTCTTAATGTGTAGGTGCTTATATGATTCTTACTCAGTTTTATATTTAAAAACTTAATACTTGTTCTAATGCACATACATGGTTGCAATAGTTTGTGTTAGGGCCTCTTGGTTCCTAAAATTAGGATCACGAGCTACTCCTACAAAGTTGAATCTCTCTTATATTTGGAGCAAACCTGCTTTAAACAAGGACTAAGGCTTTCATCATTCAGTCACTGATTCGCAATGGAGAAGAAATTACACACATGCTGAAGTCCATCTTTTACAGTTGGTGACTGACAAGCATAGTTCATGACAGTGGCCCGCTATACCACTCAATTGAGTCGATCCAAATATGTTTAATAGGAATCCGTTACCAAGTATCTGAGCTGTTTAAATCATCACAATAAGTCTGTCTTGGCTATCTTACTAGCTGGAAGTCTAGATCTTGGACGAGATCTAAAGAGCTGTTTAAACTCATGCAGTGGGTTTGCAGTAGCCCAGTTAGTTTGATTCCCCCACTTTTAATAGCTGATCCCTATGCCGTATGAATAAATCCGCTTCCAATACTTCCCTCAGTTTCAAAAACAGTTTGCTGTGTGGTGGTGGTGGGAGGGGAGTTAGTGCTCTGCAAGAAAGAAAAGTCAAAAGATAATTTTGGCTCACTGAACTGGTTTCACAGTTCTTTGAAGCCTAGTCTGTCTTCATCTTTTGTTCGTTATGAACATTCTAGTGGACATGTGTTTATGTGAATATTACGAACTATTAGCACTTTTAACTTGTGTGCAAAAATTCAGCTGTTATATGTTAAGCATAATTCGTTATTGAACATTGTTGACTGAATTTGTAAATTCCATCTACTAAGAGCACATGTTTTCATATTGAAAAGAATAAAGATTAAACACACTATTTGTACTGTTTCATTCTGTGCTACATTCCATGTGCTGGGTCCACTCCATCTCAAGCCCCCCCCCCCAAATACACTTAAGAGTTTTAAACCCAGACCTTTAATATATTTTAAGAATGCTACTTAGGTTGCCGGTACTTACCGGTATTATGCTCTTTAAATAAAGTATATGGTGGGTTAACGTTTTCAGATTGGTAGGGGGGGGGAATATTATGAAAAGGAGATGGCTTAGAAAGTTTTGCATTACAACAAATGCCATTCCCGCCAATTTGAAGGAAATGAATTTGCCAAACTCCTCCCCTGGAAGAAGAGGAGAGGTGGTATCTCCTTGAGGGAGAATGCTATGGCCTGATGGGGACTTCACCCAATGGGTAGAGGTGGTGACAGGCTATTTAAGCTTGTTCTGCTCCACAATCTTCCTTCTTTATTCAGCACCCACTCTTTTGCAGTATGTGCCTACAGGCAAGTCACCTGTTTTCCAGGATCTGAGTAGGATTTTTTTGGGGGGGAGACCCTAATTGACTGGAGTCTTCCCTTTTTCACCTTCTCCACACTGTTGGGTGATTATTATTTTTTTGAGTGGCTAATTGGCATGTGGTCCGAGCAGGTGAGAAGATTTCAGAAATAATGGAACACTTACCTGAAGCAGTGTTGGGTGGTGGGCATCCCTTAGTCACTGTTGTCAGGCATGGCCTGGGAGGTTCTGGGGGTGCCCTTTGACCTGACAAGACACAATGGAGCCATGGTGACCTGACAGACACAATGGGGCCATGATGTGCCTGTTGGAATAATCTCATACCCAAGGTCCACACAGCAGGGAGGGAGGATCTTAGGAAACCTTGCTGTGTGTATCCAGAATGCAGCTGTTAACCTGCTCAGGTGATGGCAGAAATTACCTCCACCTATTAATGAACAGGGGACATGGGTGGCGTTGTCTAAACCAGTGGTTCCCAACAAGTGGTCCGCGGACCCCCAGGGGTCCGCGAGCTATGCCAGAGGGGTCCGCAAGATCACCTCCCCAAGATGCGCGTACCGAGCGGCGCGCGCGCAGCGGGAGCGCCACGCACTGCTGCCGCGGCGTGGCGCCCCTAGCAATCCGCTCCGCCGACTCGGGAGTCTCCTTGGGTCTCCTCAGAGGAGGAGGCGCCACGCCGAAAGCCCCAGAGCTCGCTTGCCTCCTTCCCGCCCTCTCCCTGCCTGTGGCCAGCAGCTCCAGATGCTGTTCTGTGGAGTTTTTGGCGTGGCTCCGCCTCCTCCGAGGAGACCCAATGAGACTCCCGAGTCGGCGGAGGGCGGCGGACTCGCTGCTGGGCGCCCCTGCTCCCTCAATTCAGGACCCGGTGGGAGGCTTTGAAGCGGGCGCGAGGTCACCTCTTCACCTCGGCAGCTGCGCCTTCCCCTCCCCCACCCCATTCCACCGCCCACCCCCACCCCCAGAGAGAGAGGGGGCCACTGTTTTTTGGGGTGGTGGTCTTACCCCCTCTGTCAGTGAGGGAGCAGTGCGGGCGCCTTACAAATCAGCCCCCTTTGCACAGAGGGGTGACTGGGTGGGAGAAACCCATGGAATGCAGGCACTCTAGCCCCGAAGAGGCTGTCACCTTGCTTGCAAAAGCAACAGCCTCTCCCGGGCTGAGCCGCCTGCCTGCCTTCTGTTGGCTCTCCTTAAAGCAAGCGAAGTACGGTAATTGCTTTAGAGGAGCCCACGGAACGCAGGAGCTCTAGCCCCGAAGAGGCTGTAGCTCTGCTTGCAAAAGCAACAGCCTCTCCCGGGCTGAGCCGCCTGCCTTCCCTTCCTGCCTTCCGTTGGAACGCAGGCACGGAAGGCAGGAGGAGCACTTTTGGGATGCCCCATTCCCCCCTGCTGCCAGTTACCAAGCCTGCTCCGCTTGCCTTGCTGCGAGCTGGGAGGGGTGGTGGTGGACGGGAGCTCCTGTCAGTCCGTCCCTTCTCCCAGCTCGCTGTACCAGCAAGAAAAGCAAGAGCCGCTTGGGCCCTCCCTCTCTCCCTCTCTTTCTTTCTCTGACTCCTTCCTCCCTCCCTCCCTCCCTCTCTCTTTCACCCCTTCTTTCCTTAGCATTTGCTAATTTCCACCCGCTGCTTCTTGTCAGCTTCTTCTCTTGGGAACCTTTCCTAAAAATGGTCAACAACTTTGGGGGTCCCCCGCCTAAAAAGGTTGTCAATTCTTGGGAATTTGGGGGGGGGGCGCCGGAGGGATCTTCGCACCACGGCGCTGGATATGTTTCACTCAGCCAAAATTGTTTAATAAAAAGGTGCTAATGGAGCCAAAAGTTATTTTCTGCTGACTAGTAGGCAGGTAGAGATTTGCAATCAGATTTCAGAGTGAAAGTTTCAAGTTTGGAACCTAATATTTCAGAAATAATGAACTCAAAGGACAGATTTAACTCATCTCAATAAGAACTGAAAATTAAAACTAACTGTATACTGATGGAGTACTCTGTTGTAACTGTAAAAAACGTATAAAAAAGACTCTTAATTTGGCTCTCACTTTTTAATTTTAGGATTAGGAATTAATGGGGGTCCTTGTCACAATAGCGGCTCGATGAGGGGTCCTCGAGAAAATTTTGTTGGGAACCCCTGGTCTAAACCACTGAGCCTAGGGCTTGCCGATCAGAAGGTCGACGGTTCAAATCCCCGCGGCGGGGTGAGCTCCCGTTGCTTGGTCCCCAGCTCCTGCCCACCTAGCAGTTCGAAAGCATGTCAAAGTGCAAGTAGATAAATAGGTACCGCTCTGGTGGGAAGGTAAATGGCGTTTCCGTGCGCTGCTCTGGTTTTGCCAGAAGCGGCTTAGTCATGCTGGCCACATGACCCGGAAAAACACTGCGGATAAACGTTGGCTCCCTCGGCCAGTAAAGCGAGATGAGCGCCGCCACCCCAGAGTCGTTCGCGACTGGACTTCTGTCAGGGGTCCTTTACTTTTTATTAATGAACACTTGCCCGGACCTAGGTTGATTTGGTTACATTGAAGAAGAACAAGAGTTTGGATTTGATATCCCGCTTTATCACTACCCGAAGGAGTCTCAAAGCAGCTAACATTCTCCTTTCCCTTCCTCCCCCACAACAAACACTCTGAGGTGAGTGAAGCTAAGAGACTTCAGAGAAGTGTGACTAGCAGCTGCATGTGGAGAAGCGGAGATGTGAACCCAGTTCCCCAGATTACAAGTCCACCGCTCTTAACCACTACACCACACTGGTTGAATCCAACTAGTTAATTGGCTTTGCAGATCCTCAAGTTATTATATTTAAGAAATATAACCTATTTGTCCACATTTGGTTGTCCTGACTGCCTTCCTGGTGTGCTGGCAAATGCCCTGTTTCGTACATTTAGTCAGGAGAGGTGCTGAAATAAAAAGCGGAGGACTCCCAGACTCCATAGTTTTCACTGAAACCCAAATGTTTACATGTGAGTATTTGGTTTGCATCAATTTACCCACCAGTGTTCTTTTCCTTTGATATTTTTAGGGACAGACTATTGATACTGTCCTTTAATTGGACACTCTTATGGTACACCAATTCTTTAAAGATAGTCAAAGTGACAAGAAGTAAGTGTGTGTAGCTTCAGGGCTAAGCAACCTTTTCAAATGAGTGCAGTGGAAGTCGGCACTTGAGGCAGAAATCAGTATTAATACTTAAGATGCGGAAGTTCTGAGTTGGAAGATTGCATACAAGAGGAACTCTGATTATAGATAAATGTTGTGAAATTTATAAGCCATATTAAGTGCTGAAACAATCCAGGTAAAAAGCACCTTGCATATATTAAAGAAAACCCATTTCTCTACATAACATACTCTCATGTGTGATGACTTTGGGAACTGGCTGATTTAATGAAAGGGCTGGGTGCTGTGCTTTTTTATAATTATTTGTATGGTTTTAATGTAGGTAGATAGATATAAAATTATACCCATGTTTAATTGTCGTCGTCCCCGTCCCCCCATGTTTTAACTATTCTGATTTTTAGGTGTAAGCCGTCTTGAGTTCCTGCCAGGGAAAAAGGTGGGGTATAGGTATAAATCAATCTATTATTATTATTATTATTATTATTATTATTATTATTATTATTATTGAAATAAAAAGAATAAATAAAAAATTGTCCAGTAGCACTTTATAGACCAGGCATGTCCAAAGTCCATTTCGGGGGCCTAACCCTGCCCGCCGGTCAGTTTAATCCGGCCCCTGTGGCAGTTTATTTCCTGGGGTAAAAATCCTTTAAAAAGCTCAACAACTTCAATCCAATAAAAAGCTCAACAACTTCAATCGGCCCTCATGCATGTTCACTTCATCAAATTTGGCCCTCTTTGAAAAAAGTTTGGACACCCCTGTTATAGACCAACTTTGTTCTGGTATAAGCAGAAGTGTGCATGCACACGAAAGCTTATACAGTAGTACCTAGACTTACAAACGACTCGACAACTGAATTTTTCGACTTACGAATGGGGCAAATGGCTGCACGCTTACGAATTTCTCGACATCCGAACGGAAACCGCAGCGGTTTTAGATAGGGTTTTTTTGACGTATGAATTTTTAGATGGGTTTGCTTCGACTTACGAATTTTTCCGTTTCCAATGCATTTTTATGGGAAATCACGTTTCCAATGGCGCTTTTTGACTTACGAATTTTGCGACCTACGAAAGTGCCTTCGGAACGGATTAAATTCGTAAGTCGAGGCACCACTGTATCAGAAAAAACTTAGTTGGTCTATAAGGTGCTACTGGACAATATTTATTTTTTCAACTGCGTCAGACCAACACTACCTGAATATTATTTCTTTATTATTTCATTATTATTATTACTATTACTATAAGCTATCCCAGTAAGTAGCCTGGCTGCAGCATTCTGGACTTGCTGAAGTTTCCAAACCCTTTTCGAAGGCAGCCCCACACAGAGCACATTGCTGTTTGCAAGATTTCAGCTCTGTTCAGTCCTATGTGGGTGGCAGCGTTATTTTTAAACTTACAAGAATGACTTCGTCTCTAACCCAATAAAAGCTTGCTGCAAATGTGTAACCTCACAGCAATTTACTAAAAAAAATATTGCCATACCTTTCCCCACATAGACAATTAATGTGCCGGAAAATCAAAAGCACATGTGATACCACTATGGCAGGTGCACCTGGAGGAGGCCAGGAGTGCATGCATCGTCCCAGGCAACTGTTGCCAAGGAGACAGGAATGTTGTGCAGGGAGGTAGGTAGCAGCTAACCTGTAGGGAGGCGGGGCAGTTGGGCAGGAGAAGAAGAGAGATGGGGAGTCCAACAGGAAGAGAAATAAGTGTTGCTAAGATCCTATGGAAAGTATTCCCTGAGAAGAAGCTGTTGGAATTGTATTGGTCCAACTAGGTAGTGTTAGATCCGGGAATTAGGGATGGGGGGTGATTTTAGATGACAATGTGTCGTCTTCTGTTACTATTATTATAACTCACCTTTTCCCTTGACAGGGACTCAAGGTGGCCTACAGATAAAAATAACAACAGCTGAAATCACAGGGAATTTAAAAAACCATTTAACATGGATAGGATCAAAACTGCACACACACTATATGGAACTTGCTGATCTGACCAGAAGACTATGCGACCGGGGAGAGGAGAAGGTGGAAGAGGAATGGAGGAAATTTAGAATTTATTATAAAAAAATATTGCAGAATTGATGTAAGAGGAGAAGCATAAGCAATTGTGAAGTTGCAGGTTAAGAAATTAAGTGAGATATAATTGAAAATAGGTTAGAATATTATAATGAGTGGTAAAATTGAGAAAAGGATGTTGTATTTAGATTTAGACAATAGATATAGAATTTGCCAAGGATGTTATGCAATGAACCATTAGAAGGAGGGACTCAGGGAAGTCCCTTACTAAAATGAGGAAAAATTGAATGTATATGTTGTTTTTTTAATTTTTCTTTTTTCATTTTTGTATTTTTGAATATCGATGTTATAACAATGTATAATTATATGGATGTTAGTCTTTTCTTTTTATAAAATTTAATAAAAATATTTTTTTAAAAAACAAAACTGCACACACACACACACACAAATCTATTAAGACCGTACAAATACAATAAAAACAGCCCAGCGCACAGTGAAGCAAACAACTAGATTTCTGTTCTCCTCCTTTCTCTCTTCCCCACCGCTCTGTTTTCTGCTTCTATGTCTGTGTTATGTACGTCAGAGCAACAGGCAGCAAAGAACGGTGGGCCAACCCCAATCTGAAGAAGAGGAAATGCTCTCAAGCACATGGCGCTTCACATTTTAATCTCACTTAGATCTTAGCACCTTCGTGACTACAGGAATAAAATAAGAGCTTGCTTCTTCTGCCCTGATATTAAATGCATCTACCTGCAAATAGAAGAATGGGGAGTATATTTTGAAAGTAAAGATAACAGCCATGCAGGCATGCCAAGCTATTCAGTTATAACCTCAAACTTGTGACACTGCACTAAACTAAACCTTGCTGATCCTCTCCTACAGGTGAACAGAACATTGATTTTATTTGGAGGGTTTGAACAGCTTACAGTTCGCCTTCATTCCCTTGCATGCATTTTCTTCTCTGTGGTCTTTGTGCCTTTAAGCTTAACAATCATAAGTGTTGGGTGAAATATACAAAACAATTCACATTTCACTACGTCTGTATTTTGACATTAGTCTTCCTAAGTGTATTTTATACTTCAGCAGAGTAGCTGTAAACATTATGAATGTGGGGGGGGGGAGAGATGCCAAGGATCATTTGACTGGGCGCATTTGGGAAGAAGGATGAGATAATAAATAAATAATAATAATTTGGATGGATGTGAACTGTAGGGAAGATACAGGAAAAAAGAGAGGAAAAAGTATTGCTTATATACACCTGCTAAGTCCACACACAGAATATATAGCACTTTCTGATTGGTCAAAGCACTTCAGTTTAGTAAATTTCCGGTGTTTTTTTAATTATTATTTTTTAAAGGCTTGTTTGTTGTTTCATTTTTTCCTCCTCAAAATTAGTGGGATTAGGTGTAACTTGAATCCATTGGTTTGAGTCCTACCCTCCAGAGCAGGGGAAAAACAAGCTTGCTCCATCTTCCATGTGACAGCCCTTCAGATATTTGAAGGTGGCTGAAAGAGGAGAGCGCAAAATATGGTCTGAAGCTCAACATAAAAAAAAAACCAAGATCATGGCCACTGGTCCCATCACCTCCTGCCAAATAGAAGGGGAAGAAATGGAGGCAGTGAGAGATTTTACTTTCTTGGGCTCCTTGATCACTGCAGATGGTGACAGCAGTCACGAAATTAAAAGACGCCTGCTTCTTGGGAGAAAAGCAATGACAAACCTAGACAGCATCTTAAAAAGCAGAGACATCACCTTGCCTACAAAGGTCCGTATAGTTAAAGCTATGGTTTTCCCAGTAGTGATGTATGGAAGTGAGAGCTGGACCATAAAGAAGGCTGATCGCTGAAGAATTGATGCTTTTGAATTATGGTGCTGGAGGAGACTCTTGAGAGTCCCATGGACTGCAAGAAGATCACACCTATCCATTCTGAAGGAAATCAGCCCTGAGTGCTCACTGGAAGGACAGATCGTGAAGCTGAGGCTCCAATACTTTGGCCACCTCATGAGAAGAGAAGAATCCTTGGAAAAGACCCTGATATTGGGAAAGATTGGGGGCACTAGGAGAAGGGGACGACAGAGGACGAGATGGTTGGACAGTGTTCTCGAAGCTATGAACATGAGTTTGACCAAACTGCGGGAGGCAGTGCAAGACAGGAGTGCCTGGCGTGCTCTGGTCCATGGGGTCACAAAGAGTCGGACACGACTAAACAACAACAACAACATCATATCTCCTCTTTTCCAGGCTAAACATACCCAACTCCTTCAACTATTCCTCATAAGGCTTGGTTTCCAGACTCTGGATTATCTTGGTTGCTCTCCTCTGCACATGTTCCAGCTTGTCAATATCCTTCTTAAACTCTGGTGCCCAGAACTGCACACGACTCCAGGCAAAATAGAGTGGTACTATTACTCCCCTTGATCTGGACACTAGACTTCTGTTGATGCAGCTTAGAATAGCATTGCATTTTTGGCTTAGATCCGTTTCACCATCTGCCAATGTTGAAATATGTGTATTATGGAACTTTTTTATGTAGCACACAACAGCTGTTTATTTCTCAGCAATTAACATATTTACTAACCCTTATTTACCTTCCTTGCATGTATCCTTTCAAAGTTAATGTGTTTCGAGAGGGGTAGCCCTGTTTGCAAAAACTGCAAAGAACACTGAGACACCTTAAAGACAAAGGTTAATGAAGTTCATCACAAAGCCATCTATGCCTGCAAGCCTAACCATGCCTACTCAGAAGTTAGCCTCATTGGATTTAGTATAGCTTACTCCCTGGTAAATGGGGTTAGGATTGCAGCAGCTCTCACTAACTTGACTTTGCAATTCAGTATAACCTTGTCATCCTCTCTCATTTCCCTCACAGAGGAATCAATGAGGGACAGTTTTGAAAATAATAATAACAGCAACGACAAGGTAATTGGATGCTACTCTGAGCTGCTTCCAACATAAAAACAGCAAAACATCAACCATTAAAAACAGGGCTGCCTTCAGAAACTTGTGTAGTTGTTTATGTGTTTGACATCTGATGGGAAGGCATTCCACTGGCTGGGTACCACTACCAAGAAGGACCTCTGCCTGGGTCCCTGTAGCCTCACATCTCGTAATGAGGGAACTGATAGGAGGCCCTCAGAGCTGGAGCTGTATCCAGGCTGGACGATGGAGGTGGAGATGCTCCTTCAGAGCCGAGGTTGTTTAGAGCTTTAAAGGTCAGCACCAACACTTTGAATTGTGCTCAGAAACATACTGGGATCCAATGTGGGTCTTTTAAGACTGGTGTTATATGGTCCCAGTGGCCACTCCCAGTCACTAGTCTAGTCTGGATTAGTTGTAGTTTCCAAGTCACCATCAAAGGTAGCCCCACGTAGAGCACATTGCAGTAGTCCATGCAGGAGATAACCAAAGCATGTACCACCCTGGCAAGACAGTCTGTGGGCAGGTAGGGTCTCAGCTGACATACTAGATGGAACTGGTAAACAGCTGTCCTGGACACACAATTGACCTGCACCACCATGGACAGCTGTGAGTCCAAAATTACTCCCAGGCTGCTCACCTCGTCCTTCTGGGGCAGTTACACCATTCAGGAGTCCCACACACCTGCCTCCCTCCTGTCCCCCAGAAATAGCACTTCTATCTTGTCGGGGTTCAACCTAAATCCGTTGACCTCCATTAATCCTACAACCGCCCCCAGACACTCACACAGGACGTTCACCGCCTTCATTCATTCCAATTTAAACAAGAGGTAGAGCATATTGGTGAACACCCAGCCCAACCCTCCTGATAATCTATCCCTGTGTCTAATAATAATAATAATAATAAAATTATTATTTATACCCCGCCCTCCCCAGTCAAAACTGGGCGCAGGGCGGCTAACACCAATAAAGTTACAATAAGACATAAAAAACAATTAATTAAAATACAGATTAAAATACAATATTAAAATTTAAAATGCAGCCTCATTTTAAGTAGTGCATAAATCCAAACCATGGGGGAGGAAAACAGGGGTCAGACTGAATCCAACCCAAAGGGCCAGGCGGAACAGCTCTGTCTTGCAGGCCCTGTGGAAAGATGACAAATCCCGCAGGGCCCTGGTGTCCTGTGAAAGAGCGTTCCACCAAGTTGGGGGCAATACTGAAAAGGCCCTGGCCCTAGTTGAGACCAATCTAGCCACTTTATGGCTTGGGATCTCCAGAATATTGTTGTATGTGGACCTTAAGGTCCTCCGCGAGGCATACCAGGAGAGGCAGTCCCGTAGGTACGAGGGTCCCAAGCCGCATGTTGAAAAGCATGGGGGAGAGGATGGAGCCCTGCGGCACCCCACAAGTGGGTGTCCATGAGTCTGGACAATCATCCTCCCCAAACTGGAAATAAGTCTCACTGAATTCAGTGGGATTTACTTCTGAGTAGGCATACTTAGGATTGCAATCTTGATGCATATAATATGCCTTTAGACACCCCCCCCCATGATGTCAGAAATCAGAAGAGCAAAGAGGCACCTAGATACTGTGGCAGTCCCTCTCTCAGTCAAAAGGCAAATATCTTGTGTTATTTACTTCCCTGTGTGTTCTCTTTCAAAGTAAAAAAAAAAAGTAGTTAATGGCCGATCAATTAGCTATCTCCCCGCAGGGTTCTAAACCCCTTTTCATCTTTATAACAGCATCAAAGAAACATGAAAAAAGACATTAATTACGCACAATCTGCAGGCTTACATTAAAATGCTGTGGACAGATGTGGACGGCATCCACTTCAAGGAATCCCATCCCTGAACACTGAGTGAACATGCAAACACAGGGAATTTCTGTATCTGTGTCTGCTTAGAGCAGAATTCTCCAATATCCCTACTCCATATTATTCCCCCTGCCCACAAATTGTTAGGTGTGGGACCAGCTGCAGGAAGTTCAAACTGCAAGTATACCAAATACATCCTTCTCTGTTGTGGCATCGCAATTTTTGGAATGATCTTCAAATAGTAGCCTGCTTGGACTAGTGTTCTTTAGAGGGTTTTTTAAAATAAAAAATAAAAAAGATTTATTTCACCTGCTGGTGCTGGAGGACCTGACATTTCATGCTGATTGTTTCTGAATTTTATTCAGTAAAGCTGTTCTAAATTATTGTTTTCATACGGCTCTGTGTTGCACATCGCTTTGCGTTTTCTTGAACAGAAAATGTATAAATAGCTTCAAGGCAAAAATGTCCCCTCCCCTTTGGAAGAACATACACAGTATTTGATTAGCAGGCTTGTTTTACCATCTGTTTCTGTTGATCATTCTAGGCTTACTGTGGTTAGAAAGCAAACTGTAAATCAAACTGGTATTTTATCATCCAAGAGGGAAAAAAAAGTGTTAGTATTTGGTCCCTATATATTTGCTCATTGTTGATTTTAGGCAGGACCAGGAACCAGAAAACAGAAGTGCATGGCTGCTATCAACATCTGTTGCATAGGTATGTTAACTTAAAGGCCAGTAGAGGGCAATAGAGATGTTCCATTTGAGATACATCTTAAGAAATTTGCAGTGATAATATGTTTACCAAAAAGGGGGGGGATCAGGAGGGAAAAGAGGAGTAGGGAAGATAGCTTGTTCACTTTGGGAGTGAGGATCTGCCTTTGATAGACCACCAAGAGAAGCTAATAACCAGCAGAGAAAGGACCCTTCTCTTCAAAATGTGTACCTTCATTGGCAAATGGTACAGAGAATGAAGTCAAAAGGAGGACTTAGAGATGCCCGGATGCTTTGTTGGGAATGGAACCGAGGAAAGAGGATTTCAAAGAGCCTTCAGCTGATGGAGGTGAGAAGACAGGTGGCATTTGCTTTTGGGGGAGATCAAAGGCAGGCTGAATTGGGCTGACTGGGACTTACCTGTACGAAGATGAGAGAGAGGGGTGGAGAATGTCTTCCCTCACTGTCTATGTTAAGAAATTTGCCAATGCTGTGAATGGTTTGATGTTACCGGGACTGATACGTAGTTGGCACAGCACTTCGAAAGGCTGAGGATTTCTGGCCAGCTTTTGCAAGAAATCACAGGTTACTGTTTACTATGCTTTGAGAGGGCTCCTTTCTTTCAGCTGCAAACTTTGGAATAAATGTATCCCTGGAGCTACTTCTCTGCATTGGAAGCGTAAATCATAGGTGGTTCCTATTAACCCTTTTGTGCGAGGAAAGACTGTCAAATGAAGAAAAGATACTGGGAGGAAAAGAAGAGCAAGGATTAAGGGACGAAGAGATGGGTGAAGTTGAGAAAGAAGCACAACAATTCAGTGTCAACAGCTTAGCTTAGCATGCTTTGCATGCAGAAGAATGCCAAAAAAGATGGGCTTTGGGCAGTTGTCAATGATCTAACTGGAGAATTGCCTGGGACAAGAAAGGTAATGGGAAGCCAGCTTGAGTTAAGTTCTTAAACTTCATTTATTTCAATTGGAAAATGCAACTGTTTACTGCAGGCTATGAAACCTGTAGCCCTCCAGATCTTGTGGGACTACAGTGTCCACCCAGCTGAACTGGTCAGGGATTTAAAATAGGTTTTTTTTTAAGTTAGAAGGGACCACATGGGTCATCTAGTCCAACCCCTGCAATGCAGGAATCTTTTGCCCAATGCGGGGCTTGAACCCATAACCCTGAGATCAAGAGTCTTGTAGCCCAGCACTGTTTGGAGAGGGTCACAGGCTCTCCATCCCTGATTTACTGGATCATAAATTATTGCACATATGCAGCTCCT
The DNA here is from genome assembly GCF_965207765.1 of Zootoca vivipara. Taxonomy (NCBI): domain Eukaryota; kingdom Metazoa; phylum Chordata; class Lepidosauria; order Squamata; family Lacertidae; genus Zootoca; species Zootoca vivipara. The sequence continues at coordinate 5,237,417 of NC_142595.1, read as the reverse complement.
TGGTCTCTATGGTTCTCCAAAGTGCTAGGAGAGAATCTTACCATGCATACCTAGGGAACAGAGTCTAGGGAAGCAGGTGACTAGAGAAGTTTATTGCCTGTATCCACCCAGAGTTGAGCACATGCTCAAGACTGCACTTATATGCACACCTGTCTCTGAGTCGTCATGCATAGGATTGGGCTACAACTCCCATTGAAATCCGTGAAGATGTACCCAGTTCCTATGTGTGTTTATGTGAAAGTATATTCCCCCTATATTCCCCGCCATCATTTGCAGGGAAGTGAGCAGAGGGTGGTAGCAAAAGGGATTTGTGTGGACACATTAATGAGGATATGTAGAAGTCATGTAAGGAGCATCACTAAAAAACCACCAGCCACAAAATTTAGGGTTTTTCAAGGTACCTCTCCTGCTTTCTGCCTGTGCCATTTCTCTAACAGAGAACTGATATCTCTGAAGTATGTGACCCCCCCCACCCGCCTGTTGTTAGGGACTCATTTGCCCTGCCGACTTCATGATGGTGACTGGGAACATTTTCAGTGCTTGGGGCTTGACTAGGTAACCCACAAATCATCAAATGATGTACAAGAAGCTGCAAGTTACTAGTTTCAGTACAATCCCTGCATTTCTCCTCTTTTCCTTCTATTAAAAGGCAGTTTGTTCAGCTATCAAAGAGTAAAGAGGAATGAGATAGTTCTGAAGTATATCCCACCCCAACTTCAAGGAAATTCAGATTCACGTACACTTAACCTGACAACCCGGAACCACCCAAAACAAAACTTACAAAAGTCTAACTCAACAGCTGACTACCCTGCATAGTAGTCAATGTCAAATTTCATACAAATTTAGAAGTAGGGCAACAATAATATGCATTATGGTGTAAGGAAGGTAGAGTTTAGCTTTTAAGAATGTGCCTTGGCAGCTACTGTTAATACTTTTTTAAAAAATAAACATTATTTGTATCGAGTTTCTGATTAAAGCATGCCAAGAAGTACAATTAATGGAAGAAAGAAAACAATGGAACAAACCCAAAACCCAAACAACTTAGGTAGATAACTTGTGGTACAGGCATTCAGCTGCAAGAAAACAGAGCGACATGTATTCAGGGAAACTTCTCCAATGTGTGACAGATCAAAGAATAATGAATCTCTCTCAGTCAAGACCACTCCCCCCAGCTACTGTTAACTTTGAAGGGATGCTTCAGGTGTTTTAAACTTCCTGCAAGTAAACCAACTTCTACAGGAGTCAACAAGTGTTCATTTGACTTACTAGGTAGCTGATAGATGTTGTTGCCCTTGCTGGCATCCATCTGTCTTGAGAGACAATGGAGTGAGTCTCCGGGAGTGAATCCAAACCAATGGAGAATCACAGCGTCTGCTGTGGCTGCAGAGACCAGTACAGTGGTACCTTGGTTTACGAACTTAATCCGTTCGGGAACTCCGTTCTTAAACCAAAGCGTTCTTAAACCAAGACGTGCTTTCCCATAGCAGCGGGGGACTCAATTTGCAAATGGAACACGCTCAACATGTTCTGCTTCCAAGGCAAAGTTCACAAACCAAAACACCTGCTTCCGGGTTTGCAGTTTTCTTAATCTCAAGTTCATAAACTAGGCTGTTCTTAAACAAAGGTACCACTGTAACTGCTGCCTCTCGTATTGTTTTTACTGTGTTAGCAGCATCGAAGTGACCTCTCCGGTATGGAGGTCCTAGGCTACCCAGACAGCCACACTGAAGCAGTTCAAAGGAAAGCAGAGCAATATGTTTGGCACCAGCTTGGCTGCAGGAGTTGCCGGAAGGAGGCGCACAAGGCGCTATCCAACCGCCTTAGGGACTGCACTCCAGATTTGTGTAGGGCTTACCCGTTAGCCTTTTCTTTTCCTGAAGATATCCCGCAAGGCAGAGGGGGTCTAGGTTGATGAGCCCCATCTGCCTCTCACTTACCTCTACAGCTCGGGCAGAAACGGCTTTATTGACTGTTGGACCCACTATTACTTCAGGCAAAGCCACCAGAGCCTGTCTTCACCTGCAGGGGAAGTTCCTTACTCACTGAGAGGTTGGCTTACCCTCACCTGGCTACCCTCACCTGATTTAGCCAGCCAGTTGAAGCCGTCCCTGGGGTGTGGCCACTGTTGCATGCTGACAGCTTCTGGGAGCCCCAGGTGAGAGCTGAGTGCAGGGTGGGGACCAAAGGTGGACAAACTGCCCCAGCAGCAGCATGACATGTCCCCCACCAGAGGTACTACCTCTCTCCTAACACCCCTGCTTGGTGGTCCCTCTCTTGCCTCATCTGGCGTTCACAGAGGGTGCCAAAGAGAGGCAGAGGCTTCTTTCACTTTTGAAGGTATAGTGAAGGGGCTCCTGCTGTTTCTTACTAGCTAAAACTGAGTGGAAATGAAACTGCTAAGGAATGAATCTGGGGTGCCAGGTATCCGTCTAGTCAGAGGGCTGAAGGCTCTGGTCTGTGCATGTCTGGGCCTGCCACTCCCATCAACCATGCAATGTCAAGTGGAGACAAAATAACAGCAAAATTAATAAAAATTAATTTTTTAAAAAAAAAATAACAGCAACTTGTATTAGGATAGGTGACAATGATTATCCCATCATTGCAGAGCCGAGAAATAATGGCTTCCTTAAGGCGGCTATAGAGCTTTTGGTTGAAATTGTGTTTTTCAGCCTGGGACTTCCCAGCTCATACTCTTTTCCTCCAAATTATTTTCATTCATTTTCCAAATTATTATAAATCAAACCAAATTAATTTAATACAATTTCTTAAAATCAGGTTTCCCGCTCCTGTTCCGAACATGTGATCCTCATCATTTCCTCGCATAGCCACATTATTTCTTATTTAGAATCCAGTTGACATCCTTCACTTGCCATTAAACCATTCTTCCAGCTGGCCTCTTTTTTCACCTTACAAACAGCACCTCTGTTGCATCTTATAAATAAGTAATCCATTTCATGTGTGTAGCCCATCACATACATTGTTGTTCCAGACCAGGTGTGCTGGGAGAGTTAATTACTATCTTCCATTATTCAGTTCTTTGCAGTGTTTACCTGGGTGGTCCATGGCCACATTCCATTCCTTCCGCTGTTCACTGACTAGTCCAACCCCCTGCAATGCATGAATCTTTTGACTGCAGCCAATCAGGAAGTAAAAGGAGGATGGAAACAAAATTTGTACTGTGCAGAAGTATCACTGAGACCTACACTCTCCCTGCCTGGGAAGACTAAGACTTCCAAATAGCAAATTCATTATATTCTTTCTCATTGGGTGTGTAAGGTTGCGAAGTGCTGTTCCTTTAAAAGCTCAGAGGCATTGCCACTTTACAATATCCCACCTGTGGAAGAATAGCAAGGCAGGAATCTACACTCTGCTGCCTATGCTACTAAGTTCTTAAAGAGCTGGGCAGCACCAGCCCTAAATGTGTGTTTAATGCATAGCTGCCAAGTTTTCGCTTTTCTCGCGAGGAAGCCTATTCAGCATAAGGGAAAATCCCTGTAAAAAAGGGATAACTTGGCAGCTATGGTTTAATGGTCACCTATTTCCTTTACCTTTACCTTTATTTGGTGGGACCCAGGTGGCGCTGTGGTTAAACCACTGAGCCTAGGGCTTGCTGATCAGAAGGTCGGCGGTTCGAATCCCTGTGACGGGGTGAGCTCCCGTCGCTTGGTCCCAGCTCCTGCCAACCTAGCAGTTCGAAAGCACATCAAAATGCAAGTAGATAAATAGGAACCGCTACAGCGGGAAGGTAAACGGCGTTTCCACGTGCTGCTCTGGTTCGCCAGAAGCGGCTTTGTCATGCTGGCCACATGACCTGGAAGCTATACGCCGGCTCCCTCGGCCAATAATGCGAGATGAGCGCGCAACCCCAGAGTCGGTCACGACTGGACCTAATGGTCAGGGGTCCCTTTACCTTTACCTTTATTTCCACCTGTCATGCTTCTGTATTTTTTAACAGCAAACAACCATGCAGAAACACTAGCTCCATGTGCATATTTAACAGGCTTCGTTTTGTTTTCAACAGTGGACAGAAAGGCAGAAATCTAAACAAGTGAGGCCTAAAATGTCTGCATATGAGACTGCTTCTATGGGCATAGGGCTCCTTGGCAGGGGAATGGGATGGCAACTTTAACTAGGTCAGTTGTTCTTGAACTGTGGTCCCGAGACCACAGGAAAATGCTGGAGAAATACGTTTGTTCCAGAGCAGTAGTGATAAACCCTGAAGCACAAGTGCTCTTCATGACTGGTCTGAACTTTTGACCAATGCAGACATGATGTCTCAATTCTAAGTCAGCTTTCCTGATGAAAAGACTTGATGGCAATTGTGGTGGACTCGAAATCTTGCTCACCATCTAGTGACATTGTGGTTGGTCACAATAAGGGGATTTTGGAATTTTCCAAAATAGAAGTGGCAGCTTAGCCCTTAGCCATGCATGCTAATGTAGCCTCTCTGTTCCTCCACTTAGCCAGGCTTACCATATTTTGAAGAGCAAAAAAAGAGGCTGCAGAGCCACCTCGCCTTCCCCAGCACATGCACATTGCGGGTGCAACATCATTCCCAAAAACATTTCTCCGATGAAAATAGGGACATCCTATTCTGCATTAGTAATAGGAATAGTACCCCACCCATCTGACTGGGCTGCCCCAGCCACTCTGGGCACTTCCAACTTATATAAAAATATAATAAAACTTTAAACTTAAAAAAACCAAAACCTTCCCTATACACAGAGACGGAGCTAGCTGTTCCGGCACCCAGAGCAGCGCACATGCTGTGCACCTGGGGTGGGGCCATGGGGTGGGGCGAGCATCCCAGGGGGCGAGACACCCAGGGGGACAGAGCAAGGCACCCATGGGGGGGGTGCAGCGAGCCACCCATGGCAGGCTGTTTCCTGGGTGGGTGGGTGGAGCTGCGCCACTTTTCCAGCAGCCTTCCTCCCTTCCCTCTTCCTTTTGACAGCTTGGGGGAGGCTCCCCCCCTGGAAGCAGCCCAGGAGTGGGGGCAATGGTGCACCAAGCCTCCCCCAAGCTCAAAACAAAGAGGGAAGGGGAGAAGGCCACCGGCAAGGCGACGCAGCTCCGCCCCTTCCACTGACGGCTCGGGGTAGGCCTGGGAGTTGCGAGTGGGCGGCGTGCCGAATGTCACGCCCCCTCAATGATGACACCTGGGGCGGACCGCCCCCACCGCCCACCTTCCTCCACCCCTGCCTATACAGACTGCCTTCAGGTGTCTTCTGAAGGCATAATGACAAAAAGAAACACACTATGAAGATCCAAGCAGTGTGGTTGGAAGAGAGAGGGCGTGCGGAGAGCAGCCCACTCTGCTCCCTTCCACTAGCTGGGGGAGCAGCAGCGAGAGCAGCAAGTCTGGGAGGGAAAACCAGGAAGTGGGAAAGGCGGGTCCAGGGCTCTGCACATGCTTCAGCAGGGGCTTCAGCAGGGGCTGGAAAGGAGGGGGTAGGTAGAACGGCACCTCAGGAGCCTGGTTTGGGACCATGGGGGAACCGTAGAGCCGTAGAGTCTGATGGGTCTCCTGTTGAGCAAGACTGTTGTAAAGAGAGAAACTGCTTCTTAGAATAGTTTTTCAAACTTTCTGCTTTCAGGTCAACGTGGGGATGTTCCTATCTACTGAGGAATCCCTCCATGTCTACCATAGAATTATGGGACCTTTTAGACTTCTGGAAATGGGGCAAGTGCTCTAATGGGCATACCCAGTTCATATAAATAGGGGAGACCGGGGCATGTTTTCCAACTTTTTATAATTTAATTTTTGTTGTTTTTTATTTTTATACATTTTTATATATTTTGAGGTAAACAGGATATCATTGTATTTCCTATATCTTTATCTACAAACTATGAGGGACCCAGGTGGCGCTGTGGTTAAACCACTGAGCCTAGGGCTTGCTGATCAGAAGGTCAGCGGTTCGAATCCCTGTGACGGGGTGAGCTCCCATTGCTCGGTCCCAGCTCCTGCCAACCTAGCAGTTCGAAAGCACGTCAAAGTGCAAGTAGATAAATAGGTAAGGAAAACGGCGTTTCCGTGTGCTGCTCTGGTTTGCCAGAAGCGGCTTTGTCATGCTGGCCACATGACCTGGAAGCTGAACGCCTGCTCCCTCGGCCAATAATGCGAGATGAGCGCCGCAACCCCAGAGTCGGTCACGACTGGACCTAATGGTCAGGGATCCCTTTACCCTTTACCTTTACCTATCTACAAACTAGCACAATTAAATATAGTTTTTGACAGCAAATGATTAAGTCTGATAATGTAAAATTGGAAAATGTGTCCCGTGTGCGGGGCAAGTTTTCCATCCTACTAAAAATGTACAGGGGCAAATTTTCCAACTATACTTTAAATGGTAAAACACAGGTAATAAATCTTGCTTATTACTTAATATGTATTTTTTATTGTAAACTTAAAAGGCATAATAATAGAAGCACAATATATTTAACTGCTTTATCTCTGAACACCAATGATTTATCCTGAACAAGGTATTCAGACTACCTAAATTTACAAGTTTGGGATTCTGAAAGTTTGACATTTAAGTACTGAATTTTCCACTGTGTTTGAGGTACCTTCCTTTCAAAGTCATCCATTTCAAGAAATTTAACTCTGCCAAACACTCATCAAGCCTAGATTATCAGGGACCTGGGCTGTCAGCTGTCCTTGTTCGGCCAGGCTTGGTGTTTGGCAAGGGACAGGGAGAAAAGGGGTGAGAAAGCTGGGCGGAGAGGAAGTCTCTTGGGCAGCCTGCTAAGGTAAGAAGCACCTCTCCTATTCTCAAGCGGGGCTTGAACATTTTTGATACAATAAGACTCAGTGGAATTTGCTGCCAAGGAATGTGGTGGAGTCTCCTTCTTTGGAGGTCTTTAAGCTTGACAGCCATCTGTCAGGAATGCTTTGATGGTGTTTCCTGCTTGGCAGGTGGTTGGACTGGATGGCCCTTGTGGTCACTTCCAACTCTATGATTCTATGACTAGCTGATTTAGGCCGGCGCATGTTTTCCAATGAGACATGTGTTGGAATACGTGCCCCGTATGCTGTTGGAAAACCTGCCCCGTTGCCATATTGGAACTTTGACACTACCTCGACGAGCAGCGGTGTACGTTATTTACAAAACAAACACATAGTTACGTGAAGAAAGAAACCCCTTTTTAGTACATGCAATGTCAAAACAGTAAGCTTAATACTAGTATGTTTATTTTAAGTTTCAATAAAGACCTGAGAGTTTACTGAAAGTTGAAAAAATGAAGAAAACAGCTCTTCTGACGATGAGACAGCAGCTGCTAAACTAAAACTTTCATATAGATGATGTGTGCTGTGTTGCTACTTCAGCCAGTTCGCCCCCTGGCATCATCTAGTGGCTCCTTTCAAAACTAAAGCGAGTTGGAAAACTTGCCCCTATGGAAAATATGCCCCGGTCTCCCCTGTGTAAATTTAGAGAGAGTTCCAGACATAGGAGCCCTTCGCATCCCTCCCCATAAAATATTTGAGGGGGCCGGGGCCCTGCAACGTTGATGGGAATTGCCATTCAAATGGTGTGCATGTGCCATGCCATGTGATTGAGTCTGCAGGGCAGACCTGCCCCTCTATATTTTATTCAAGTTGGCACCCCTGCTTGCAGACTTGGATGGTCAGTTTTGTACTGCCAAAAAAAGAGAGAGGATTCAGATCTGCGTACAATTTGCAGGTTCAAATTTATATGTATCAACGCATATTTAGACATCATGATTATAAGTACTGTAGAAGTGTCTTACCATTGTGGTGGTGGTCTGGCTGGCTATGTTGCCTGCTGAGTTTGCTCTCCAGGTGCTGAAATTGTTTATTGGGCAATTCGTGGATCCTACTTTCCCTTCTCAGACTTGAAACCAGAGTTTGATCAGATAAGTCCTTCAGGCAGAAGACACCTCCAAACAGAGGACTGCCTCTGATAGTCCTTCAATAGAGGATAGTCCTCTGTAAAGTAGGATTCTCAAGATATTGCTGCATGGTACACATGTCACTTTGTGTGCATAGACATCCCTAAATGTTCCATCCACCCTAGAGGGCAACTCTTAGCCATGTGGGTGTGGGAAGGGACAATTCAGGGGAGCATACCATTTTAAAGGCCACAAGTCTACACATACTGGACAGTCAGGTTAATTATTATTATTATTTATATCAATTCTTAATGTGGTAGTTTGTGTGAATACACCTTTCCCCCCCTAGATGCTGTTGCACAATTATTGCATTAACATCTTTAAAAGGTGGATTAAGAGTGTTCTAAAGGTGAAGGGACCCCTGACCATTAGGCGTATAGCTTCCAGGTCATGTGGCAAACCATAGCAGCACATGGAAATGCTGTTTACCTTCCCGCTGTAGCGGTTCCTATTTATCTACTTGCATTTTGACGTGATTTCGAACTGCTAGGTTGGCAGGAGCTGGGACCAAGCAACGGGAGCTCACCCCGTCACAGGGATTCGAACCGCCAACCTTCTGATAAGCAAGCCCTAGGCTCAGTGGTTTAACCACAGTGCCACCTGGGTCCCTCAAGAGTGTTCTATATGTATAAAAAAATTAAGAGTGGAAAGTAACATGTTTCATTTTTAAAAAAAATGTGTTAAAATGCCCCCCCCCCATTTAAGTACTATTGCACAAACATTTTAATTTTTAACTGCAGATGAAGAGGCAGTGATGGAAATTGGGGGGGGGGGGTATTTAAAAATCTGATAAACATTTGCCAATCCGAGAGGAAATAGTGAAGATGAGTTGGTGCAGATGCATAGCTCATCTGCCTGGTACGCATGGCGCACTTCAAAACCCACACCTCTTTTTTCCTTTCTCTTTTAAAAAGATGTTTGCTAAGGCAATCTCCACCTGCTGTTTTTTTCTGATCATTTGTTCTGTAGTCTTAGAAAGATGGAAGAAACATAGGGGAAACACAGAAGAAGAAGAAATTGGTGATGATATTATGCATAAAGCCCTTAAAAAAAGAGAATGACCATAATAATACCAGAGTAAAGATCCAGTGTGGAAATGCCAGGCTATAGTTTCACATTGCAGGGCAATATTCACAGCAGTGAAGAAGGTAGTTTGCTGGAACAGCAGGGAGAATTCATGGCTGGGGAGAGGGGAGCAGCATGTCAGAAAGATTGCCCTAATCTGGCTAACATCACAATGCACTCTTTCCTGTTTCTTACTGCAGAATAAAGCCGGCCATAGGCTTGGGAGGAGGAGAGGGGTTGCCCAACTGTGTGAAGGGGGAAGGGTCTATTCCTATTCCATTCGTTTATCGTGATTATTATTTTCCGAATTCATAATATAAAACTCTGCTGTTGGGTTTTTTGGTTCAATGCCGCTAGCAATATTTCGCTGCAGAAAACAGCAGTGACGCCTGCCTTTCCTGCACACATTATTTTTAATGCCTTTTGAAAATGAGGCACCTGGAATCAAATGTACAGTTACTTACAATAAAAGAACAATGCTGGGGAAATAGGTTTCCTCACCAAAGTAATTTTTATCATCCCAGGAAGCATTCCGTTTACCCTGCTTCCGCCTTGTGATACAGCTCTCTCTATATTAAACAGCTTAAGTTGAGTCAGTTGCAAAGCAGAAGTTCAAATAGATGCTTATTGTGTTTGTGATTCAGCGTGGTGCTATATCTGGGAACCTGCCATTGCTGATGACTCCTGCCATTCCCACCCCCCCGGGGGGTGGGGGGGTGGTAGGCAGCTGAGGAAAGAGGGGAAACACACAGGCAGAAACGTATGGCAAATGATCCCAAACCTCTAGGACTAGGTTTCTTGGTGTGGTGAAATCCTCACTCAGATTTATTTTTCTGAGTAAATTGTTAGTGACAGATGCCACACTTCCATGAGCTGGGGAGAATCTGAAGGGGCATTGCTGCCTTTTAGAGGAGAGGGCACTGGAAGCACATGACGGTGTGCTTGTAATATCTACGAATGTGGACACAGAAGTGAAAGCAAAACCATTAACGCTCCTCCCAGGCAGCCAATACGTTTCTTCGCATCCGATCCCCAGGGTGACATACCTGCCGAGTTGCTGTCGGAGAAGTAGCAGACCGGAAGTAGCACTGCCGCCATTTTGGAACTGGGCGGAGCACGCTCAGAAGTCGCAGTGCGACTTCTGGCACGGCGGCCATTTTGGAACTGGGCAAAGCAGCATCAAAAGTCGCTTCTGAGCATGCTCCTCCTAGTTCCAAAATGGCCACCGCGCCAGAATAAACCAGGAAAAAACAAAAAAAATCAGTTTTTTCAGCTAGGAACAGCTGGAAAAACGGGGATTTCCCGGGGAATACGGGATACTTGGCAGCTATGCAGCATGAGGCACTCGAATGTTCCCGGTGGGGCATGACTTTGGGGTGGACATTTAGCACTCCACTCAGCAGACCTGAGCTGGCTCACCACATTTTGAAGTAAGTGAAATTAAACGCTTTAGCATCTCAAGTCACACATAAACACACTGCCACAAGACCATAAACTCCACAGCCTAAAGTTATCTAATGCGCCACGGGGGGGGGCATGGGTCACCGCTTCACCCCCCTCCCATTTTAAAGGATTCCACCTAAGGCCTGAAATCGCCAAAGTTGAGACGTTTTGCTACGGGGAAGGCAAAACCTGCCAAAGCAAGAAAATTCTTTGCCGGCCCTTTACCAGCGACCAATACGTAGCAGCGACAGCATACCTGTGAAGAAGAACTTAACCTGCAAAAGAAAGCTTAACTGAGGGAGGATGGGGTGGGAGAAGCTCTGGAGCCACTGTGATCCCCCAGGTAAGTTCCACCCTCTATTGTGTGGGTAGGGAAGTCCCACCCCCGACCTGGCCAACTCCCCTGGCAACACCTCCCCCACTGGGATTGGTCGACTGTCCGATGTTGGGCGGGAACCTCCAGGTATCTCCCTTGACTCCCTTTTTTTTTGCTCCCAAGGAAGAGATGGGAAGTATTTGTTTCTGATTTTAAACATGCCACAGAACCCCATGGCAGCTGCCCTCAGAGAACTGTACATTATTTGAACTATGGTTAGTAGGGTGGGTCATAAAAAACTTTTTTTGGAAAATGTTTCCTCCCTTGATCTTATATCAGGCGTATGGTATAAACATAGTCAAATTTCAAATTTGGGACAAATTGGTTAATATTTAGACCCTGCTCCTACAGATTGAAATTTTGCCTCACTACGAGTGATGAAAACATAGGAATTTGACTCCAAAATAGACGTTTAGTGTAAGGCATAAAAGCATATTTTTAGCATGATATAATGTGCTGTACATAATTACACAAAATGTAAGCATTTAGTACAATTTATACCTAAGTAATTAAGTATAATGTGGTGTTTTGACGCAACACATAATATAAGTGGTGTTTTATTGTTTATTGTTTATGTTTACTTGTTTAGTACACCGTTTGCTTAATTGTTCCATAAAATTTGTTCAAAACCATTGGTTTTTCATGTAAATTATCAACATGTTTTATCTTAAATAAATATTGCAGAAAATAATAGTATGCAACTATTATTGCTCTACATAAAATCTAAAATTTATGTTTATTAGCTCACAATTTAACATACTGAGAATAAATGAGTCAAATTCCTATGTTTTCATCACTCGTAGTGAGGCAAAATTTCAATCTGTAGGGGTCTAAATATTAACCGATTTGTCCCAAATTTGAAATTTGACTATGTTTATACCATACGCCTGATATAAGATCAAGGGGGGAAACATTTTCCAAAAAAAGTTTTTTATGACCCACCCTAATGGTTAGTGAGAACAAGCCAGGATGAAACCATGTTCTGAAAGCATAGTTAAAACCAGGGCTTTTCCCCCCAGCTGGAACTCACTGAAACTAAGTTCCAGCCCCTCAGGTTGCCGCTCTTGCCATAATAAGAGAACAAGGGAGGCATCCATGGTGAGTTCCAACACATCTTTTTCTGGAAAAGTAACACTGTTTAAAACATACAACATTTTCCTGGATTCAGGTTCTATATGGGACTTACCTGTTGCAATTGTGTTGCAAATAGTTTGGGAAGAATGGAAGGAGAGTTAGCAGAACCAGAAACCTCAAAAGATGAAGATATGCATATAGCTAGGATGTTTTTGCTGCTGCATGTGTTCAACTGGTTTTCTTGAGTGTTTTTTGCTACCATTTTTAAAAGAAACTTACACAAAGTATTGCTACGCTTTTTATGAGTGAGCGATGGTGTATGGACTTGCTGAGAATGGGGTGAAAAGAGAAGTTGGTGTGCATTTCATAACTGCAAACTCTGGAACATTGATTTATTATAGCAATGCAGCACATTCTATTTTCCCAATTCCCGTTGCCTTGGTAATTCTGTTCTCTGACATGCTTATTCAGGCAAGAGCTCACAGTTCCAATCTGATCTAAGTCCAAGTCTTCCAAGCATCTAATTAGCTTCAGACATCTGCCCACCTGGAAAGAAATTAGAGTCATTCAGGGGAAGCAAGTACAATAAAAAGTGGGGTCTAGTGTTTAAAATGCAAATGAAGAATGAAGAAGAAAGCAGCCGAAGTCCCTGTTAATCATCAATCTCAAGAATTGTTAATCTCGTCATCCTTCCTAAATGCATCAAAAATCATCTCAAATATGATCTGTCATAATTATCCTGTGGAGTCTTAGATTGCTGTACCAAATAAAACCCGTACCATTAGGCTGTTGTTGTTGTTGTTTAGTCGTTTAGTCGTGTCCGACTCTTCGTGACCCCATGGACCAGAGCACGCCAGGCACTCCTGTCTTGCACTGCCTCCCGCAGTTTGGTCAAACTCATGTTCGTAGCTTCGAGAACACTGTCCAACCATCTCGTCCCTTGTCATCCCCTTCTCCTAGTGCCCTCAATCTTTCCCAACATCAGGGTCTTTTCCAAGGATTCTTCTCTTCTCATGAGGTGGCCAAAGTATGGGAGCCTCAGCTTCACGATCTGTCCTTCCAGTGAGCACTCAGGGCTGATTTCCTTCAGAATGGATAGGTTTGATCTTCTTGCAGTCCATGGGACTCTCAAGAGTCTCCTCCAGCACCCCTTCATGGATCAATGCCTTGTCGTGGTGAAGGGGCTTGAATAACTCAGAGAAGCTATGAGCTATGCCATGCAGGGCCACCCAAGATGGACAGGTCATAGTGGAGAGTTTTGACTAAATGTGATCCACCTGGAGAAGGAACTGGCAAGCCACTCCAGTTTCCCTGCCAAGAAAACTCCATGGACAAAGACAACCATTAGGCTAGGCTCTAGGAAAAGGTGAATTTGTAGTCTGACACATTTTTTTATTTTTTATTTACTAAAAATGCATTTCTGAGGCCCAGGAAATAGGATTCCTACGCCACACACCTTCCCTTTCTCAAAATACCAAGGATTGAATCTCAGGTTGTAGATACACTGCAGCGTTCTTCATTTCTTCAGTGCTTCTTGGCGAGCTTCTCTCTGGACAAAGAAGATGAACTTTCACGAAGGAGTCGTTTATCATATATATAAAAGTATAGAAATATTTTCTGTGACTGAGTTTCATACAAACTAAAGAATGAAATGTTCCTAGTGGTTTTAGCAGTGATGGCATTTTACTAGCGCCTGGAAGCAAATAAGCAAATAAGGTATGGAGATTTTTGAAGAAAATCTCACTCCTCAAGAAAGATCAGTCCCTTTGTGTTAGATAGCACCCAGCATCATTGTCTGAATGTTATCCAGATCCACAGCATAAAATCTTCTCATTCTCTTGACAAACAGCTACCACCAAATTCAACACATTTCAGTTATTTGCAGCTGATCCCCGTTGTATGCCCCAAGTTGTCAGTCGGTGAGTTTGAATGGAGTTCAGGAAAACTCCAAACAATTGAATGAGGACTGAGGAGTATGGAAAGTTGAGTCAGTGGCCAGCAAACAGGGGTGCCAGAGGCAAAAGGGGTGCCAGAGGCACAGGTTAATTCTGTGTCCAGGGTGGCTGTCTGCCAGCTCCATTTGGTACGCAGGCTGAGACCCTACCTGCCCGCAGACTGTCTCACCAGAGTGGTGCATGCTCTAGTTATCTCCCTCTTGGACTACTGCAATGCGCTCTACGTGGAGCTACCTTTGAAGGTGACCCGGAAACTGCAATTAATCCAGAATGCGGCAGCTAGACTGGTGACTGGGAGCGGCCGCCGAGACCACATAACACCGGTCCTAAGAGACCTACATTGGCTCCCAGTACGTTTCCGAGCACAATTCAAAGTGTTGGTGCTGACCTTTAAAGCCCTAAACGGCCTCGGTCCAGTATACCTGAAGGAGCGTCTCCACCCCCATTGTTCAGCCCAGACACTGAGATCCAGCGCCGAGGGCCTTCTGGCGGTTCCCTCACTGCGAGAAGCAAAGCTACAGGGAACCAGGCAGAGGGCCTTCTCGGTTGTGGCGCCCGCCCTGTGGAACACCCTTCCACCGGAGGTCAGGGAGATGAACAACTACCTGACATTTAGAAAACACCTAAAGGCAGCCCTGTTTAGGGAAGTTTTTAATCTGTGATATTTTAATGTATTTCTGTATTTGTTGGAAGCCGCCCAGAGTGGCAGGGGAAACCCAGCCAGATGGGCGGGGTATAAATAAATAAATAAAACTTTGCATCAGACCCAAACCGTCAGGAGTTGCTGTGGCTTGAATTGGGAGCCTTTTGGTGTGTGCCTTTTTGGTGGACCACCAACATGCAGGTCACAGTCTCTGCATTGGCCACTTTAACATCCTAAGGCCATGGACTAGCTTTGTTCACACCAGGCTGGTCAGTAGATCCTCTTGGGCAGTTAGAGAAACATGAGAGGGCTTCCTGCTCCAGGTGATATGTTGCTCAGGTCCTCCTGGGCTTGGTGTGCTCCTGCACCTCTTGGTTGTCTTTCAGTGTTGCCTACGGTAGTAGCTTGCTCCTTGTTTCCTACCTTGTCAATCAATTTGGACTATATCTTTGAGCTTGACTACTGGCTGAAAACCAAGATCATGGCCACTGGTCCCATCACCTCCTGGCAAATAGAAGGGGAAGAAATGGAGGCAGTGAGAGATTTTACTTTCTTGGGCTCCTTGATCACTGCAGATGGTGACAGCAGTCACGAAATTAAAAGACGCCTGCTTCTTGGGAGAAAAGCAATGACAAACCTAGACAGCATCTTAAAAAGCAAAGGTCCATATAGTTAAATCTATGGTTTTCCCAGCAGTGATGTATGGAAGTGAGAGCTGGACCATAAAGAAGGCTGATGCTTTTGAGAATTGATGCTTTTGAATTATGGTGCTGGAGGAGACTCTTGAGAGTCCCATGGACTGCAAGAAGAGCAAACCTATCCATTCTGAATGAAATGAGCCCTGAGTGCTTACTGGAAGGACAGATCGTGAAGCTGAGGCTCCAATACTTTGGCCACCTCATGAGAAGAGAAGACTCCCTGGAAAAGACCCTGATGTTGGGAAAGATTGAGGGCACTAGGAGAAGGGGACGACAGAGGACAAGATGGTTGGACAGTGTTCTCGAAGCTACGAACATGACTTTGACCAAACTGCGGGAGGCAGTGCAAGACAGGAGTGCCTGGTGTGCTATGGTCCATGGGGTCACGAAGAGTCAGACACGACTAAATGACTAAACAACAACAACTGGCTTGTGTCACAACTTCTCACTCTTGACTCGTTCAGACCCAAGTCCCCTGCAACACTGAGCTGTGTCCTGGTCCCAGTGAAGCCATGAAAGGTCTGCTGATTGCAGGTTGGCAGGCCTTGCACAAAGGCAATCCTCCCTTAGGGCAAATTCCCCATCTTCCATACAAATGAAGACAAAGAAGACTCCATTCTAATTCATTACTTTTAAGTGTTCAACCATTAGTGATAGGTGGAGAAGTGGGAATCAATTCTATGCTTGGAAATCTAGCAGGAGCACTGAATTCAATAGGCACTTAAGGATTAATAGGTAGAGCTATCTTGCCAGTTGATTGTCAGTAGGAATTGGCCAGGGGCTCTGTGGTTGAAAAAAGAACGCAGCGCTGCTTTCTAGATAACAAAAGCTATAAAGGGTACAAAGCTATTAGAAGCAGAGTGCCAGATCTCACTTTTATTTTGGTACAAGTCAGCTCAGCCACATGGTTTCTCTTATTATTGAATGACCCAGGTGGCGCTGTGGGTTAAACCACAGTCTAGGGCTTGCTGATCAGAAGGTCGGCGGTTCGAATCCCTGCAACAGGGTGAGCTCCCGTTGCTCGGTCCCAGCTCCTGCCCACCTAGCAGTTCGAAAGCACATCAAAGTGCAAGTAGATAAATAGGTACCGCTACAGTGGGAAGGTAAACGGTGTTTCCGTGCGCTGCTCTGGCGCTGCAGGCCACATGACCCGGAAGCTGTCTGCGGACAAATGCTGACTCCCTCGGCCTATAGAGCGAGATGAGCGCTGCAACCCCTGAGTCGGACACGACTGGACCTGATGGTCAGGGGCCCCTTTACCTTTTACCTTTTAAGGATGCACAATAAGTAGAGATGGGGGGAATGAGATGGATGGGGTTCTATTAAGCACCTATCCATTTTGGAAACATAAATTATGATTTCTACAATGCCTGTATAATCAGTTTTAAAGCTTGGATTAGGTGAGTGGAAGCTTTGGCACCAGGACTCCCCCCCCCCGCCCGAGTTATCTCCCTACAACAACACCCACATACAATATTGATTCATGGAACGCTTGTGACTTGTATCAGCTGGTCGGTCGTTCGAATCCCCGCGACGGGGTGAGCTCCTGTTGCTCAGTCCCAGCTCCTGCCAACAATAGCAGTTCGAAAGCACGTCAAAGTGCAAGTAGATAAATAGGTACTGCTACAGCGGGAAGGTAAACGGCGTTTCCGTGTGCTGCTCTAGTTAGCCAAAAGTGGCTTTGTCATGCTGGTCACATGACCTGGAAGCTGTACGCCGGCTCCCTCAGCCAATAACGCGAGATGAGCGCCGCAACCCCAGAGTCGGTCACGACTGGACCTAATGGTCAGGGGTCCCTTTACCTTTTACCTTTTAAGGATGCACAATAAGTAGAGATGGGGGGAATGAGATGGATGGGGTTCTATTAAGCACCTATCCATTTTGGAAACATAAATTATGATTTCTACAATGCCTGTATAATCAGTTTTAAAGCTTGGATTAGGTAAGTGGAAGCTTTGGCACCAGGACTCCCCCCCCCCCCCCCCGCCCGAGTTATCTCCCTACAACAACACCCACATACAATATTGATTCATGGAACGCTTGTGACTTGTATCAGCTGGTCGGTCGTTCGAATCCCCGCGACGGGGTGAGCTCCTGTTGCTCAGTCCCAGCTCCTGCCAACAATAGCAGTTCGAAAGCACGTCAAAGTGCAAGTAGATAAATAGGTACTGCTACAGCGGGAAGGTAAACGGCGTTTCCGTGTGCTGCTCTAGTTAGCCAAAAGTGGCTTTGTCATGCTGGTCACATGACCTGGAAGCTGTACGCCGGCTCCCTCAGCCAATAACGCGAGATGAGCGCCGCAACCCCAGAGTCGGTCACGACTGGACCTAATGGTCAGGGGTCCCTTTACCTTTTTATCCCATTTACCATAACCTTATTGTAGATCTGTTTGGGAGACAACCCTGTTCTTTGGCTTTTAAGTTGCCAACTATGTCTATTTCTTCTCTGCACATCTATTTTTTAAAAAGGTACAAGACAATGTGAACAAATTATCATGGTTTCCTCAGGTCCTATGAAAGGGTTAGTTTCCTTGTATAAAATTTTGTTAAGTGCTACTTTTGTTTCAGATCAAAAGCATAGGTCCTGGTGGGAACACAATAGAGGATTTCAGATAGATGAAGAAGACTGGAAAAAGCTCTGGCCAAAGGCATCTCTTTCAGCCCAGACCAGGGAATTTGCTCTAAAACTTCCAACATGGTTGTTACTTAACACCATGATTAATTTATTTTCTACATAAGGATGCTTCTGTCTTATGCTGGATGGGGTGCCAGGATACTGGGACCTACAGACATATACGGTGTGACTGCCCCTAGATCAGGGGTCAGCAAACTTTTTCAGCAGGGGGCCGGTCCACTGTCCCTCAGACCTTGGGGAGGGCTGGACTATATTTTGAAGAAGAAAAAATGAACGAATTCCTATGCCCCACAAATAACCCAGAGATGCATTTTAAATAAAAGGACACATTCTACGCATGTAAAAACATGCTGATTCCTGGACTGTCCACAGGCCAGATTGAGAAGGCGATTGGGCCGCATCTGGCCCCCGGGCCTTAGTTTGGGGCCCCTGCCCTAGATGAAAGGGTTCTGGACCAAAGTGTTTTCTGAGATCCCATTTGATAACAAGATAAATGATTCATCCTTTCCCTCATCTGAATCTTTGTTTGTAGATTTGGACCGAGACTTGAATAACAAGGAACTTACTTCACATCTTTCAATAGTGGTCTGGACTAATGTTTAGATCAGACTCCTACCAGATTCCATTATGTGATGGCCTGAAGGTTGACTGACATCTTATTTTACTTCTTTTTACAGAAGAAGTAAAAAGACTTTTTGTTTTGTTTTCTGCTCAGTTGATGCCCTGTTAACTAATAAGTTGCTTTAACATCCCTCCTTACCAAAACACTAGGATTTGCAGTAAGAAAAGGGAAATGCTAATAAAATTATCGTGTTTGGGAACTGTAGCTGTCAATCACAAAACGACTCCACCCTCCTTTTCCTCCCCTACCCTGAGATTTTCCTTATATGGAGAGCATGGGGGAATGTATACCATTTTTCACAGAACCATTGTGAGACAGATTCTGTAGTGAAATGCTCATCTCTGCATATTTGAAATCACTGTGTGTGTTTCTTGAAAAGGCAAGAGCTTGGGTTTAGGTGGAACTAAATCAACACAGCCATCTTGCTTGTTGAACTCAAAAACTTTAAAATTCAAATTACAAGGGGGGAGGGAAACGTAATTATGAACAGAATTATTATATGAGGAAAACGTGGGTGGAAAAAATGTACAATTGACCAACAAGTAAGTAGGAAAATGCATTGTTCAAACCTGGTGTGTGTTCCCTCCTCCTTAGATGCTTTCATTGATCTAGTTTTATGGTTCAGTAGCTAAAAAAGATTTCAGTTGGCCCCTGTATCTCTCAGTAGCTGCTTGCTGGAAGAGGGGGATGCCATAATTCACTAAACTAGGAACCTGCCCCATTCTTTTCCCCCCTTTTGTACGGTGACTATTAAGACTGTAGGCCTGAAGGCAGCGACTGCCTTTTAAAATTTCTGTACAGTGTGGTTTTTTGGGGCACTTTATGAGTGATGAAGCTATAGTGCCAATCTGTTTCTCAGTACAGATAGCAACTCTGCCATTTGGCCAAGGATTGCTGTGAGCTGCCCTCAGCCTCTCTCACGGCAGCAGGGGTTACAAACCACTGCAGGAAACTGTGAACTCATCAATGCAGTTTAGGAGCAGCCAGTGACAAGTTTCTCACCTTGTGTCTTAAGAAAGAACACATAACCAGCCCCAAACATGTTGCTGTTTGCAATCCAAACTGATCATATTCTAGAGATGTGAAGTCCTGGGTTGGGGGAGGGAGGGGGAGAGACTGGAAAAAATGGGGAAATAATAGCCACACACCATGTCCAGCAGGGTTGCCATGTTTTGAGGAGCAAAAAAGAGGACACATTTGCCAGTGGCCGGCAGGGTGGGGTGGGGGGGACGTGGGAGCAGGCGCATTCTACAATGTCCCTTCAAAATATACAAAAACAAGGAGCTGTTCCTTTCCTGCATCATGCAAAATTCACACAGTATGTATTGGTTTTGCACTTGGTTGTCTAGTACTCTGTAGTGTATGCAATATAAAAAGTAGCCCACTCCCGGCATTATGGCAAATTCAAAAAATTCCCCTGGACAGAAAGTTTATCCCTGAAAAAGAGGACATGTCCTGGAAAAATAGGATGTATGGCAACCCTGTCCAGGCCCACATTTCAAATCCATAAAAACCAGCTTTGGCCTTCTATCTCTTAGTTAAGCTCTAGCAAAATAAAAAAATTCCTTCAGTAGCACCTTAAAGACCAACTAAGTTTTTATTTTGGTATGAGCTTTCGTGTGCATGCACACTTCTTCAGATAGTGTCTGAAGAAGTGTGCATGCACACGAAAGCTCATACCAAAATAAAAACTTAGTTGGTCTTTAAGGTGCTACTGAAGGAATTTTTTTTATTTTACTTCGACCCAGACCAACACGGCTACCTACCTGTAACTTAAGCTCTAGCGTTATCAATCAATCAACTGTGCATACCAGTGAGAATAGAGCAAAATTGTGCACGCCCTTCTGCATGACCTAAAGGTCTTGCCCCTTCCCATAATATTGCTCCTTTTGTATTGTCTTAGATACATTTGGAGCATAAAACACATTTCTTTTTCTTGCAGTATAATTAGAAGCTCTCATCTAAGCCAGCTGCATTATTAGATTTCCCAAAGCTGAGATTTTTATATAAAAAAGTTGAATTGAGAAATGAATTGCTACATTTCTTGGTTTCCCGTTGCATTTGCTTTAGATCTTATTATTGACACTGACTCAATTGGAAAGTGATAACAGCCTGGTTCAGACATACTCAAGGCTGCATGCAAGAAAGGAGCAGGATCATGCCCTCTCACCCACCAGACGTGGCCTGCTGTCTATCTATGCTTTTCATTTCTTAAGGATTACGTGTGCTGGACTTCATGTGTAAATGTTATGACTATTATGGGCAGCAGCACAGCATGTCTCCATGCCACCCAGGCACCCTTGCCTGCTTGTGCCCGTGCCGGGGGAGTGGCAAGGGGCAGAGGATAAACAGAAGTCCACTGCGCCTGCCCAGCCCCTGCCACCATTGCAGTGATACCAGCCCTGAGCGACATGGCTGTTGCACCCTCCTTGCGCAGCCCTCCCCAGATTTGAGCCTTGTAAAGCTTGCACAAAGCTGGGGTCAAAGGGTGCACATTTGCAGCGTCCCCACACTGCCCTCCTTCAGAGGCCTTGCAAGGCTCAGATCCGGACAGGAAAGGTTGGGATCGAAGGGCGCATGGCTGCCGTGTCCCCATGTTGCCACCCCTCCCAGCAGCCTTGCAAGGCTGGGATCGGGGGGGGGGTTGCTGCCCATCCACCCACACAGGGGGAAGCCCAGCCAGCCGACAGCACTTGGTGGGTGCAAAGCAGGCACCCCAGGCCAGCACCCCCCCCCAGCCTGGCCAGGCCCAGTGTTCCTCTCTGCAAGTGTTGGTTCCTCCAACACCGGGAGAGGAGCGCCAGGCTGGGGGCACCTGCATGAAGGCGCCTGATCTGCGCCCCCTGAAAAATCTGTGCATGGGGCCACAGCCCCTCTGGCACACACACACACCCATGATATGCCACTGGTTATAAGCAATAAAGTGTATATGGATGCTGCTCCCCTCCACGTAGCTTCTAAGTTCATCCATGCTCGTCCTGACTCTGATTCTTTTTTCTAAAAGCTGCAATATTGTTTGATGTGACAATATCCTTATACACACCCCAAATACCCCTCAGGCACTACAGTGGTACCTCGGTTTATGAACACAATTGGTTCCGGAAGTCTGTTCATGAACTGAAGCATTCATGAACTGAAGCGAACTTTCCCATTGAAAGCAGGGCTGGCTCTAGGTAGACCCCCGGTGGCGCAGGGCACCACGGCAGCGGCCCGCCCGCTGGCCGGCCGGTTCAACGCGCAGCTGCGGCACAGGCAACCGCGCTGTCCCTGCCCGCCCGCCGCGCAGCAGCGCCTGTGGCAGCCACGCTGCACGCGCCAGCCCGCCCGTCGCGCTGGGAAACGGGGCAGGGGGGTGCCGGAGGGATCCGTCACTCCGCGGCGCCAGGCCAGGGGCGCTTACCGTGTTTCCCCTTTTTTAAGACACCGTCTTATAACTTTTTTTTCATCAAAAAAACACAGGGTGGCTTATTTTCAGTGGGATATCTTATTATTTTTATTACTGTTTTTATTACCTTACGGTCTCCTCAGCCAGGCCACACCGCTGACTCGGGGCGCTGCTGGGCTCTCTGAGCGCTCGGTGCTGCCTGCCTTGCCTGTCTCCCTGTCTGCCCTCCAAAGCTTTCAAAGGATTTCTGTTTAGGGCTTGAGGAGGGTGTCAGTTTTTTTCCACCAGCCCCATCTCTTCCAGATGCTGCGGGAGATGTGCCTGCAGCCGGGCTCTGTGGGCAAGCCAGTTTTGCACGTGTGTGGGTATTTTAATGTGAAACGCAAACACGGTATGTCAGTAATTGCAGAGTCCTTTTATTGAAGGGGGGATGCAGGACTGCTGCTGCTGTTCCCCAAAAGCTGGGGGTGGGTGGATGAAGACTCAGATTATAGCCTTGGGTTGCTTTTGAACTGGAGAGCCTTTTCTGGTGCAAAGCATTTGCCCTGCTGCGGGCAGTGCCTGGGTCTATTTCTTGCGTGCTGGGGGCGGGGCAGGGGTAGGCATAGGATTTTGGGGGAGCTGGGAGGGGGTAGGTTATGGGCACCAAGAAATAACAACAGCAACGGCCATCTTTTTGCGCCCGGGGCTTGCACCTGCCTTACCCCATCCCCTCCAGGCCAAAGGATTTCTAGATGAAAGAATCAGGCTTATTTTAGAAAAAAAATCTTTAATATATATATATTTTAAAAAGATTTCATTTTTTTAAAAAATGGACATGGGCAAGAAACGTGCCCATTTCGTCTTTCGCTTGTATCCTCCCAAAAAGGTTGTTTCTTCACAAGACCTCAAGCCTAGTTAGGAGCTCTAGTGCAGGTTAAGGCAGCTGGCCTGGGAGCGCTTTGCGCGAGGCGTCTCCTGCCTCTGTGCGATCCTCAAGCCAAGTCTTCCGTTCCAGCTGATCTTCTGGGCGGTCGCAGATCCACTATTTACACCCGGTCGGCCCTTTCGTCTCCTGCTCAAGAGCCTTATTCCGGTAAATTAAGTCCCGGGGTTGGGGGCAGAGAGCAGCCCGTCAGGTTTTCGCGCAGCCTCCTGGAGAGAGGCGCTGGCGGCAGCCCCCGTCTCCGCGTGCTCCAGCAGCCGGCACTGCGGGGTGCTCCTGAGCGCTCGGTGCTGCGGAGCGCTCCGCGAGCTCCAGCAGCCGGTTTCGGGCGGCGGGGAGGCAGGCCTCCTCGGCTGGGCCAGGCGGAGGCCGCTGGCTCAGGCGCTCTGCTCGGCCCGGCAGGGCGCTCCCAAGCGCTCGGCGCTGCAGAGCGCCCTGCACGCTCCACGCTGCAGCTGCCAGTTCTGGGCGGCGGGGAGGCAGGCCTCCTTGGCCGGGCCAGGCGGAAGCCGCTGGCTCAGCTGCTTCGCTCGGCCCGTCAGGGCGCTCCAAGTGCTCGGCGCTGCGGAGCGCTCAGCATACTCCATGCTGCAGCCGCCGGTTCCAGGCGGCGGGGAGGCAGGCCTCCTCGGCTGGGCCAGGCGGAGGCCACTGGCTCAGGTGTTTCGCCCGGCCCGTCAGGGCGCTCCAAGCGCTTGGCGCTGCGGAGCGCTCAGCGCGCTCCACCCGCCAGTTCCGGGCGGCGGGGAGGCAGGCCTCCTTGGCTGGGCCAGGTGGAGGCCGCTGGCTCAGGCGTTCTGCTCGGCCCGGCAGGGCGCTCCGAAGCGCTCGACGCTGCGGAGTGCTCAGCACACTCCATGCTGCAGCCGCCGGTCCGGGCGGCAGGCCTCCTTGGCCGGGCTGGGCGGAGGCAAGGCCGCTGGCTCGTGCGCTCTGCGCGCTTGCCGCTGCAGCAGCAGGCAGCTCCAGGCACCGAGCTGGCAGGCCTCCTGCTGCCGCAGCCGGCGTTCTGAGTCCCACTGGCTGGCTGGGGCGCTCAGCGGTCTCGTTCCACACGGCATGGAGGTATGTCTTATTTTCGGGGTGTGTCTTATATTCGCAAATCTTTAAAAATCCTGCCATGGCTTACTTTATGACTACGTCTTAAAAAAGGGGAAACACGGTAAGACGGCCCTGATTGAAAGTAATGGAAAGTGGATTAATCCGTTCCAGACGGGTCCGCAGAGTACTCAACCTGAAGCGTACTTAACCTGAAGCATGGGTGTAATTGGTTCCGGAAGTCTGTTCATAAACTGAAGCGTTCATAAACTGAAGCGAACTTTCCCACTGAAAGTAATGGAAAGTGAATTAATCTGTTCCAGATGGGTCCGCGGCATTTGTAAACCGAAAATTCGTAAACCGGGGTGTTCATAAACCGAGGTTCCACAGTATACCGTTTTGTACCAGAGTTGTCAGGATTTTGCTCATGAAGTGCCCTAGAAACACTATTTTCGGGCTGGAAGCTGGAGCTGCCAGAGTCACAAAACTATGCAGCACACTTCTCCGTCACCCAGGTGGGAGTTCTAAGCTAAGCCTAGTTAAACGTAAGTCTTCCTATGACTGTATACATAATCCCTGGCTGGTCAGAACTTCAGACAGCACACAGAAACACCTGAAGTTTTGAGGCAAATTGTTCCAATATTGTCTTCTTAGTGACCCATATTTAGTGGAGGAAAGATACGGTATTCTTTTCTGCCATGTGCTGCATTTCATGAACTTCTGGGCGCTTAAATTTAGTCCCCGTCTTAGGTTGTCTTAGGTTGCAATCCGCTTCATGCTTACACAATGCTGTAAGCCCCACTGAACTTAATTCTGAGGGGGGAACGTGTAGGATGTTGCCATCAAAGCCGCAGTGCATTTATTTGCTTGTTCCTTGGCCCCTCACACCCAGAAAGAAAGACATAGTCCTCTGCCACATATTAAGGACCCCAACTTTATTGATTGATTGCGGGGGGATCTCCAGTGAGGAAAGATTGACTAGTTCAGTCCTGGCAGCCATGCTTAACCAGGGAGATTGAAGAGTGCCCTCATGGGCAATTCCACCATGGCTCTGAGTACTGATATAAGCAAAAATCTGCCCTTATTCCCTTATGGGGTACACAAGAGCCCTTATTGGGTTCTCCATCGGTTGGAGAATATAACAGAGGCCAGCCAGAGAAGTTTGAGAAGCAAAGCCTTTATTTTTGCTGTTGCAACAGGGTCCTTCCCCTCCCGCAGGAGAACAAGGAAGGAACCCCGAACGTTTTCCCATCACCTCAATACATCATTCCTACATCACAGCTACGTAATCAATACCTCACAAAAAGGGAGGGTTCAAGGTAGAAATCTGAGCACCTTTGACACCTCTCCTAGTCCTCCTCTCACCACTCCCAGGTGTGAATTCCTAAACACAAAGAGTTTCCTAAAAGTTGATCACTATCTTTTGTTCGGAGGAGTCTTCCATTGTGAATGAGATAGCTAGCAGTCTGGCACTATTGATGGGGAAATGTCCAGTTGGCAGAGCCTCCAGCTTACAGGATTATGGCTCCCAAGTTGCTAGTCATGTGGAAATGTGTGTGTGTGATTCAGTGGGGTGGGGGAAACTCCTACAACAAGATGGATATCACTTTAATTCTGGTCAGTTTGGGAGTGTCAAAATGGGTTTCAGGCCTGTCTTCCTGTACTGTTTGATTGGTACATTTATGAACATTTATTATATATGT
The DNA here is from genome assembly GCF_965207765.1 of Zootoca vivipara. Lineage (NCBI taxonomy): Eukaryota > Metazoa > Chordata > Lepidosauria > Squamata > Lacertidae > Zootoca > Zootoca vivipara. The sequence continues at coordinate 5,211,945 of NC_142595.1, read as the reverse complement.
GTGACCTCAAAATTCTTATAACAGTACCACCAAGATAAGATGATAAGCTCTCCTTTGCCTGCTCAACAAAACACAAGAAGGCTTGACTTGCTCCCCTTCTCTTGCTGCCCAACACAAGAATCCATGAAATCTCCAGTATCCAAAAGTTGCCCCTTTCCCAGCACTCACACCATCTGGTGGTGAAAGGTAGTGTACCCATCACCACAGCAGGGGTGCTTCAAGGTGCTCATTTATTTTTGCTTCTCCACACTACCTGCCAGGAGTGGTGTAGCTACAGTGCTAATCGGGCAAATAATGCACCACGTTGGAAATTAGATGGAGTATGGCACAGATGGGGAAAAAATGGTGCCTCTTTCAATCCTGGGAGACACCCAGAAATTCCTGCTCTGCACCATGTAGCAGGCAACTGGCTAATCATATGCTTTGAGTGGTGAGTGGATGTCATGGCCTGGTGAAGGGGGCCAAGTCACTTCTAAGAAGGCCAGTACTGCTGGCCTCTATAGCGATGGGGTAAACCTGTCCCTTTAGGACCAAGGAGCACTTACGGTAGTCCTTAAATTCTGAAGAAGTGTCACAAAGAAAGACTTGTTCTGTAGATGCCCAAGGAATGTTTTTGACAGCACAATGACTGCCTGTTGTCAAGGATAATTCTGACTCCATGTGCATAATTTACTTCCAGCGCTCTTGTTTTCTTTTGTGACGTGAGCTATGAGGTTTTTCTAATGCTAATCATGCAGAGTAGCTGACTTCTTGCCCTGAGCAGTGGAAAAGGGCATAAATATTGAATGCCCTGACTCTTTTGTCTCAAAACTCTTTCGATAATTTTAAAATAAATGAATGAACTGAACAATTGTCTGTCACCATGAAGTCAACAGTTCTCTAAAAAACAGAAAACAGCAGTGCTAATGAAGCACAGCAAAGTGGTCTGAAAATGTATCTTCAAATACCATGTCCGATTTGTTTAACATATATAATGAATGCAAACTTTTAATGCTGTTTCCTAAGGCGTCGGCACCTGCCACCTTTTGAAAAACCTCTACATCAGGGGAAGGGTAAAGCACGTAATTTTCCAAGCAAAGCGAAACCTTTGGTTTAATTCACCCACTTGGCATTTCTTAATTGTTAATGTGGCAACTCTGTGGAACACTGAGAGAGTGGAATGACATTTGGTGCTACTATTCATGATACAGTTTTATATTCCAAGTTCAAATATCAGTGCAACCTGAGTGTGTGCATGCAAATTTGTCACAGTACTACATCAGGCACAGTTGTAGCATTCAAACACTCCTGACAGAGTGATAGAGCTTGGGCTTGTTGTTTTCCATATGAGTTACTGCTCTGGGCTTCACTTCGTCCAACCAGGACAATAATTCTAATATTGTGCATCACCCATAAAAAAATTGCAAGGTACAAGGAAAGCATGGGGTTTTCTTGGCAAAATACTGGAGTGGGTTGCCAGTTCCTTCTCCACATGGTTTTGAATTATGGTGCTGGAGGAGACTCTTGAGAGTCCCATGGACTGCAAGAAGATCAAACCTATCCATTCTGAAGGAAATCAGCCCTGAGTGCTCACTGGAAGGACAGACCCTGAAGCTGAGGCTCCAGTACTTTGGCCACCTCATGAGAAGAGAAGACTCCCTGGAAAAGACCCTGATGTTGGGAAAGATGGAGGGCACTAGGAGAAGGGGACGACAGAGGACGAGATGGTTGGTGTTCTCGAAGCCACCAACATGAGTTTGACCAAACTGCGGGAGGCAGTGGAAGACAGGAGTGCCTGGTGTGCTCTGGTCCAATGGGTCACAAAGAGTCGGACACGACTAAATGACTAAACAACAACAACAACAACAACAACAACAACAACAACAACAACAACAACAACAACAAGGAAAGCAAAGATAATATGAAACATGATGTATACTCAGACCATTGGCCTATCTACCGATCCAGACTGCATACCATGTTTCACCTTGTACCTTGTTCCATCCCTCTACTCTGCAAATAAGTGTTTCTGTAGGGCAGATTCTGCTAAGTGCTTGATATCCCAAAGAGATAAGAACTACTATTATGCACTCTTCTTGGTTAGCTAATTAGCAACTGCTTAGTGCTGCCTGCTGTTTAGCATTTAGCATTTTTCAACACTAATTATGAGAGTTACTGAACATGGTTCTGGGATTTCTGTTACTCACTTTGTGCTGTTTTCTTTATTGATATCTTTGTTTTAATGGCATATGAAGCACAACAAGAACAATGCATTAGCAAGGAACCCTTTAGAAGATAGAAGTAATGCAGTTCCACTTCTCATTGTTTGAAACAGGGGTTTATACAATAACTTGGCTTACAGCTTTGAGCCCATCGGTTGGCTTTCTTGGAGGCTAATCTTAATGGAGAGTGAGCCTATTTCAATGAGATGGTTTTCAAGAGAGGATAGCTTTTCAAAGATATTAAAGGAGGAGGAATCATTTCCAGTAGTCTACACATACATTTCCTTTGTCCTCCCACTGCATCTGATCAAATAGGTTTCGCAAGTTTCCAACCACTATGAACCAAAGGCAGGCCCAAGAAATTTTGCTGCCCGAGGCAAAGGACACCCCATGTACAGAATCTGATTGGCATGGCAGCTGAATCTTATTTCAAGGGTTAGTGTCTTCCAGTGCACCTGAGGACAGCAGGCTAGTGACAAACCTGTGGCATAAGCAGCTCTGATCTTCAAAAGAAGGGGATGTCCAGAGGACTCAGGAGGACTAGCAGGGGAGCTGCCACTGCTGAAGCAGCTGCCTCAATCTACCCAGTGGTAGGACCAACCCTGACAGAACCCTTCAAACCTAAGAACAGAGACCGCAGTGGAATGAATGAGTCTGCACATTGGGAGTATGTCTCTAGCATGTAAGAAATCATCAGCTGCCTCCAACAGAGTCTGACACTCCAGTAGTAACCAACATACTTGGAGTAGGTAGCCGTGTTGGTCTGAGTGGAAGCAAAATAAAAAAATTCCTTCAGACTTAACCACCAGACTTAATAACCACCAGACTCCAACAGAGTCTGACACTCCAGTAGTAACCAACATACTTGGAGTAGGTAGCCATGTTGGTCTGAGTGGAAGCAAAATAAAAAAATTCCTTCAGACTTAACCACCAGACTTAATAACCACCAGACTTAACATGGACACTGGTACCAGAGCCTGCAATAAACCCAGATGCCAACTTTGCTGCCACATACACCCGGACAACATCATTACTGGCCCCAACAACATCCAACATACCATCTCAGGACTATTCAATTGCTCATCTTCTAACATTGTGTATGCCATCAAATGCCAACAGTGCCCTTCAGCTCTCTATATTGGACAAACAGGCCAAACCCTACGCCAAAGGATAAATGGACATAAATCTGACATCAGGAACCATAAGACAGAGAAACCAGTAGGAGAACACTTCAATCTCCCAGGCATAGCTGCCAAGTTTTTGCTTTTCTCGCGAGGAAGCCTATTCAGCATAAGGGAAAATCCCTGTAAAAAAGGGATAACTTGGCAGCTATGCTCCCAGGACATTCTATACAAGATCTCAAAGCAGCTGTTTTATTACAGAGAAATTTCAGGAACAGACTGGAAAGAGAAGTTGCTGAATTGGAACTCATTACCAAGCTTAAAACCATGGAGCCACCTGGGATGAATAAAGACATCGGATTCTTATCTCATTATGCATGATCAAGCTTTCTTTAGCGCCTCAGCCCTTGCTTCCCCCCCCCAGGACTAATTGTAGTCATCAGCAGTCGTTAACAGCCATCTACAGGTTTTCCACTCCCATCAGCCCATCACCCATTCCCACCCACCCCCACCACCCTCTGTATATACATAAGGGTCTGACACTTCTGTTTCAAGTGTATCTGAAGAAGTGTGCATGCACACGAAAGCTCATACCAAAATAAAAACTTACGGTAGTTGGTCTTTAAGGTGCTACTGAAGGAATTTTTTTTATTATACTTGGAGTATTTATTGATTGCAAGCCTGTAGGAAGGACCAACTGCCATATCAATACAGCCGTACCTTGTTTTGTGACCAGGATCCGTTCCAGAGCCCCAGCCGCTAGCCGAAAAGGATGCAGGGCAAAGCACCACGTCTGCACATGCACACAGAGTGGTTTGCGCTTCTGCACATGCGCGGAACGCGACTTAGCACTTCTGCGCATGCGCAAGCAGCAAATCCGGAAGTAACCCATTCCGGACGTTCGCCGGAATGGATGCTAGATGAGGCAGATGTTCGCGGAGGTATTACTGTAATGATATTGCCACCGTGTTATTTGCCCTGGGTAGAGTAAAGAAAGGTGCATGGACAAATATGAAATATCAGTTCCTATCTTTTGCAGGCTTAGTGCACGCATAAAGAGAGACTTCTTGTTTCCCTTGACTGTCTTGAGGCTACACTTGATCTGGTTGGAAAGCCCCTTCTTGTTCATGAGTCACACGTTCATCAGTCCACCTCTCTCTTACATTGGTGTGTTCGAAATATGCAATGGCTTTGCTGTTGAGCATTTCAGATGTACCAGCGTTAACAAGATATTTAAGCTGCAGGCAAATCTGGAATAGCTGGCATGTTTGCACCAGCACTTAAGATCATAGAGAGTCACACAAAAAGAATATTGTACTGCTAGGAAAGGTGTATAAAAGGGCAAGCAAATTTCCCCAAACAAAAAATACAAAAAGAGTGGAAATTAGTAGAGGACTACCTGAGAAAAGAGGGTATAAAATCTGATCTGTTTAAATTAAGTAACATGTAAAGAAAGTTATTTTGGTAGATGATGGAAGAAGGTATACGTGAATAAGGTAGATTAATTAAAGGAAATTAAGAAAGTGGGCAAAGGGAAAGGATCTATATAGAAATCGATATGTTAAAAGTCATAAGTTTTTAATAATTTTTTCTTTTAATAATTTTTTCTTTTTCTTTTCAATATTTTCTTTTTTGTATGTGTGTATTTTCATTTTCATTTTTTTCTTCTCTTTTTCTTTGTTAATATGTATTAAGCATTTTGTAACATTTTTTAAAGAATGGAAAAAATAAAGATTTTAAAGGTTTGTTTTTTTAAAAAAAAAGGGCAAGCAAATTGATCAATGAGATGGAGCAATTCCCTTACAAGGAAAAGTGACTATGTTGGGGGTTACTTAGTTTAGAGTGAGAAAAAATAGCAGCAATAGAGGCGTATCAAGGTTTGCAAGGTGTGGAGAAAGTGGAGGGAGAATTTATTTCCCCTCCCTTTCTCACAGTCCTTGAACCCAGGGTCACCCCGTGAAGCTAGATGGTGGGAGATTCAAGACAGACAACAGAGAGCCCGTCTTCACGCTGCACATGGTTAAACAATCACATTTGCTTCCGGAACGTGTAGTCATGGCCACAAAATTAGGTTTAGGATGGGATTAGACAAATTTATGGTGGCTGGGGCTGTCAGTGACCACTAGTCATGATGGCTGCTTCCAAGATCAGAAGCATCATGCCTCTCAGTTGGGGAGTAGCAGCAGGAGAGTGTTGTTGTGGCCATGTCCTGCTTGTGGGATTCCCATAGACAACTTGACGGACACTATGGGAAACAGAATGCTGAGCTACTTTGGTCTGATCCCGTAGGACTCTGGTTCATTTGCAGGTCTGGAAATCAACATTAATCCCTAGGGTGCTGAGGCAAAGTTACCCTGTTGGCAATGGGAAAAGACAACCATCAACCGCTAGGTCAGGAAGAGGAAGTAGCCAGGGAAGCCATAAAGTTTGGCCCTGCAGAGATGAACAGCTGGGCAGGAATATGCTGACTTAATTCTCAATCTGATGATGGTGATCATAGAATCATAGAATCATAGAGTTGGAAGAAACCACAAGGGCCATCCAGTCCAACCCCCTGCCAAGCAGGAAACACCATCAAAGCATTCTTGACATATGCCTGTCAAGCCTCTGCTTAAAGACCTCCAAAGAAGGAGACTCCACCACACTCCTTGGTAGCAAATTCCACTGCCGAACAGCTCTTACTGTCAGGAAGTTCTTCCTAATGTTTAGGTGGAATCTTCTTTTTTGCAGCAGAAAACAATCTTTCTCCCTCCTCCATATGACATCCTTTCATATATTTGAACATGGCTATCATATCACCCCTTAACCTTCTCTTCTCCAGGCTAAACATACCCAGCTCCCTAAGCCGTTCCTCATAAGGCATCGTTTCCAGGCCTTTGACCATTTTTGTTGCCCTCTTCTGGACACGTTCCAGCTTGTCAGTATCCTTCTTGAACTGTGGTGCCCAGAACTGGACACAGTACTCCAGGTGAGGTCTGACCAGAGCAGAATACAGTGGTACTATTACTTCCCTTGATCTAGATGCCATACTCCTATTGATGCAGCCCAGAATTGCATTGGCTTTTTTTAGCTGCTGCATCACACTGCTGACTCATGTCAAGTTTGTGGTCTACCAAGACTCCTAGATCCTTTTCACATGTACTGCTCTCAAGCCAGGTGTCACCCATCCTGTATTCGTGCCTTTCTCTCTTTTCCCCCCAAGTGTAGTACTTTACATTTCTCCTTGTTAAAATTCATCTTGTTTGCTTTGGCCCAGTTGTCTAATCTGTTAAGGTCATTTTGAAGTGTGATCCTGTCCTCTGGGGTATTAGCCACCCCTCCCAATTTGGTGATGATGATAATGTTTTATTATTTATATGCCACCCATCTGACTGGGTCACCCCAGACACTCTGAGCAGCTTCCAACAAATAATGAAACCAAGGGGCAGAAGACAGGGTGAGCTTTCTCTATGGCAGCGATGTTCCAAAGCGTATTCCTTAACATTCTCCTATATAACTGAATAGCTGACATTCGCTCATAGGGAGGTAACAACAAGGCACTAGGAGATAACAGTGCAGTGCGGGGAAAGTCTCTCCATCACCCCTGATAGCCGTGAACCAGCCTCCACGGGTGGAATGTATCAGTGTTTAATGAGTGTCTGTACACAAGGTCCCTCGCAATCTGTACACAGTGTACCCATCGCAATGATGGACAATTTGCTTCAATATCCAATAGCAAGTTTCTGAGTCCCATTGCTTTTCCATTGGCTAGCATGGCAAAGACGCAGAACCCAGGGGAGGGATAGGCAGATGCGGTCAATGTAGTTCTCTTGCGACCCCCGAATTTTTAGAGGACAAAGCGAAGGGGCTGTGATGTGAAATGCAGTTGAGAATGGGGGCGAAACTTTCCCTAGACAAAGAAGTCATCAATGTTTAGTGTATGGATAGATCTTGTCCCATCTTAACTGGATCCTCAATACACTTATTTTTTTAAGTGAATACCTGCACATAGGGACACCATCATTTGCAATTTCTCTCTTTGTTAAACAGACCAGTAAATTCAATTACTGCAAGAGCTACTACGGTGCTTAGCATAGTTGCATAGTCCAGGCTAGAAATTCCCTGTTGCCTGGCTTAATCTTGTGGTTATGCAATATCCTTGATTTTACTTTGTTCTTTCTGCAAACCTGTCCCCTGACACACAATTTTTAAGCATGCTACTCTTGGGCAGGTCCCTCCTCTATTTTTGCTGGTTTCCTTTTGCCTTCTATTTTTTGTTTTTCTTTGGCCTTATTTCCTTTCCTTTGTTTTTTCATTCCAAGAGCAGGAAATTTGAGGTTTGAGGATTTATAATGAAAATTAAAATTGTATATTATATTGTGTTCACAGCTTCCAGGCTTCCTGCTTGGAGACCTAGATTTATTTCTTAGTACAATTAATATATTGGCCCCTTTTCGTAATTGCAATCTTTTGGAATGAAAGTATGGCTTAGTACTGTACTGTATCCTGGTACTCTGGTAGTCTTTGAACTGCTCTTTAGCTGATACTTTTTTAACCCATTCTGCTCCAAAATAAATAAATAAATAAATAAATGTCAAAGGTCCATGTTGATGTGTCATGACCTTTCTCCAAAACTACTTGACCAATTGACTTCAAATTTGGACACAACGTTCCATTCCAATATGCAAGTGTTTGCATAAACTTAATTACACAGCTGTGACACCTGTCACAGGTAAAAACATGAATTTGTGGGGGGAAATAGCTCCCTCTAGTGGACAGCAAAGGAACAGACACCATTTCTGTTCCACCCGCCCCCTAGAATCATAGAATCATAGAGTTGGAAGAGACCACAAGGGCCATCCAGTCCAACCCCCTGCCAAGCAGGAAACACCATCAAAGCATTCTTGACATATGGCGCCCTCCTCCTCCTCCTCCCTCGGCACCACCCACCCCCTACTACCTCACCAGGCCACTCCAGAGCCAGGCCAGGCGAATCGCTGTGTCGTCGACTCAATATTTAATAACAACACTGCCATATGTCTTGATTTTCCCAGACATTTTTATGATTTCCATGCGATTTCCACTGCTACTTACTATAGTATTCTGGATATGTCTGGGAATTCCTGACGTACGGCAACCCTCTCTTCTGACGGTTCCCTCATTGCGAGAAGCCATGTTGCAGCAAACCAGGCAGAGGGCCTTCTTGGTAGTGGCGCCTGCCCTGTGGAACACCCTCCCATCAGATGTCAAGGAAATAAACAACTGACTTTTAGAAGACATCTGAAGGTGGCCCTTTTAGGGAAGTTTTTAATGTTTAATGCTGTACAGTATTGTGTTTTTAATATTCGGTTGGGAGCCGCCCAGAGTGGCTGGGGAAACCCAGCCAGATGGGTGGGTATATAAATATTATTATTATTATTATTATTATTATTATTATTATTATTGACCCTAATTTAAATGAAATGTGGCCCGTGTTCAACCCATCACTTATCCTTACTCTTGTGCCTGGTCGCAAATGATTTTCCCAGGGCTTTCCAGTCACTGTATTTTGAGGAAGAGACGTTGAAGTAATTGTTCTGGTCATTTCTGTCCTCTTTGCTACTTTTGCGTGTGATGCTTGCTTGGAAAATGGTGGCCATTCAGGTCTCTCTGCCTCTGTGCCACTTGCCCACATATCCATTCATATCAAGTCACCTTTGCACTTTGGTTCCTGTGGGTTTTGGTGGCATGTTAACAGAACACAAGCCTGAAGCTGCTTTTTCCATTTATCGAAACTACCAACCCCAACACCCATCCTTCTGAAAAATGTGCAGGTTACTTTCCTGGAGACACGACTTACAATGCCTACCATTTCATACAATTCTTGTAAGCCGCATGCTGCACTGTCATTTCTGACTTTCCTTTAGAATGCATTTGCAGTAATCAAATTGTAAGATTCACTTTTCCTGGCCCTCCGGCGAAATGCTTTATGAGCAGTTCTGGCCCACGCTGCTTTCATGTTCCCTGGCACATCCGAGGGGCCCACCAATCACAGAAAAGCCTTTCTTTAACTTCTCAAAAGCAGATTTATTTCCCCTAAAAACGAGAGGTACACAAAACAAATATGCTCGGGGGAAGCAAAATATCAGCAGTTTTACAAGAATTGTTGTTGTTTAGTCGTTTAGTCGTGTCCGACTCTTCGTGACCCCATGGACCATAGCACGCCAGGCACTCCTGTCTTCCACTGCCTCCCGCAGTTTGGTCAAACTCATGTTCGTTTTACAAGAATAGACCCTGGCAAAAAGGAAAAGCAGTTTCAAAATTGGAAGGCATGCAGCTTCTGATAAAACTTGTTTGGAGAGACAGTAAAAATTCATTTGTACATGGATTTCACTGAAGCAAGATTTTTGTGTAACTGCAATGAGTAGAAGAGGCAGGGAAACATATGGGGGCTGGCTGCTCAATGTATCTGTGCTGCCCAAAGTTTTATTGGCTTTCATAACTTTTCTGGTTTCTAACAGGGCCAGCTGCTCCTTCAACTGCTCTGCAGAAAAGTTGGTAGCTGGGGCATAATTTACTTTGAGGTTAAAATGGGAAAGTCCACTATTACAGCTTGGACTGGTCCACTCTCTGTGTTCTGCATAAATTGTTGACCTGGGGATACTTCCTGATTGGAAATTATTGACAGCCTTGTCAGCATAGAACACCTGTGCTCAGAGATCTGCACGTCTTGCCGATCTGCTCCTGGGCCACGTTCAAGGGGTTACAAAACCCTTAACAAGTTGCGACCAGTTTGCCTATGAGAGTACCTTGCCTTAATCAAGTCAACAGTTTCATTCCATGTCTCAAAACTGGAAAGTAAAAAAATGGGCAAACGACCTGAATCAGTTTTATAGCAGGTTCGAAAGTCAAGCATTATCAACTAGTGCCATTCAGTTGGCGCCAGAGGCACCAACAACCACCTCAACCTGTTCTGAAGTCACTCTGCTGGTGATCTTGAAATAGTGTTCTGCACACTTTGTATAAAGTACTTTTACATTGCAATGTAGCTGAAACAAAATTCCAAGTACTGTATATTAGTACTTGGCCAATAAATTATTCTGTTCTGTTCTGTTCTGTTCTGTTCTGTTCTGTTCTGTTCTGTTCTGTTCTGTTCTGTTCTGCTCTGTTCTGCTCTGCTCTGCTCTGCTCTATTCTATTCTAATCTATTCTAATCTATTCTATTCTAACGCAGCGGTTTGACTTTACCCCAGAAGGCGCACTCCATTATCTCTCAAGACAGACGGATGCCACCAATGGCTATACCTTATGCTGCCTAGGAAACAGGATGCCACTCCTGTCTGCCCCCTCCTCGTGTACATCTCTTGCTTCCTGTCACTACTCCTTCCTCCTCTGCATCCCAGGACCACCCTCATTCCTCACTGCGGTGCTGTGAAGAAGGGCATTGTGACTTTGGGCTCTTCTGCCCTTCCCTTTGCCTTGTGATAGCTATACCTTTCGCCCTGCTCTTTCCAAGCAAGTTTTGTTGCCCTGGATCTTTCCCCGGGGTGGGTGGGTGGAATCAGAGCAATCAGGGCAAACCCCATTTTGGGTTTTTCAGCAGATCGGCGTTTGTTCCAACTGAGCGCTAAAGAGTGGTTTTTGTGAATTATGGTGCTGGAGGAGACTCGAGTAGGTTTACCAGGCGTCCTCGTTTCCCGGGGACAGTCCCCGGATTTGCGAATAAGTCTTCCCAGCTGAGGGATCCCCACCCTCTCCCGCTTGCACACAAATAGGAATGGGATTGGGGCTGCTCCGATGGGAAGGGAGGCATTGCACTGCCTGAGAAATCCCTGCCCGCCTCCTGCTTGCATGCAGTAAAATGAATACCCTATAGGAGGGAGGTCCATTTGGCTGATCTTCCCCCTAAAAAAGCTCAACAACTTTGATGAAGCTCCCCCCACCAAGCTCAATTAATTAGTCTCCCAATTAAAAGTTTAAGTTGAAGAATCGAACTATGTGGTCAAAGCACAGAAATACATAATCACTACTGCCATGAAAGACAAAAGTCGAAGAGGTTTAAAAGGCAAAATATAATGAGTGCCTTACACAGCTCTTATAATGATTAAACAATCATTAATTAATTAACTGTCATCTGGGTAGTTTGAACCAATTAACATTTTGCCATTAGAGGGACCTCTAACACGGCTGCTCTCCCTGAACCCATTCCACCTGTGACACAGAATTCTGAATGCATTTTGGAAGCCTGAACTCTAAGGGTCAGGTTTTTTGTCAATGAGCCAGTCCCTTTTGACTTCAAGGGTTTCAAATTAATTGTCTCTACATGGTTCCCCGTCTACGTGCTATAGAATAATTAGTCAGATTTAGAAAGACAGGCTGTCACATTACAGAAATACTTTCCCGGTTGATAATAGTTTGCCTGTAAGCTTTTCAGTTTAGCTGGAATAAAAACAAAACCCACACAAGTATTCTTCATCTAACAGCTTGACAAGAAGGGAAGAACGTTTGGTAGAGACTTTGCTGTAAAGTTTGTGATACGTTGTAATTTTTCTGTTAACAATGGAATTATATACTTAATTCTCTGGAGTATGAAGAAAACTTCATCACCGACTCTGGACATGCCAAACAAATAGTAAACTTGCCATCTTTGAAGTAGTGCTAGTAAGTTGGTTTTTTTCAGGGGGAATGAGGTGTGTTTTCCCCCATTTTAAAGTGCATTATGCAGTCGTTAACACATGATGGGGAGCTGCCCCCAATGGAGAGAATGAGAGCAAACATCTCTTGAATAGCTTTTAGCGATGATTCACCACCTCCAATACTTCTGATTGATTACTTGTCTTCCCTTTCGTCTTGTTTCTCTTAGCCACAAATAGTTATGGGTTTGGGCACCGATTTCACAAATGCTAGCCCCTTCCTTTGTGCAGAAGAAGAGTGTTTATTTCCCAAGGTTTGTTAGTGGGTCCATTTCGGTTTTGTAGAGACACTCACATCTTTAATTCAGTTTGAAGTACAGTAAGGAGAAGTGTATTGCAAAAGATATTCTGGCCCACACATACATTAGACCGAAAATGGACTATGCATTATTATTCTATTATTTCAGATCTCTATGTTGGTTGTTCAGGGAGAACATTTCTCTCTCTCCCACCCCCAACTGCATTTAATTCTGGCAGCAATATTCATCGTTTTGTACTGTAAAGAGATAACTGTGGAGAAGACTATCTCGGAAGCTGCAAATTTAAAACACAGGATGTAAGAGCCGCAGTAAAAGATCAGCAATAATTTAAATGCGAATAAATGGGAGACAGATTATTAGTTGTGCCAAATAAAATGATGGCACACAAAGGCATATGTTTATGATCCGCTGCAGCCATTTTTTCCCCTGAGCCTTTGCTCCTCTTTTCTTTTATCTGAGTTGGTTGTTGCTTGCCATCTACCACCCCTTTCTGAAAGGAAAGAATCAGGCAGATGAAGCATGAGATGCCATCTAGGAGACCAGACACCCAGATAAAGCTAAATAGAAGTCTAACTATAAAGGGGGGGGGGTCCTCATAATGAACCCTATCAGTGTAAGCCCTACGAAAGGATTTCTACTTCTGCCCCCCCCTCTGCATTCCCCCCCTCTGCACCCCACCCCCCAAATGGCTCTGGGAGAACCCCCTGAGTAGCACACAAAGGGGGTGTGTGAATAGTTCCACCTGTCAAGCTGATACACTTGTGCAGCAGACAGAACATTTATTTATAACAGTGCTGTTGTTGTTGTTTAGTCGTTTAGTCGTGTCCGACTCTTCGTGACCCCATGGACCATAGCACGCCAGGCACTCCTGTCTTCCACTGCCTCCCGCAGTTTGGTCAAACTCATGTTCGTAGCTTCGAGAACACTGTCCAACCATCTCGTTCTCTGTCGTCCCCTTCTCCTAGTGCCCTCCATCTTTCCCAACATCAAGGTCTTTTCCAAGAATTCTTCTCTTCTCATGAGGTGGCCAAAGTATTGGAGCCTCAGCTTCACGATCTGTCCTTCCAGTGAGCACTCAGGGCTGATTTCCTTAAGAACGGATAGGTTTGATCTTCTTGCAGTCCATGGGACTCTCAAGAGTCTCCTCCAGCACCATAATTCAAACGCATCAATTCTTCGGCGATCAGCCTTCTTTATGGTCCAGCTCTCACTTCCATACATCACTAGATGTATTTTCTAGCACTATAACAGTGCTAGAAAATAGCAATAAAAATGAAATCTGTTGATTTGCCCTTGTAAGTTCTGATGAGAGAAGCAAAGGTGGAGTGTGCACACATATAAAATAAAAAATACTGTGAGAATGCTATTTTAAAAAGTTTTGAAAAATACATTGATTTTGCATAGCTCGCTCTCGCCATCTAGTGTCACATTTGCATATTGCACTTTACAACACATTTAAAATGTTTTGTTTGCAGCTGTGTAGCTGAGTTCTTTGGACAACAACAAGACGTGTGGATAAAAGATGAATTGAGTATTATCGCCAAACTATTCCTGATACCTTAAAGCTGATCTGTGTCCTGTTCCATGTCATTCCAATAATGGATGAACAGGCTCAATCTCAGATAATTCAGATATTTACTTTTTTAAAAACCTGCCTGAGTGAAAGTTAGCTAAAATGTGAGCCTTGGTATCTTCAGTTATGTCCACATTTTCCTATGATTGGCTTCTTTTACTCTAAGACTTATAAATCTATAAATCTATGTCTTTATTTCTTCTAGTATATTCTGAGCTAATTTGGTATACATCCTTGAACCCCCTTCCAAAACCTCAATTAGATTTTGCCCTTCTAAATCTTCTTTAAAGCCCTTTAGCTTTCGATTACATTATTTTGTTTCCAAATCTAAAAATTCAATTCTACCATTAACTTTTTCCATATCATCCTTATGTTCATGTTGCTCCATAATTGCTTCTTGCAAATGTACTTTGTGCTGCTTCACAGCAATACTTAATTTGTCTACTTATCAGCACACTCCTGAGCTTGTTTTTCTGTTAGAATCCAAGTAAGGTGAAAATATTAAATACCTTAGACTTTAATGAATATGCTGCCTTTCCACAAAGGCAGCTCACAATACACAAGGTAATATATACATTAAAAGGTAATAGCAATAATCAATACATAAAACTGTTCAATAACAATATCAACATTTCAGTAATAACTCTATAATAATTCATAAACATTTAAAAACTTTAACAAAAAAAACTCTGCATAGATATTAATAGTGGCATATTACTCTGAACAGTTGTATCTATTAACTATTCAGATTAATCCAGCAATAATAATAGCTATGCAGAGATTTTAACAGGGCCGTCTTAAGCGTATCTGGTGCCCTGGTGTCGTGATGCAAAGATCCCTCCGGCACCCCCTCCGCCCCGTTTTGCAGCGCGGCTGTCTGGAGGGCGCTCGCCCCCCCTGGCAGCCACCCAGCCTTGCCTTAGAGCCCAGCCCTGGATTTTAACAATCCCTGTTAGTAATCAAATTACTGCATTGAGCTTCCTCAAATGTACTGAATGCACCTGAAGGAAAAGAACACAGACTGGATGGTCAGAGTTACAGGTAGGTAGCCGTGTTGGTCTGAGTCGAAACAAAATAAAAAAATTCCTTCAGTAGCACCTTAAAGACCAACTAAGTTTTTATTTTGGTATGAGCTTTCGTGTGCATGCACACTTCATCAGATACACTGAAACAGAAGTAGCCAGACCCTTATGTATATTCAGAGGGTGGGGGTGGGGTGGGGGTGATGGGAATGGGTGATGGGCTGATAGGAGTGGTAAACCTGTTGATGACTGTTAATGACTGTTAACGACTGCAATTTGTCTTGCAGGAAAAGCAAGGGGTGAGATGGCTGAAGAAAGCTTGATCATGTATAATGAGATAAGAATCCAGTGTCCTTATTCAGACCAGGTCTCTCCATGGTTTTAAGCTTGGTGATGAGTAGCAATTCAGCAACTTCTCTTTCCAGTCTGTTTCTGAAAATTTTCTGTAATAAAACAGCTGCTTTGAGATCTTGTATAGAATGTCCTGGGAGATTGAAGTGTTCTCCTACTGGTTTCTCTGTCTTGTGATTCCTGATGTCAGATTTATGTCCATTTATCCTTTGGCGTAGGGTTTGGCCTGTTTGTCCAATATAGAGAGCTGAAGGGCACTGTTGGCATTTGATGGCATACACAATGTTAGAAGATGAGCAATTAAATAGTCCTGAGATGGTATGTTTGATGTTGTTGGGGCCAGTAATGGTGTTGTCCGGGCCACATACACCCGGACAACACCATTACTGGCCCCAACAACATTCTTATCTCATTATACATGATCAAGCTTTCCTTAGCACCTCAGCCCTTGCTCCCCCCCCAAGACCAATTGCAGCCATTAACAGTCGTTAACAGTCATCAACAGGTTTACCACTCCTATCAGCCCATCACCCATTCCCATCACCCCTACCCCCCACCCTCTGAATATACATAAGGGTCTGGTGGCTTCTGTTTCAGTGTATTTGATGAAGTGTGCATGCACACGAAAGCTCATACCAAAATAAAAACTTAGTTGGTCTTTAAGGTGCTACTGAAGGAATTTTTTTATTTTGGATGGTCAGAATTATAGTACAGCTTTGTAAAATGCATACTTGGACAAGACTGAACAACAGCCAGTTTCCACCTCTTTTCCTATCAGATGTCCTCGACCCTGACCAAATCTACTAAAAGTTTGTGCCGGCTGCTTCCAAATTTCGAATCCTTGCTGTCTACTAACCAAGTTTATTTTAGAAATAATGCCAGCCCCAAATGGGACCCTCTTGTGTAGAAACTTACTTAATTAGCATATCTTAGCGAGTTTAGTTTTCTGTACCCACCATAGCTGCCAAGTTATCCCTTTTTTAAAGGGATTTTCCCTTATGCTGAATAGGCTTCCTCGCGAGAAAAGGGAAAACTTGGCAGCTATGGTACCCACCCTCCTTGGTTAAAAACAAAATGTCAGGTACACCTTCAAAAACCCACCTAAGTGCCCACATCTTCATTAAAAAAAAAAGCACACCACTTATCTTAACTACATAGGATGATAGACTTTTAAAAACAGCTGCAGGGAGATCTACTAAGAAATAGTCTTTTAATTTGCAATCTGCTCTGCTCCTCCTCAGAATTACTTCAGGATAATAAAGCATTTGTGGTTGTTTCTTGGAAGGTAATGCTTGAATGGCAATGATAAAATGTGAGTGTGGCGTAAACCAGACCTGCATATTTGACAGG
Organism: Zootoca vivipara; assembly: GCF_965207765.1. Classification (NCBI taxonomy): domain Eukaryota; kingdom Metazoa; phylum Chordata; class Lepidosauria; order Squamata; family Lacertidae; genus Zootoca; species Zootoca vivipara. The sequence continues at coordinate 5,195,416 of NC_142595.1, read as the reverse complement.
TTACATGATCTTTTATTGACATCCAAGCAGAACTGTCAGACTCTGGAGGTTCAGGTTTTGCATCAACCACTTCCAAAATGATAGCTACAAGTTTCTGAAAATTTAATTGAACTAAATATTGCACAGTTTTCCCCCTTTTATTTTTCAGGGTTTTTTTTAGCAATCAGCCTTATCTAGTCCTTTGTGAGTTGTATGAATGATAATGGACCATAGAATTTAAATATGCTTTCCGCTCACCCCTGCAAAAATCTTTCACAAAAATTTATCAAATTCAATCTTTGCTATACTTTATCATTGATCATTGATCACTTTGACGTGCTTTCGAACTGCTAGGTTGGCAGGAGCTGGGACCGAGCAACGGGAGCTCACTCCGTCGCAGGGATTCGAACCGCCAACCTTCTGATCGGCAAGCCCTAGGCTCTGTGGTTTAACCCACAGCGCCAACTAAGTTTGTCATTGGTATGAGCTTTTGTGTGCATGTATCTGAAGAAGTGTGCATGCACACAAAAGCTCATACCAATGACAAACTTAGTTGGTCTCTAAGGTGCTACTGGAATGAATTTTTCTATTTTATTTCTGGGTTCAGCACAGAGTGTTCATCTGTGTTGAAGGAGAGAGCGAGAGAGAGCGAGGAGGAGAAGGAGGAGGAGGAGGAGGAGGACAAGGAGGAGGACAAGGAGGAGGAGGGTTATTAATAAGCTTTTTGCATTTCAAAACTATTCTCAGGGGAATCAGCTGAATGTGAGCAGAAGATAAACGACCAATCCTATGGCAATGTTAATGTGCTAATCATAGCTGCCAAGTATCCCGTATCCGCCGGGAAAACCCCTTTTTTCTTACTGTTTCCCGGCGGTCTCCCGTTTGGTGATAAATCCCGGCATTCTCCCTTAAATTCGCTTCTTCCCGGCGGCCATTTTTCTGGTGCCGCTTTGCCCTTCTATGGGCACCAGAAAATGGCGACGCCAGCGCCGGAAGTCGCTTCCGCGCATGACCGGAAGTTGCGTGACGCGACTTCCGGTGGCGCTTTGCCCTTCTATGGGCATCAGAAAATGGCGGCGCCGGCGCCGGAAGTCGTTTTTACGTGTTTCCGGTCATGTGCGGAAGCGACTTCCGGCGCTGGCGCCGCCATTTTCTGATGCCCATAGAAGGGCGAAGCGCCACCGGAAGTTGCGTCACGCAACTTCCGGTCATGCGTGCGCTGCCGATCCCGGATCTTTACGACCCGGACTTGGCAGCTATGGTGCTAATATGTAGTTAGAACAGTTGTCAGGTTAAATACCAAATTAATTCAAAACGAGTAGACAGAGTGTGGGATGTAGTCACGTTTGATTCTGAAAAAGTGCCAAAGGACCGCCTAAGGCAGGGATCGCTAAGGTGAGATCACCTCAAGCGGCTGTCGCGGTGGCGGCCGCAGGGAAGTGTGTGGAGGACCAGGTGACTGTGGGCCCAGGTGCAGTGGACCGGCAAATGCCGTGGCAAGCCAGGGACAGCGTAATGATGACACAACAAGACAGTTCTTGGGATTAAATAAGCCACAACTGTATTGATTACAGGTGTAATATGGTCTTGGCTTAGGGAATGGGTGTGTATAGTGTATCAACCAGCCCAATCTGCTGACTAATTATTCCATCTGGGTTGATCCTAGGTTAAGGATCGTTTCACGACACGGATCAAATTTTCCTTCAAAATAAAGGTGATGGCGTTAAACAGGGGTCCAAGCTTCTTCAGCAGGGGGCCGGTCCATTGTCCCTCAGACCTTGTGGGGGGCCAGACTATATTTTTGGGGGGGTGGGATGAATAATTCTATGCCCCACAAATAACCCAGAGATGCATTTCAAATAAAAGCACACATTCTACTCATGTAAAAACACGTTGATTCCCAGACCGTCCACAGACCGGATTTATAAGGCGATTGGGCCGGATCTGGTCCCCGGGCCTTAGTTTGCCCACCCATGGCGTTACATATGCTTTAAAAAAAAAGCATGGTTTAACATAACATACAGTTTGGTGCTAGGACCCAGCCTCAGGCCATGTAGTGAGGACCTGAGTCCCTGACACAACAGTAAGCAAATGAGAGCTACAGTATTACGCAGAACAATATTTTCATAGAATCATAGAATTTTGATCTTCACAAATAATGCTTTCATTTTCGACTTTGCAGGCCTTTGCTGCATTGGGACAGAATTGACACTCTTAACTTGATTTGTGAAGCCAAGTAACTCAGGGAAGCAAGATTTTGTATATTGATTATTCCTTAAGCACATCAACAGGCCCAGCCTGGGAATTTGTAAGGAAGAAGCAGCTGTTATGGTTTTATACAAATCATTACGAAGCCAATATTCCTTAGCTTTCTCATGACTGTTGAGAGCACAGGACTACAAGGAGAAAGGCCTAGTCTTCTTCAAATGAATCCTCCTTTGAAGTGTATGTGGGTTTCTACAAGACGAGACGCAGTGATTACAGCAAACAATTTTATTGACCTGGTGGCAAACAGAGCAGAACAGTCAAATGGGGCAAAGCAATGGCTTATACAGTGGTACCTCGATTTACCAACGACTCGACAACCGAATTTTTTGACTTATGAATGGGGGTAATGGCCGTGCGCTTATGAATGTCTCGACATCCGGGGGGGGGGGGGAACCGCGGCGGTTTTAGATAGGGATTTTTCGACTTACGAATTTTTAGATAGGGTTGCTTCGACTTACAAATTTTTCCGTTTTCAATGCATTCCTATGGGAAATCGCGTTTCCAATGGCATTTTTCGAGTTACGAATTTTCGACTTACGAAGGTGGCTTCAGAACAGATTAAATTCGAAAGTCGAGGCACCACTGAAGGCCTGGGCCACTCCCATTCTCAATGTGATTGGCTGTCTAACCCCCCCGAGCTGTGAATCGTAACCCAGAGCCAATGCCACTAGCCCAAACCCTGACAATACGACTTGATTGGATATCTTGTATTGAATCAAAACACAGGGCTCAGAATCCTAGTCCAGACTCAAGCTGAGCCGAACACTGCATGCATAACACTTTTCATTATTAAGTCTAAGGAATGATTTGAGAAATGTTGTCGAGATCCTTGGATTGCAGATAATTGCTATACAGATCAACAGGCAAGGTTGCCTGATCTTGGGATTGACCTGTTTCAGGGTCTCACTGGTGGGAAGCCAGAAGTTTCAGCTCCTTTCCCAGCATGCTTTTCCAATATTGGTTTCTTTTTATTCCCTGCGAGGATGAAGGATACATTCTGAAAAATACTGAGGGGAGCTGATAATAACACTGTGCTGTGGACCAGTTAAAAGGAATACTGTAATATCATATCTCCTTTTGTTTTTCGATCATCGAGTGTCACCAAGGTTTATCAATTCCCTCCCCCCCCCTTTCCTAGTTCTCAGGCTCCATCCCAAGGTACTTGAGGTGTAAGCCTGGAGCCAAACTGAAAACCCTTGAGCCAAACTGTTCCAGTGACCAGGACTCGTCATTAGCAAAAGGGATTGCCTTCAGCAGAGAAGGATATAGCAGGTTCTCCCCTTAAGGAGAGCATGGGTTGCGGAAGGGTTAACAAAACGTTCCCTAGTTTGTTGGGCGGGTCAGTTTGGATGGCCACTGAGGGTATTGTTGCTGGGGAGAATGTTATGTTGCAATTATTTGATTGACAGCCACAGCCTTTAAGTACTGGGCAAGCAGGTTGCGCTTTGGCTTCTGGTGCTTGCAACGGTTCTCCCTCCCTCCCTATATTTAGGGGTTTGTTTGCGCATGACGTCACTGTGCCTGTCATGGGGTCGTCTGTATTGATGCGGGGGCCTAGTAGGAATTTTGCCACTTGGCTGATTGGCTGGTGCCTTGTGGGTTTTGCCTACTACATAGCAAAATGTCAGAACTTGCAAGGTTGGCGGTTAGGCATTGGTTCATATTGGATGGTGGAGACGTACAGATTTGGCTGGGCCTGCCCCTCAAAATTGCTGCTGCCTTTAAGGGGTATTCCGTTAAAAGAATCCTGGGGCTCCACATATTTGTCCGTACCCCCGGTAGGGGCTAGGACCACGCAGGAGCCTCGGGGAGCATCTGGGGGAGAGGTCAAGGGCTTGGTGGCCCTGCCCCGGCCTTTCTCAGAGGGTGCTTACCTATCCTGGCTCCCCCAGTACTGAGTCAGATCTGTCCCAGGCGGGGGGGGGGACAGATGGCATGGGAACCAATGCCTAGGCAACCACTCACATCAGTTGTATTTAAATAAAGTGGTGGCCAAAATTAATGCCAAAAACCTAAACTTAAATTATGTGTGAAGTGTGAGTTATTTGGTGGGAAGTCTTGGTACCTCGACACGCAACTGCAAGATTGTTCTATTTCCAGATGCGAGGTCCCCCTGTGCTTGTCTTGCCGTGGACTTTATTCTGCAAGTGAACAAAGCTAACAAACATGAAAGACATTTGAAGCAGATAAGAAACAAAGACAACCCCCCCCCAAAAAACGCCCACCTCTTTGTGCTAATGTGTTTGAGTAAATTGCATAAGTAAATTGTCAAATTCTCTCAGCTTACATAGCCGGTTATCATTACTGATGTTTTAGTAGGGTCACCTTCACCCAAATGGTGATTACGGACTCTCTGTTTCAACCAGCCAAGAGACCACATTGAGGTACTATGTCAAAATTCTGAGACAAAAAAATAATGATATCTACTACAGAAATTGATAAGGGAGACAGAGAAATAGTTATCTTGTCTGGCTTTCAAATTGGTGGTTTTTAGTGTAATGTACAGCAATGTACTTGCTGGTTTGGCATTTGACTCTTCCCCCCCCCCCCGAACTGCATTGCATCTTAATGCACTTCTGTTGGGAATGACTTGTAGGCCCACAAAAACAAAAAATGCAGACAAATGGGCTCCAAAGAAATTGCTAATACCTCTGAATGTTTTAGTACCAGTTTGCCCTCTGAATTGAAATGGTGGGGTGTTTCCTTTGGATGGATTTAACAGAGAATCGGTATGTTTGCAGCTTTTTCTGTCGTGTGAGCTCTCAAAAACTACATTTTAAAGTTCAAGGCTTGGTTATTTTGCTGAATGAGAAATATTGAGCTGCTCTTCCCAGTGGATATTCCACCTTATACGAATCAGAGGCAAGGCCAGCTTTCTGTTCCCTCTTTGTAATGCTACATTATCCAGAAATGCCAGGGAAAGTTCTGTACAACCCGAGGCACCACTGTATTCTATAACATAAGGCATATAGTGTGGGTCTTGGACATGACTCTTTCCCCAGCTGAGTCATTCATTCATAAGCCTTTGGCAAATTTCTCCCTCTCTCCCTTCTCAAGAGTGTCATTCCTTGTCTGCTAAATAGATGGCTATATGTATAACATTACAGAAAGAGCGGGGGGGGGGGGGAGAGAATAATGAAATGTTATTGACCCCAAACTTAGCAATACCAAAAATGACCTTGCTGCCACTCATCCTACTTGGTGACCATTTTGTGCCACAAAAGCCCGTTTGAATTCAAACATTGTAAAATATGCCCCCCTCAGAAATGAGGGGGGAATATCACTACTGAGAAAGCAGGGGTTCTTTCAGCTCCAAGGTGGAACACCTGGAGCAAATGGAAGCAAACTTCCAATTATTATAATAATTTATTTATACCCCGCCCATCTGGCCGGGTTCCCCCAGCCACTCTGGGCGGCTTCCAACAAAATATTAAAATACAGAAGTCCATCAAACATTAAAAGCTTCCCTAAACAGGGCTGCCTTGAGATGCCTTCTAAAGGTCTGGTAGTTGTTGTTCTCTTTGACCTCTGGTGGGAGGGCATTCCACAGGGTGGGTGCCACTACCGAGAAGGCCCTCTGCCTGGTTCACTGTAACTTAGCTTCTCGTAGCGAGGGAACCGCCAGAAGGCCCTCGGCGCAGGACCTCAGTGTCCGGGCAGAACGATGGGGGAGGAGATGCTCCTTCAGGTATACTGGTATTATACTGGTATTATACAGGTATTATGCCTCTCAAGAGTCTTATTTGAACAATATCACTCAGAATTCACTTGCATGAATACTGTACTCGCATGGCCAGTCCAATGTCAGAACAGGCAGCACATCCCAGATTGCAACTTCTCTTACACAAGCTGGAAAACTGCAAAGTGGGACTTTCTAATTCTCAGAATGGAAGAATTCCTGGGTGCATTTGTTTTTCCAGTGTTTCCCTATGTGAACTGGGTTTTGGTTCTTTTTAAGCAGTTGAATATTGTGAGACAACATGACTATTACTACAACCCGTCAGAGGACATTTCAAAGTCCTTCACATACCTGTACATTTTAGTAAGCTTTACGTGTCATCGCCCTTTAAGGAATGTTGGGGTGGTTATTCCCACATTGCAAACTTGGGATGGGGAGTGAGCCTTGTCTCCTGTGAATTTGAACCATGGCATCGCAGCACAACCTTGTGCTCTTAACCCCTACGCTACACCAGCCCTGTAATCATAAACTGCACAGGTTGCAAGCTGATTGGATTCTTTCCGAAAGAGTAGCGTCAACAAAATGCCCCAGCAGCGCAAAGTATTATCAGCACAGTCGGCACAAACTGCTGACTTCTGCACTTCTCTCCTTTTGTAGGTTTTCAAGCAATGAATTTGACTGCCTGAGAAAAGACGGGCAGATCTGCACGGACAATTTCTATGAACTCTTGTGAGACCTCCGGCTACAACACAGGACATGGGAGCTTTTCTGAACCCTCGTGTCTTGTGTTGCAGCCAGAGGGGCACATCTTGGCAGCAGGACCTCCAAAGAAGTGGAGGGGTCCAACAGGGAGTAAACGGAAGGAAACCTAAAGATGCCGAGCAGCTTTAATTAGATGGAGAGACGTCTGGTGGCCACTTCCATTTGGGATTATAGCTATCTCCTTGACCCAGAACCTGAAGACAAAGTAGAATTCAGACTGAAAACTTAAATAGATTGGGTAACAACACTCCTTGTTTCTGACAGTGTTCTGTGATCTTTTTTTTTCAGATATAGATGTTTCTGATTTATATTTTCAAGTGTCCTTGGATTGCTTGGGTTTCTGAATACTTTAGTCAGATTAATTAATTCATCAACTGGTTAATGGGATTTTTGTTGTTTAGTCGTTTAGTCGTGTCCGACTCTTCGTGACCCCATGGACCATAGCACGCCAGGCACTCCTGTCTTGCACTGCCTCCCGCAGTTTGGTCAAACTCATGTTGGTAGCTTCGAGAACACTGTCCAACCATCTCGTCCTCTGCCGTCCCCTTCTCCTAGTGCCCTCAATCTTTCGCAACCTCAGGGTCTTTCCCAAGGATTCTTCTCTTCTCATGAGGTGGCCAAAGTATTGGAGCCTCAGCTTCACGATCTGTCCTTCCAGGGAGCACTCAGGGCTGATTTCCTTAAGAATGGATAGGTTTGATCTTCTTGCAGTCCATGGGACTCTCAAGAGTCTCCTCCAGCACCATAATTCAAAAGCATCAATTCTTCGGCGATCAGCCTTCTTTATGGTCCAGCTCTCACTTCCATACATCACTACTGGGAAAACCATAGCTTTAACTATACGGACCTTTGTCGGCAAGGTGATGTCTCTGCTTTTTAAGATGCTGTCTAGGTTTGTCATTGCTTTTCTCCCAAGAAGCAGGCATCTTTTAATTTCGTGAGTGCTGTCACCATCTGCAGTGATCAAGGTTAATGGGATATGGAGTGCCAATAGCTTCTTTTGATAACAGTAACAGAACAAGAGAAATCTTATAGTGGGCAAAAGCTAGGATACTTAAGCTGGCATAACTGCCTAAGAGGGAAGCCCACTTCCTCTCCCACCAATGCCAGGATGGGAAGGGAGGAGGAGAGGGCGTGTGGCCAAGCATCATTTATTGCTGCAGCTGAATCCTGGAGGAGGTAGAGCAGGCATAGGCAAACTCGGCCCTCCAGATGTTTTGGGACTACATTCCCATCATCCCTGACCACTGGTCCTGTTAGCTAGGGATCATGGGAGTTGTAGTCCCAAAACATCTGGAGGGCTGAGTTTGCCTATGCCTGATGTAGAGAGAGCCCTCAAACTTGCCCCCTCTGCTTGCGAGAGCCCGCACCTGTTTGGATGCTTTCAGCAGCTCCCGGCTGGTTGCCCAGGAAAGTATAAAGACAAGCGGAAGTTTCTTACCCTCCTTTTTTATTTCAATCTTTACAGAGAGGCTGCAGAACCCAGCATCTTGGGCAATGGCCTCGTTGCGAGTGAATTTCCACACCCACCCACCCACCCCCGTCTCTCCCACTTACTCATTCATCATTTCTACGAGTGCCACTATGTGCCTCCTAGCTTCGAGCTCTTTGCTCTCCTACTTTGAAGGATCGCCGGGTTCCGGGAGATGGCGGGTCTGGAATGCTTTCTAAAGACACTGTTTCAGCCAGCTGCTGCTTCGGTTCTTTCTCCTCCTTCTCTCCCATTATTTCCCAACTTTCCCCCTCATCGGCCACTGAGCTGTGACCTCCTGCAAACCCCTGTTGTAAATCTATCCTGTCTTCCTCTTCCTCCTCCCTGGAAGGGTCAGGATGGGAAGGCGGTCTCCACCATCCTTCCTCTGCCGAGTCTCTGAAAAGCACCTCTGCGGGGGAAGCAAAAGCAGCAAGAGCACAGGCACACTCAGTGGACGCATCTACTCCAGCATCCTGTCCTCACAGGATGTCTGTGGGAAACCAGTGAGCAGGACCAGAGCACAACTCCTGTAGTTTCCAGCAGGTGGTATTCAGAAACACTGCTGCCATCTTTTTAAATGCTTGATGCTGTATTACAGGGACATCCAACTCCCAACACTTCTGTTTCTAGTGTATCTGAAGAAGTGTGCATGCACACGAAAGCTCATACCAAAATATAAACTTAGTTGGTCTTTAAGGTGCTACTGAAGGAAATTTTTTTATTTTGCTTCAACTCCCAATAGATTGTGATCTACTCACAGTATAAAAAACTGGCAGTGATCTATCTATCTATCCATTGTCATTGGATGGGCCAAAGTTGTTGACCTTTTTTTAGGAAGCCTAAGTCACCCCCTTTTTGGGGGGGGAAGAGATCACAGAGGGGCTAAAGATCTACCAGGAACACCCCGCGATCTACCAGTAGATCACAATCTACCTGTTGGACATGCCTGCTGTATTATGTTTTTAATATTATGATTTTAATATTCAGTTGGGAGCCGCCCAGAGTGTCTGGGGAAACCCAGCCACATGGGCGGGGTATAAATAATATATTATTATTATAGTGTTGTTGTTGTTGTTGTTGTTCTTGGGACTGGAACTCCCACTAGTCATGCTAACTGGGGCTAATGGGAGTTTGACAGCACCTGGAGGATCAGCACTCATTAACCCAAGTTACATGTAGGTAGCCGTGTTGGTCTGAGTCGAAACAAAATAAAAGAATTCCTACAGTAGCACCTTAAAGACCAACTAAGTTTTTATTTTGGTATGAGCTTTCGTGTGCATGCACACTTCGTCAGATACTCTGAAACAGAAGTAGCCAGACCCTTATGTATATTCAGAGGGTGGGGGTGGGGGTGATGGGAATGGGTGATGGGCTGATAGGAGTGGTAAACCTGTTGATGACTGTTAATGACTGCAATTGGTCCTGGGGGGGAAGCAAGGGCTGAGGTGCTAAGGAAAGCTTGATCGTGTATAATGAGATAAGAATCCTATGTCTTTGTTCATTCCAGGTGGCTCCATGGTTTTAAGCTTGCTAATGAGTTGCAACTTCTCTTTCCAGTCTGTTTCTGAAATTTTTTTGTAATAAAACAGCTGCTTTGAGTTAACCCAAGAAACACTGTGGAGAAAGAGGGCAGGCCCACTTAAATAGCGTACGACCAAAAGAAGGCCAGTTTTCACTCCAGTCCACTCGTGGGCCTGGTCTCCCCAGAAGCCAAGCATGAACCACCGGCTCTCGCAGAGAAGGTTACTCCTCCCGTTGCCAACCGGGCCACACCTCCTCCCTTGGCAGTGTGGTCATGCCAGGATGGAGCAAACTTGCATCCCTCCACACACACTCTCCCTGCCAGGCTGCAAAAGAGAATCCCAGGTAGGTGAGGGAACCCAATCTTAAGCTAAATTAAAGGGTAAATTGGACAGTTCATTTTGTGTGCTGTGGCCTCAATCATTGCTTTTGCCTAGGAAGCCTAAGGTATGCCAGATATGCAGTTGTGCCCGAATGTAGTTGTGTGTCTGCATCCCAGGATTCCTTGCAGCGTCACAAAAGAGGATCAGGCAGACCTATTTACCCCATGCCACTGCATTCCAGCAAACTCCATAGCATTGCAGGGAACCCCTGAGGTGCATAACTTGGGTTGTGCATTACATCTCCTTTGAGGGCAGTAAAATATCTTGGTCTGGCTCTAATGGAATTTTCAGTGAGAATGAAATGCATTCTAATGTGTGCAATTTTCAGAGAGAGGTGGTGGGTTGGCGGCACCCTATTTCAGATATTTTAGGAAGTGTAAAAGAACTATACTGGCTATATAATATACAAGGGAACAGTGTAATTATTTAACAATGCCTCTTTGTGTAGTCTCTCTCCTCCCTGTGATGAGTTCCTTTAAAACTCCAATTAGTGTCACAAGTCAAGGCTTTCTAACAAAGTATACATCTGTTTCTGGGAACCCATTTGAGTGGCACCAGAGGTGAGAATATCGATTATGGGCAAGATATGTGGAGCCCAAAATATATTTCAACAATGGGGCTCCTACATAGTATTTAAACCCGAGCTCTGTCAGCCCCTTCTCTCTCTTTCCCACTCCCCCTTCCCCTAGTTTTCCCTCCGTGTCACTCACAGGAAATTAAGTCAATATGTGACGAGATGAAGTCTTGCTATGGAAAATAGTTCATTGAGACATTTCATAACAGTCAGTGTATTGAATACAAGACAGCAGTGAAACAAAACAAAACAGCACTTAGCCACTTTTTTAAACAAGGCATTCTCCAGCATTTAATATGTCCTTAAACTGTTAATAGTGGCTTTAGAGAGGCAATGCTTCGTAACTTTTAAAACAGGAAAGCCTTGGGAAAAATGAGTATCTTTGTTCAAAAAGCTGTAATTGTTCAGGTTCAGTCTGCGAATGAAGAAGGGAGCCAGCAAGGCCTCAAAATGTTCCCTGACAGAAAAAGTAACACCGCCAAGGATTCGGTTTATTTTTAAAGTTTATTTGTTGGCTCTTGTTGTTAATTATAGTAGTTATGTCAAATGTCCCCCCACACTCTTGAGATATATTTAGACTAGACTCCCTCTGTCTCAGAAAAAAAGAGCAATTAAAATGTTCCACTATAACGGAACAGAACTGATGATAGGGATAGGAAGCACCGGAGCCTGACACAGTCCTGCCAAGCAAAAAAAAAAAAAGCCAAAGAGCAAATAGGAAGACATTGAGAAGAGTTTTCCTGGTGAACAGCCAAGACCAGGGGTCCCCAGACTACGTCCCGCAGGCCAGATTGGCCTCCCAATCCGTCCCGCGACGACCCCCGCCGCCCGCTGCCGCCACCTGCTCTTACGGCGCGCAGCGTGGCGGCGCACTTCCAGATCAGAAAAAAGCGCCGAAAATCGTTTATGTGCATGCGTATGGGCCTCTCCTGACCCAGAAGAGGTCATTTCCGGTGCACTTCCAGGTCGGGGGACGCCCATACGCATGCGCACAAACGACTTTCGATGATTTTTTCGACCTGGAAGCGCGCCACCGCGCCAGTAAGTGTGTGTGCGCATGCGCACGGGCGTGCACTCCCCCGCTCTCCGGCCCACTGCGTGCGCACTCCCCTGCCCGCCGCGCAATCGGTGTGGCGGGCACCGGCCCAAAGCCGGGTAAGTCTGGGGACCCCTGGCCAAGACTGACAGTACTTCTCAGTCAGTGAAATGCACAAAGGCAATTTGCCTGCCTATTTCACACATTAAGGGGCAGCCAACCTGTGTTTCCTACTGGACTTGCGCTAGGTCTGGGCACAGGCTCCTCCATCTGTTCTGTGGCCTGGACCAAAAACTGATGACCTGGAGACCACCTGCCCTGGACACATCCTCAAAGCAACTGGGGTGTGTGGCTAAGGGTCCTTAGAACCCTATCTTCAACATATGGTCATGAGGAGCAGGAGAAGGAAGAGATGTACTCCTGCATCTCCTTCTCACTGCTGCTCCCACAGAGCGTTTCCATCTTGCTTGGGGCTCCTCCTCCTTTGCAAGCTGCTTCCATGCACAATGCATCTTCTGCAGCAGAGCGGCAACAACCAGCAAGCAGCGCTGCCCAGGATCGGAACGTCTGCTTACGGGAGCCTTTGAATCCTTCAAGAGGTAGGAAGGTTCTCTCCCCCAACCTTCCCGCCAGACTTGCAGGCAGCCAGCAGTCTGACCCCAGCCTCAGCTGCCCCTCTGCTCCACCCAAGTCCATTCCCAATTCAACCACCGGAGTAGAGAGAATCTAGGAGGAACTGGTGGAAGGCTGGCAAGGGGCAAAACTGCCCAGTTTTTTAAAAATAATAATAATAAGGAGGGAGAAATAGGAAGTAGCTAAAGAAAACAGAGACATCACCTTGCCGACAAAGGTCCGTATAGTTAAAGCTATGGTTTTCCCAGTAGTGATGTATGGAAGTGAGAGCTGGACCATAAAGAAGGCTGATCGCCGAAGAATTGATGCTTTTGAATTATGGTGCTGGAGGAGACTCTTGAGAGTCCCATGGACTGCAAGAACATTAAACGTATCCATTCTTAAGGAAATCAGCCCTGAGTGCTCACTGGAAGGACAGATCCTGAAGCTGAGGCTCCAATTCTTTGGCCATCTCATGAGAAGAGAAGACTCTCTGGAAAAGACCCTGATGTTGGGAAAGATTGAGGGCACAAGAAGGGGACGACAGAGGACGAGATGGTTGGACAGTGTTCTTGAAGCTACCAACATGAGTTTGACCAAACTGCGGGAGGCAGTGCAAGACAGGAGTGCCTGGCGTGCTCTGGTCCATGGGGTCATGAAGAGTCGGACATGAATAAACGACTAAACAACAACAAAGAAAACATATTAAACAGTTCTAAAACAATGCCTCTTTTAATGCTCTACAGACAGTTAAGGTCATGGTTGACAGATGGGAAAAGCATCCAATCCATTGGATCTTGAGGCTTGCCGGGTTCAGCTGCACATATGCATGCATAGGTAACACTTGGATTAACCCATAGAAAACCTTAGAAGGCATCCCACTTTCCTCTGCCAGCTGCTCCTTCTATATTTGGAGGTTGGTGCATGAGATGCAAATGGAGATCTAAGCCTAGGGAATTTTACAGTGACAGGCAGTGTCAGTTTTGGTTCTGTGTGACCACAGCAGACCTTATTTTTGAGTGAATATGAATATGATTGGGCTGTAGAGGCAAATTCAATATTTGCATGAACCTGTGTCTTCAGTTCATTCTGCATTAAATTGATGCAATGATTCCTTCCTAAATCATTAAAAATATTTGGGCAGAGCAGACAGTCAATTCATTGCACCGCCAGCTTTTATTTTACAAAATTTCCAAGGGATCATGCTACCTGTCTTGAAGGTGAGTTCAAGAAAACTAAACAAAGGAGAAGCAGGTATTTGAGGCAGGTCATAAGATGCTGGTGATGGTAAATATTCTCAATATATCAGGCTATCTTTTCAATATGCAGCTAAGCTTTATCCTCCAAGATTGTTATGTGTACACGGCGATTTCAAAGACTAAATCACAGAACTGCTTGGTGCTTATTGTTTAAGTTTGACCGAACAAACTTGATATGCAACACGTACCAAGAGGCCACAGACTTTCAGGCACAACTTTGCATACAGCTACATTCACCTTGAAAAATAGATTTAATAAAGATCTGACCTTTTCTCAAAAAAAAAAAATCCCCTATCCTCCCCTTACTTTAAGTATGGTGCAATCTTTCAAGGTCCAACACAAGCTGCTGAATTGCAAATACGCTCCTTGATAATCATGTGTACAAATTGTTTATCAGTTCATTTTGACTACCTGAGAAGATTGACAAGAAGACGCGGCTGGATCCTCAACACACCAGACACTTTTAAGTCCCTAAGGAGGTTTTACCTTTTGCCTCCATCTTTTGGGGAGCTAAATTTACAGATGCCATAGCAAACTCTGCTTGCTTTTAATAAGCTGGATCTTAACACTATGGGAAGGAATTTGCTCCACTGATTCACAGGCCATGCCACTGGGTTCCTTCAGACTGGTGTTTTATTGTGGGTGTGTTCTGCAATATGATCTTGACACAATAATAAAGGTAAAGGTAAAGGGACCCCTGACCATTAGGTCCAGTCGTGACCGACTCTGGGGTTGCGCGCTCATCTCGCATTATTGGCCGAGGGAGCCGGCATATAGCTTCCAGGCCATGTGGCCAGCATGACAAAGCCACTTCTGGTGAACCAGAGCAGCACATGGAAACGCCGTTTACCTTCCCGCTGTAGCGGTTCCTATTTATCTACTTGCATTTTGACGTGCTTTCGAACTGCTAGGTTGGCAGGAGCTGGGACCAAGCAACGGGAGTTCACCCCGTCACAGGGATTCAAACCGCTGACCTTCTGATCAGTAAGTCCTAGGCTCAGTGGTTTTACCCACAGCGCTACCTGGGTCCCTTGACACAATAATAGTGCAGAGTTATTCTGCTTTGGCCTTGATGCTACCACATTATTGCTGTCTGGAGGAGTTATAGTGCAACAAAAGAAGTTCAATACCAAACCAGAACATCTGTGGTATAAGAGGCTAATGAGATTTCACCACAGTTATGAAAGTGCACTGATTAGAAATGAAGTGGTGTGTTGCCCCAAAACGTTTGCAGGCACAAACAATATTGAAAACGGGATCACGTGTTAGCATAATAGCATAATGAGCACAAGCTGTAATCAATAAAATTGTGGCCTAAAATTTTGCCCAATAACCTTAAACCAAAATTCTGTGTCAGTGTGAATTTTATTCTAATGAGGTTTGGGGGCCTTGCCGTGCAATAGCATAATGAGCACAGGCCATTGTGAACTCATGATAAAAAGGATCTCTGGAGGGACCAGTTAGGCTGCTGCCCATCAACTACAGCAAATGAAGCTGTTTATATTAAGAGATTTAAGGCCACTTCACACATTACATTATTTAGGTTTATGCTTAAGATCTTCTCTTTTAGCTGAAACTTATAATGTACCTGTATGAGACGATCATGCATTTGAAAAGTATTTTATACAGACACACTGATCAGGGAATCAGGGTGAGGTTCACCTCCCTGCGGACTCGGTTACAAAACCCAGTTTGCTGCCATGTAATGTGCTGGATGTGAAAATGTGGTGGATGACCCTTGGTCCGAAAAGCGTGGTCAAAATGAAAGGGTCCAGACCAAATTTCATAAAATCATACACGGACTTTACTAAAACAAAACTCTACGAGGAAGGAAAACTCCAGATAATTACACAGATTAAAATAGCTCAGAAGGTAAGAAAACAACAAACACAAACTTCTCCAGCTAATTAACATAAACTGAAGCGAACTTTCCCATCGAAAGTAATGGAAAGTGGATTAATCCATTCCAGACGGGTCCGCGGAGTACTCAACCTGAAGCGTACTTAACCCGAAGCATGGGTGTAATTGGTTCCAGAAGTCTGTTTATAAACTGAAGCGTTCATAAACTAAAGCGAACTTTCCCATTGAAAGTAATGGAAAGTGAATTAATCCGTTCCAGATGGGTCCGCGGCGTTCGTAAACTGAAAATTCGTAAACCGAGGTGTTCATAAACCGAGGTTCCACTGTAATACATCTATGTTGTGCACCTATTACTTGTTGTACACCTATGCTTTTAACAGCACCCTGGCCCAGGAGTAAATTGATGGAGAACAGCTGCACCTGAGAATGGCCAGCAAAAAGATGGCACCTCCCCCCTTAATGCTTAGCTTTGATGTTGTGACAGAAGTGGGCAAAAGCTGTGGGTGGACATAAGTATTTAATACTTCCACAAGCTGGTTCCTTCCAGAATGTTTTGAACCACAACTCCCATCATCCCTGATCGTTGGCCATGCTCAGGGCTAACACCCCACCACTGGAAACACAGAGGTGGTCGGCTCAGGGATGGGCAGGGGTCAACAGCAAGGTGTGGGGAGACCAGAGCTGCCCTGCACCCCCTAAGCCTACCTGCTGTGGGGGGGGTGTTGTTGTCCCATTGGCAGTGTGGTTTTGACTGCCAGCCTGGAATGTGGTGCCATCTTGTATTTTGCTTCAGGGAGCAAAATGACTTGGGCCATCCCTAAGCCATACTGGCTTAGACTGTTATCCAAAACATCTGAAGAGTGCGACGAAAGTCCCTCTCACTTTCCGTCTTATAACTCTGACCTCTCAATTATTAAAAGCACTAGCAGGGATTTCTGAGGTAAATAAAACCTCCCACTTATCCCTCTAGCCTTTCTTTAAACCCTCTAGCACTTGTGGGTTTTCAAAAATAAAAGAGAGTCATCTTCCAGCCTAAACGTGACCAGGTACCTATATAGACTTGGGGCTATAAATAAGACTGTTCCTATGTGCGCTCAGATAAGGGTTTCCCTTCACTAGAACCTCCCTTACTGTAAAGCTAGCCTCCTTCCTGAGGTAACTTTATTATCACTCAGAACCTGTCTCCTCCTTTAGCCCCCCCCCTTTCTTGGTGCACTCTCAGCCACAAACTAACCTTTCTCCTCTAAAAGGCAGTTTTGACAGTTTAAAAGAGTTCCCCACCACCTGGGTTCCTGGGTACCTTAGCTGGAAAATAAAATAGACGATTACTAATGTGACACTTTATTTTTTTTTTTTTCTTTCCATTGTTTAATAAATATTTTTATTAACGGTTTTCTCAGTTTACAAAGACGTGTACAATGTCTCTCATAACATTTTTACAGATCAGTTTCAATTGTTGAGACATTGGGGAGGAAAAGGGGGGGAGCGGTAGATAAGGGAAGGGGGTGTGGCAATGTTTCTGTTTTACTTAATGTGTGTGTGGGGGGGTTGTCAGCGTCGGTTGTGCAGGTTCTTTGTTGCTAATGTGACACTTTAAAGATGGTTATTTATTGGCTTGAATCTTAATGGTTGCTTTCTGGTAACATTGGTACAAACTTAATTTCACAGATAACGTTCTTGGTAATCAAATAACAGAATACCTATCCACTACTTCATCTACTCTAAATTCTACCTTCTCCACAACCACCCAAGCTCCCACACACAAAAACCCCTCAACCGCCAACTGACATAACAGTTCCCCATTCCATTTAAACCCCCTGCAGGCCACGCCTCCCATGGAATGTTGCTGCCAGTTAACCAGGAGTCTGGGTTAACCCTTCAATAGGTTGGTTGTGAAACAAAAACATAACATAACAGTTTCAAATCCGCCACAGGGGGGTGTTGTTGTCCCATTGGCAGTGTGGTTTTGACTGCCAGCCTGGAATGTGGTGCCATCTTGTATTTTGCTTCAGGGAGCAAAATGACTTGGGCCATCCCTAAGCCATACTGGCTTAGACTGTTATCCAAAACATCTGAAGAGTACCAGGCTGGGGAAGGCTGTTCTAGACCAGGCACGTCCAACAGGTAGATCGTGATCTACCAGTAGATCACTGGACATCTGTGGTAGATCACTGGTAGATCACTGGCTCCTCCCAAAGAAGCTCAACAATTTTGCCTCCCCTAAAGAAAAGCTCAACACCAACACTTTTGCCCTGCACCCTCCAAAATGTGGCTTTCCTCCTCCCTAAAAAGCTTTTTTGTGTTTTGTATTTTCGTATGTTTTTGTTGTTTGAAAAAAATCTTTAATAAATATATTTTTAAAAAAAAGCTCAACAACTTTGACCTGAACCCCCCAAAAACAGGGATTTCCTTCCTAAAAAAAAGCTCAACAACCTTGACCTGAACCCCAAAAGGGGGGTAGATCACTGCCAGTTTTTAACTCTGTGAGTAGATCGCAGTCTCTTGGGAGTTGGCTACCCCTGCTCTAGACCAATCTACTCAGATCCAGGATAGTTTAATATTGTTACCATACCCTCAGTAATGATAAAGCTTTTCTTGTTGCCTAGCTGGAAATGCAGTTATCTTTCTATAAATTCTGCAGCTGCCCTTACTGCTCTTGCAAAGAAACTCTCCACAATTTCTTAGTTTCTGTTTTAGTGACAATTGTGCTGTGCAGCTTTAAAGGACCAGAGAACACTTCATTTTCTGCATATCTAAATTGCCCATTATTAGCATGATCCAAAACCTTTTAAGCAGCTAATTATAGAGGAAAGAAGTAGGGCAGAACCAAAGAAATGTGGTGGGAGGATTTAGTGTGTGGGAGGCTGAGATAAAATTAGATTTCTTTAAGCTGTGTCATACAATTTATTAGGAAGTTGGAATCTAATGTTTTATGCCGCTGTCACGTAAAAGCGCGCTCGTCTTATTATTCAGCCTGTGGGGTATTTGATGCTAAAATAACTTCTCCCTCTTGGCTATCCTTGCTCCTGGTGATAAAAGCAGCCAGCTCATCTATTGTTTGAATTCTCAAATAATGGAGTGTTTCATTATGACAATGCGGTTAGTAGAAGGTAATAAAAGGCAATATTTAAGAAAATCAGTGATGGCTTGGAGATTGTTTTGCTTGATCTCATTTAATGCCTTGTCTTTGGTTTTGATTGTTTCCCTTTGTTTGCCTTTCCCCTTCATCTGTGAAATAATTCTCTCCCCTTAGATGTTTTCTTATTCTACGTCGAGTGGCATGATAACTTTTCCATTTGCAAGGTTCCCTTCCCACAGATAGGTACTGGTTGCACATTTTGGAAAACCTCAGAGTCAAAACTGTTTCTACCATGTGATGTTCCAGAGAAATGTGGGCCCTAGCAAAAAAACCGGGCGATCAGAAAGCGCTACCTCCCCGGTTCCTCCTATATAAACCCGAGGGTCTCTTCTAGTGTTTGCTGAATTAAATAAATGCATTTTCTTCCCTCTGGCCTCTGCTACTATTCATTCCCTGCAGAAGAGCAACGTTGCTTTAAAATGAGGAATATTTCTCAGGAAACAACAAGCAAATAGCAGCCTAGTTTAGCCACTGGCAAGATAGCTTTTCATTCTAGTATCTGTGCAATGACTGAGAGTCAGGCTTTGTTACACATAAGATTATCAGAACAAGAATTGTAAGTCTGGAAGGTAGCACTTTCTCTTGAAAACACACACGCACGCACACACACACACACTCCTGAGGTAACACCAGACAAGTCATGTTTAGTACTTGAATCCCTTACCACTTGCAGATCCTCCCAAGTGTCCCTATTTTCCAGGGACAGTCCTGGATTTACAGAAGCCGTCCCAGTTTCTGAATTGATCCCTGAATATCCTGCTTTCCCTTAGGATGTCCCTATTTTCATCGGAGAAATGTTGGAGGGTATGGAGTTATGTGACCCCCGAGCCAAGAAGATAAGTAAGTATACAACCTTTAGAAGACATCTGAATGCAGCTCTGTATAGGGAAGTTTAAAAAATAAAAGCTTAATGTTTTATTAAGTTTTTATATGTGTTGGAAGCCACCCAGAGTGGCTGGGGCAAGCCAGTCAGATGGATGGGGTATAAATAATAATGTTGTTGTTGAAAAGGACATTCCAATTTTCACCGCAGAAATTTTGGAGGCTATGCACTTGCTCCCAGAGTTTAGTATGCAAATGAAAGGTAAAGGTAAAGGACCCCTGACTGTTAAGTCCAGTTGCAGACGACTCTGGGGTTGTGGTGCTCATCTCGCTTTACTGGCCGAGGGAGCTGACGTTTGTCCGCAGACAGTTTTTCTGGGTCACCCAGAACGGACTGTGCATGCCCTCAGATGCTCTATAGCTGGAGGGAGGCAGGAGCCATCTTTCCACCCCCCTGAGTGGCACCCGGGGTGGACCGCCCCCTCCGCACCCCACTTCATACACCCCTGACTCTAGATCACTTATGAACAAGTTCAATAACACACACACCATCTGTCATGGATGCTTTTGTTGAGATTCCTGCATTGCAAGGAATCTTGGAACAAGATGACTGTTCCAACTCTACAATTCCATGATTCTAGCTCCCACAGTACTGATCATTGAGGGGTCCTTGACTTCCTGTATCTCTCCAGTCCATTATGAGATATGTCCATTTATTTCTGCTGCTTTCTGTTTCTGAACGGGCTACTGATCCACAAGTGGCGCTCTCCCATGACTGCTGAGATTACTCAGTAGCTTGGGGAGGCACGTTATTTCCTTGCCCCTTCCTATCAGATCAGATGTATAACATGCTTAATGTTCCTTATTTGAGTCCCAAAGAACAGGCAACAACTGGTGTGCAGCAGTGGAACAAAAACAAAAAACTAGCAAGTGAGAACACCGTGAAATTGATAGTGTTCTGGGATTCTGCCTCTCCAGCAGGCCTGGAGGATCTATGGGGTAGATAAACGTTAATGTTTTTGTGACTTAAAAATGATGAACCTGAAGGAAAACAATAGGCTGCTGCTTTAGTGGTGGAAAATGCAGTTGACGCATGATAAAAGAGAGAAAAGTGGATCCATTTGTCTTCCTTTATTATTTAAAATGTGTGCTTTCTTTTTTTTTCCAGGCTGGTACTCAGGCACAATGCTGGGGCAAAGGGACAGAAATAGCTTTTCTCCTTTAGGCTCAAATGTTTTGCTCACATTTCCTCATCTATGTTACTAATTTTGAGCATCGTCTTTCTTAACATGCTGTTTCATTGCCTTGATGTGCACATTCTACCTTATCTAAACATCATATTTATTTGTTAGCATGCTTTGTATTCTCCACTTGGAAGCTCAGGGTGATGTGCCTGAGGTTATTCTAATGTGCATGCATGAGAAGCAGGCTGGCCTAAGATAGGCTTGCCATATGTCAGGAAAGTTTTCGGGTGTAAAAGGGGGGAATTTTGCCAAATCGGCAAAATGTCAGGAAAAACCCAGATGTATGGCAACGTGCTGGAAAAAGCAACAGAAAGCCTAAAAGCCTGAATAAATTTCATTCTTGACTACAAAATTTTTGTGCCAACATTGCAATGCTATAAGCTTTCTCAGGGGATCTTCCTTTTTAACCATCTCTAATGGTAAAAAAAATAAAAGGTAAAGGACCCCTGACAGTTAAGTCCAGTCACAGGCGACTCTGGGGTTGTGGCGCTCATCTCGCTTTACAGGCCGAGGGAGCCGGCGTTTGTCCAGAGACAGTTTTTCTGGGTCATGTGGCCAGCATGACTAAGTCGCTTCCGGCACAATGGAACACCAAAACCAGAGCAGCGCACGGAAACACCGTTTACCTTGCCGCTGGAGTGGTACTTATTTATCTTCTTGCACTTTGATGTGCTTTCGAACTGCTAGGTTGGCAGGAGCTGGGACCAAGCAACGGGAGCTCACCCCGTCATGGGGATTCGAACCGCCAACCTTCCAATCAGCAAGCCCAAGAAGTTCAGTGGTTTACACCACAATGCCACCCATGTCCCTTATCTCTAATGGTAGCAAACAGTAAAGAAGCCAAGTCTCTTTGATGAGAAAATTTGGTTTATGTGAATAGCACACACCAACATCCCATCCATTTTTGTCTTAAACCACAGAGCCTAGGGCTTGCCGATCAGAAGGTAGGCGGTTTCGAATCCCCGCGACGGGGTGAGCTCCCATTGCTCAGTCCCAGCTCCTGCCCACCTAGCAGTTCGAAAGCATGTCAAAGTGCAAGTAGATAAATAGGTACCACTCTAGCTCCCTTGATAAATCACAGTTCTCCTCCTCTTATTTTTTTTTTAAATAACTAATTAACTAGAGACCTGGAGGGTAATCTTCTGCCTCAAGTCCTGCCACTTCAGGGCTCCCCACACCCCACACCCCACACCCCACCCAGCAATCCAAATGGAAAGAGAAAAAAAGCTAACAAGGGTCTGTTCATCATGAACATCGCACTGGCAAACTCAGATTGTCCCAGTCGGAGATATTTATATGTCAGAGAAAACAATGTTTTTACATGATGTTTGGTATTGCCTTTTTGAAGCTACCATCTGCAAGAAGTTATATTTACCTCTTTGTTGTTGTTGTTTAGTTGTTTAGTCGTGTCTGACTCTTCGTGACCCCATGGACCAGAGCACGCCAGGCACTCCTGTCTTCCACTGCCTCTGTCGGCAAGGTGATGTCTCTGCTTTTTAAGATGCTGTCTAGGTTTGTCATTGCTTTTCTCCCAAGAAGCAGGCGTCTTTTAATTTCGTGACTGCTGTCACCATCTGCAGTGATCAAGGAGCCCAAGAAAGTAAAATCTCTCACTGCCTCCATTTCTTCCCCTTCTATTTGCCAGGAGGTGATTGGACCAGTGGCCATGATCTTGGTTTTTTTGATGTTGAGCTTCAGACCACATTTTGCGCTCTCCTCTTTCACCCTCATTAAAAGGTTATTTAATTCCTCCTCACTTTCTGCCATCAAGGTTGTGTCATCAGCATATCTGAGGTTGTTGATATTTCTTCCGGCAATCTTAATTCCGGTTTGGGATTCATCTAGTCCAGCCTTTCGCATGATGAATTCTGCATATAAGTTAAATAAGCAGGGAGACAATATACAACCTTGTCGTACTCCTTTCCCAATTTTGAACCAATCAGTTGTTCCATATCCAGTTCTAACTGTAGCTTCTTGTCCCACATAGAGATTTCTCAGGAGACAGATGAGGTGATCAGGCACTCCCATTTCTTTAAGAACTTGCCATAGTTTGCTGTGGTCGACAGTCAAAGGCTTTTGCATAGTCAATGAAGCAGAAGTAGACGTTTTTCTGGAACTCTCTTGCTTTCTCCATAATCCAGCGCATGTTTGCTATTTGGTCTCTGGTTCCTCTGCCCTTTTGAAATCCAGCTTGCACTTCTGGGAGTTCTCGGTCCACATACTGCTTAAGTCTGCCTTGTAGAATTTTAAGCATAAACTTGCTAGCGTGTGAAATTTACCTCTTAGGAGTACATAAAATGGAGAGGTGGAGTGTTTGATCTCCCCCTTTTCCTGCCAACTTCTCCATGGACACATTGGCACTTTCACCCCCAGCTTCATGATTCCTCCTATCTACACAACAAACAGTGGGGATGTGAGAATCCATCCAAGATCAACGGCGAGAAGAAATCATTCTGGGTGCTAGCCTGAGCTAGCATTAGCTATAGCAGGGAAATGACTGGTTGTCAACTCTACCTTTTCTTTTCAAGATCTCTTCCATCCCAGATGCTGCTCAATAAACATCTTGCTATATGTGGCATTTCTTTGTGTCAGGAGGCGGTTGGAGGAGGGTTGGCAGCTAATGAATTGAGGTTGAATCCTGACAAGTACGTACTGTTTTGGGGAGACAGGGTGGGTGTGGGGGGCTCCCTGGTCCTGAATGGGGCAATTCAGCCCCTGAATGAGCAGGTGTGCAGCCTGGGAGTCATTTTGGACTCACAGCTGTCCATGGAGGCGCAGGTCAATTCTGTGTCCAGGGCAGCTGTCTATCAGCTCCATCTGGTACGCAGGCTGAGACCCTACCTGCCTGCAGACTGTCTTGCCAGAGTGGTGCATGCTCTAGTTATCTCCCACTTGGACTACTGCAACGCTCTCCCTTTGAACGTGGGGCTACCTTTGAAGGTGACCCCGGAACTACAACCAATCCAGAATGCGGCAGCTAGACTGGTGACTGGGAGTGGACACCAATACCATATAACACCGGTCCTGAAAGACCTACATTGGCTCCCAGTATATTTCCGAGCACAATTCAAAGTGTTGGTCCTGACCTTTAAAGCCCTAAACGACCTCAGCCCAGTATACCTGGAGTGTCTCCACCCCCATCGTTCAGCCCGGACACTGAGGTCCAGCTCCGAGGGCCTTCTGGCAGTTCCCTCACTGTGAGAAGTGAGGTTACAGGGAACCAGGCAGAGGGCCTTCTTGGTAGTGGCACCCGCCCTGTGGAACGCCCTCCCATTAGATGTCAAGGAAATAAACAACTATCTGACATTTAGAAGACATCTGAAGGCAGCCCTATGTCGGGAAGTTTTTAATGACTGATGTTTTAATGTATTTCTAATCTTTTGTTGGAGAGCTGGACCATCAAGAAGGCTGATTTGTGAGAGCTGGACCATCAAGAAGGCTGATCGCCGAAGAATTGATGCTTTTGAATTATGGTGCTGGAGGAGACTCTTGAGAGTCCCATGGACTGCTAGAAGATCAAACCTATCCATTCTTAAGGAAATCAGCCCTGAGTGCCCCCTGGAAGGACAGATCGTGAAGCTGAGGCTCCAATACTTTGGCCACCTCATGAGAAGAGAAGAATCCTTGGAAAAGACCCTGATGTTGGGAAAGATTGAGGGCACAAGGAGAAGGGGACGACAGAGGACAAGATGGTTGGACAGTGTTCTTGAAGCTACGAACATGATTTTGACCAAACTGCGGGAGGCAGTGGAAGACAGGAGTGCCTGGCGTGCTATGGTCCATGGGGTCGCGAAGAGTTGGACACGACTAAACGACTAAACAACAACAATCTTTTGTTGGAAGCCGTCTAGAGTGGTGGGGAAACCCAGCCAGATGGGCAGGGTATAAATAAATTATTGTATTATTATTATTATTATTATTATTATTATTGATAGATAAGTGTTCTTTCCCCTCGCCCTAGTCTTGCTTCAGCGGGCTTCCAGCTGTGATCCTGAGGGGGTGGGCAAGGGATCCCGGTGGGCTCGGGGGCAGGGGCCTCTTTTTTTGTTGCTCAGTCACTTTCCCTGGGCAGTGAGGGCACGGGGCCTCTCAGGTTCCTCAAGTGAGGTGGGCAATCCTGCTGGGTTTATGAAGGAGGGGGTGGGTGAGAGGGGAGGGGTGGTAAGGAATGAAGGAGGAGCCATGAATCCTGACCGGATGCTACTTGTCAAGACTGACCTATCAGGTAACAGAGAGAGAATGGTGTCTTGGTTCCATTGGTTGCTATGGGGAGGGAGTGTGCAAGATGGAGTGCTTGCCCCTTGAGTGGGCCAGTGATGGGTTCAGGCAGTGTTCCTGCTGGTTGGCTCAGTTGTGGTTGAGGGCAGGCTCTGCTCTTTCCTAGCATGGTGTTTTGCCTTGGATTCAAACCCAGAACTGCCAGAATGTAAAATTAAAAGTTGTCCCTCCAAACTAGGGCTCCTTTTACACCCCCAGTGTTCCCGCTGTCTCTCAGCAGGTGGGTGGGGTGCAGTGGAAGTCAGATGCCCCAATTTCTTTCCTACTTGCTGCTATGGCCAAGTTCAAGACAAAATGTGAATACTGAGTGTCTCACAAAATTGCAGAATTGTTGTTGTTTAGTCGTTTAGTCGTGTCCGACTCTTCGTGACCCCATGGACCATAGCACGCCAGGCACTCCTGTCTTCCACTGCCTCCCGTAGTTTGGTCAAACTCATGTTCGTAGCTTCGAGAACACTGTCCAACCATCTTGTCCTCTGTCGTCCCCTTCTCCTAGTGCCCTCAATCTTTCCCAACATCAGGGTCTTTTCCAAGGATTCTTCTCTTCTCATGAGGTGGCCAAAGTATTGGAGCCTCAGCTTCACGATCTGTCCTTCCAGGGAGCACTCAGGGCTGATTTCCTTAAGAATGGATAGGTTTGATCTTCTAGCAGTCCATGGGAATTTTTGTCTTTGCAGAATTGTAGCAAAGACAAATAAAATTGGAGGTAGCCCTCCATGATTATCCAAACATCCTGATGGTCTGGATTTCTTGTGCATGTCCCTGCAGGCCTCGTGTCTAGCCTAGATAAATAACAGTCCCAATTTATGATTGTCTGATTATGCAGGCATTATAGATTATCCTTGGTCAATTCACATGCATACTGCAGACACAGAAGTTGTTAAAAACATCAATATCATCATATAAAGTTTTCTGAGTTATAGGCTTGCAATTAAAATGACAGGTTTAAGCATCACAAAAGTTATTTTTTTAAAAAAAAGAATGAAGAGGCAGGTTAGCAGAATTATTTATGCTGACTGCAGTTATGGATCCTGGGGTACACTATTAAACGAGTTCTTTAAATTAGGAACTGTGTGTGCTATAGCCATTTAATGGCACACAGTAGTCGCATTCCCCTTCTCTGCGTGAAATGGGAGGTGTAATCCTAAGAGTCATCATTGTGGAAGCACATTTTAGAAATAATTGTCTGCTTGAACAGCACTAGGGACTCACCTGCAGCCAGATCAATGGGTAAATGCCACTTGGAAAATCAGTCACACTCTGGAGGGTCTCCTGAGAAGGACAAAACCTATGTGCTGAACTTGTGCCTGACAAAATCTCCATAAGAGTCCAGGGTGTGTCCTGGGGGACAGTGGTTGTGGTGCTTCGTGGCAAACAAAGGGCCTCCAAGTTCAGCTTCTTAGCTGCATTATTTCCATGTGCAGGGTCACTCTCTGTTACACGCCACCCCAATCTCCACAGCAGTGAGAGATTCCTGGGGTCCCAGCGCTTTCCCGGGGTTCATGTTTCCTTTGGAAACGAGGCACAGCAGAGACGGTGGTGTCTTTATGATATATGGCTTATTTACACACATATATACAACCTGGAAGGGACGCGGGTGGTGCTGTGGGTTAAACCACTGAGCCTAGGGCTTGCCGATCAGAAGGTCGGCGGTTCGAATCCCCACAATGGGGTGAGCTCCCATTGTTCGGTCCCAGCTCCTGCCCAGTTCGAAAGCATGTCAAGTGCAAGTAGATAAATAGGTACCGCTCCAGCAGGAAGGTAAACGGTGTTTCCATGTGCTGCTCTGGTTCGCCAGAAGTGGCTTAGTCATGCTGGCCACATGACCCGGAAGCTGTCTGCGGGGAAACGCCGGCTCCCTCAGCCAATAGAGCGAGATGAGCGCCGCAACAGCAGAGTCGTTTGCGACTGGACTTAACTGTCAGGGGTCCTTTACCTTTTTATACAACCTGAACCTAGGATGGAGGGGTTTCCAGCATTTCTTCCATGGCTAGCTCCTTGGATTCAAAACTGCCAATTCACATTGTGCTGTCATCCTCTTTTCTCCAGCTTGCGAAACTTCTTGCCTCTTGTTGGACCACTAAACATGGTTGGCGGACTGTGTTAACCTTGGTGGGTCATGCTAGAGAGGCCGGCTCTATCAGAATCAGTGACAAGCAGAGATCTATATCTGGGCAAAGACTGCCTGAAGCAAAGTGTACCAGTTCCAGCCTTTGCAGAAGAAGACCGTTGCTAGTTCTTCTGTACAGTACTATGATCCCCTTTCAGACAGATCCCTAACAGTGGTTAGTCTAAAAACTGCTAGTGGTAAAATAAATACTCCCTCCCCCCCTTCTTTGGAATAGGCATTTCAAGTCCCCATATTTATAGCAGAAAGAATGTGAACTAAAATACTCCCAGGTTTCTGTCATCCCTATCTCCTGAATGAATTGCAACCATTTGGGGAGAGTGTAAACAGGTAACCACTGGGGTGAGCAGTACATTTGCTTCCAGTGGTGGAGGAACCCTCTACAGCGGGGGGGGGCATCTTGTCATCCACCCGCCCACCCATCCACTTTCCCTTTTCGGTTTCCAGCTTTTGACATTGATTGCTGGGAGAGCAGGGGGCTGTGAGGCTTTCGGGCTCTCCTGGCGGGGAAAGGCTGGGTCGCTGCACTTGACAGGGAACGGCCTATTCCCTCATAGCAGATAGTTTCTTTCTGTTGCTTCTTCCAAGTTAATTTCAACACAATAGAGGTTTGTCCTATCGCCAAAGCTCTCTCTGTATGTGTGATGATGGGTTGCAGGGTAGCAACCCCCCCCCAACTTTCTTGTTGTGTTTTTTTATCCCTGTAGATTGCATCTTCAGCCTATGACAAGATGCTGGTTCCTTTTCTCATCTCTGGCATAGCTGCCAAGTTCCGGCCTGAGAAATAAGGGACTGGACCGGAAGTAGCAGACCGGAAGTAGCGCTGCCACCATTTTGGAACTGGGCGGAGCATGCTCAGAAGCTACTTTTGATGCTGCTCTGCGCTGTTCCAAAATGGCCGTCGCACCAGAAGTCGCGCTGCAGCCATTTTGGAACTGGGCAAAGCAGCATCAAAAGTCGCTTCTGAGCATGCTCCGCCCACTTCCAAAATGGCTGCCGCACCAGAATAAACCGGGGAAAAACAAAAAAATCTGTTTTTTCAGCTGGGAACAGCTGGAAAAACAGGGGTTTCCCGGGGAATACAGGAGACTTGGCAGCTATGTCTCTGGTCGTTGCACAACAGCGACATCCTTTCTGTACTTCCTTGTTGTTTTGTTCTGCATCCCCTCCAGTCTATGGAATGGGTTCTGGAAAGTGTGCCTTTAGGGTGGTGGTTTTGTTTTGTTTTGTTTTTCTCCTTTCTAATCCATGCAGGACTTTCTCTCTGGAGGAATTGGTGTTAAAAAGGTGCCTCTTTAGGGGTGGACTCTCTCTTTCTTAGGGGGGCACATGTGTATGTGGAGGAAAAACCCAAGGCAATGCTTATATTCTACACAGATCCGAAGTGTGCTTTCAATAGTTCCTACCACTCAACTGCATAGCCCCATCTGAGTTCTCTCTCTTGGTCACATGAAAGCATGTCAGATGTTTGTGACCTAGCATGTGTGGCCACAGGGGAATAGTTGGTGGTTAAAAAGTGCTGCATGAATTTTAGATCCTGTGAAACCCTAAGAAATATAAAGCTGATTAAAGTAAACATGTCGCAAGGGAGAACGTTATTTAATTCCCGAAGATGAAAGGGATTTAGTGACCAATGAAAACCCTGTACTGTTTAGTCATGCATAATAGTTCTCTTAAGTGTTTGGGGCTTTTTTCTGGCTAACTGAAGCAACTGCTTTAACTTTTGCTGCCCAAATTAAATTTGATTTAATCAAAATTCTGCTCGTGTGGACTTGAGTGCCGTGAAACTGCAGGGAGAGAGCCCATTATCTGGCACTAAACAAATGCAGCTAATGCTGCAAAGAGTGCAGGATAATTTGTTTTTCATGTGAAATTTCTCCTCCATAAAGCTTTAATCAAACTGAAGTATTATATGGAGAAAAGAAATCACACAGTGCTTTATCTCAAAAGAACTCCATAAAACTGAAAGCAATTACATTTTAACGCATGCACGCACCCTTTTGTCATTTTTCAGCAACGAGGGCATTTAAAAGGGGGGGGGAGTTTTGGTAAATTAAAGTTTGTACCACAAACCTTATCAAATAAAACCTGAGCTCAAAATACAAAATGACCAAGAGAGTAGTAAATGTTTTGTCCAACCCACCCACATAAAATAAGAGATTTTCTTCCTGCTGTGCGTGTCTAAATGGCCAGCAGCACAGTAAAGGTAAAGGTAAAGGGACCCCTGACCATTAGGTCCAGTCGTGGACGACTCTGGGGTTGCGCGCTCATCTCGCATTATTGGCCGAGGGAGCCGGCGTAAAGCTTCCAGGTCATGTGGCCAGCATGACAAAGCCACTTCTGGCAAACCAGAGCAGCACACGGAAACGCCGTTTACCTTCACGCTGTAGCGGTCCCTATTTATCTACTTGCACTTTGACGTGCTTTCGAACTGCTAGGTTGGCAGGAGCTGGGACCGAGCAACGGGAGCTCACCCCGTCGCAGGGATTCGAACCGCCAACCTTCTGATCAGCAAGCCCTAGGCTCTGTGGTTTAACCCACAGTGCCACCTGCGTCCCTCAAAAAATATGGAACGCTTCACGAATTTGCGTGTCATCCTTTCGCAGCACATATACTAAAATTGGAACGATACAGCAGCACAGTAGGACATGCAAATGCAGGAAGAGCCGTCACCCCGAGACTTGGATTGGGGAGACCTGAGTACATAAGTTAAATCTTCCTTCAGCCATGAATCTCCCTGGATATTCTCAGGCACTATTCCTTGGCCTAAGGTTGTTTGGGAGATACCTGCCAGGTACACTAATGCAGGAGACCCAAAAGGCTTGCCTTTTCAGACGAAGCCAAGTCACTGAGAGCGAGGTGGTCTCACCCATTCAAATGTTCGCCCAGCCTTGCAAGGCCATCACTGCATGAGAAAGCAAAGCATGTTCCAGCCCAGCTCACTCTCCAGCCCCTCTCTCCAATAGTATCCAAGCAGTGGGAGCATGTCTGGAGCAGGGCAGCTTGGCTGTTGCTGTGAGCTGCACCATAACAGCTGACACACGTTCAAGGGGCTGCCCCATGGTGGACATGATTCAGGGCAGAAATGTGCAGCCCCAGTCTTCTGCCTCATGTAATTTGAGTCCTTACCACCGAAAAAAATAGGGCTTGTGCCAGCAGCAGGAAATGTCACTGGCAGGGTTCTGGAGGCAATTTCAGGAGGGTGGGAACAGATGCAAGAAGAGGCATTACAGTGGTACCTCTACTTACGAATTTAATGCGTTCCGAACGCACATTTGTAAGTCGAAAAAAATTGTAAGTCGAATCCCATAGGGTTGCATTGGGAGAAAAAAATTCGTAAGTAGAAGCAACCCTATCTAAAAATTCGTAAGTAGAAAAAATCCTATCTAAACCGCATCCAAGATGGCGGACGGAGCTCCATTCGTAAGTAGAAACATTCGTAAGTAGAGTTATTCGAAAGTAGAGGTACCACTGTAGATCATTAATCAGGGCCGGCCCAGCTATGAGTCAGGCTGATGCAGCTGCCTTGGGCAGTGGGACACCAGGAGGCAGCACCTTCACAGGTTCCCCTCTGGCTCCGCTCCCTCTGGCACTCCACAAGATATCGTGAGAGCTCCATCAGATCTCACCAGAACCCACCACCAGGACCCAAGTAAGGAAGGCTTCTGCAAGGTGGCAGTTTCTTACTTTTTCTCAGGCAGTGAAATGGGACACCCTGCCCCTGTCATCAATATACAAATTTGCAGGACCGGTGCCAGCCTGCAGCCCTGTTTTATTCCCTGAGAAATTCTAACTGGAGGACTGTGCCGTCAGCGGTGGACTTTGGTAATCTTTTGTAATATGGTGCCCTGTGGGGGGGGGGAGTGCCCACATCATGCTAAATCTGGCACTGGTACCACTTTGAAGCCAAAGGGTAGTATTGTTGTTTCATTAAAAGGAGGAACCTTTTGCCCATGGCAATAGCCGATTTGTCCCACAATCCGGGAGATTTTGAGCCAATGAATGCTTTAAGCACTTGTCCCCTAAGCCTTCCAGTACAGTGGTACCTCTACTTACGAATAACTCTACTTACGAATGTTTCTACTTACGAACGGAGCTCCGTCCGCCATCTTGGATGCAGTTTAGATAGGATTTTTTTCTACTTACGAATTTTTAGATAGGGTTGCTTCGACTTGCAAATTTTTTCTCCCAATGCATTCCTATGGGATTCGACTTACAATTTTTTTCGACTTACAAATGTGCGTTCGGAACGCATTAAATTCGTAAGTAGAGGTACCACTGTGCATTTCTTAACTGAGATGATAAAAAAAGAATAATCTAAGATTGGTTGGTCTTGCCGGAACCAAGGCTCATTCTTTTCTACTCAGGCTATTGATTTATCATGTAGAAGTTTAGCATATAATTTAAAGATTATGCTGAAGAGACTTATTGGCCTATTGCTAGCCAGATCATTTGTAACTTCTGGCACTACAGCTGCCCTGTTGCACTTGGTTGGAATGCAGCCTGCTTAAGCGTGCAGTCATTCTTTGTCCTAAGAAACCTTTCCATTTCCTCTTGACCAACGCTCAGGGGAGAAGGGTCACATGCCAGCAAAAGTTGGCATGACTACGCATCCACGGGCCTCTTTTTATGTTTACAAATCCAAAAGCTATTTCCCTGAGCTAGTGAAGTATTAGCTCCTGGAATCTCGTACCTTGACGTGAGTGATGGATTGGAGTGTGGCAGAAACTTTGGGGGTGGTTTATACTCTTCTATAATATAACTGAGGGACCCAGGTGGCGCTGTGGTTAAACCACTGAGCCTAGGGCTTGCTGATCAGAAGGTCAGTGGTTCAAATCCCTGTGACGGGGTGAGCTCCCGTTGCTTGGTCCCAGCTCCTGCCAACCTAGCAGTTCGAAAGCACGTCAAAATGCAAGTAGATAAATAGGAACCGCTACAGCGGGAAGGTAAACGGCGTTTCCATGTGCTGCTCTGGTTTGCTAGAAGCGGCTTTGTCATGCTGCCCACATGACCTGGAAGCTGTACGCCGGCTCCCTCGGCCAATAATGCGAGATGAGCACGCAACCCCAGAGTCGGTCACGACTGTACCTAATGGTCAGGGGTCCCTTTACCCTTTTATAATATAATTACGTACCGTCGGTACTGCTTATCTTCAAGAAAATATGGAGACGGTACTCATCATGTTGTTACGGTAAGCGCCACACTTCTAACCAGTGCTTTTCTTCTAGAAAAAAAAGGTGCCAGGACTTCGTAACCTTGAGAACCCCCAGAAAAAAAGCACTTTACTGGACTCCAGAGCTATTTGATCATTTGGGGTCTGTAGTGAGTTCAAACTCATGGCCAAACTGAATTTTAATAATCTGTCCGTCTTTCTAGGGTGGGTAGGTTCCAACTGATAAGGAAAAAATCCTGGGCTGCGGATTTACTCCACTGCTCAGCTCTTCGGGGTGCTACTCCCTATGGGTCTCTCCAGGCAGCAAAAGAAGGAGGCTCCAGCCAAGTTACAGAAGCAAAACAGCGGCCAGTAGACCTGATCTTTATTTGTTGCGACAAGGTTCAAGCATACAAAGGGTAGGAACCCTGAGCATGGGGTTGAATGAACTTTTAAGACCTCTCTCCATTTCCCATAATACATTTTTCAACAGCATCATTGATGCATCACAAATATGTCACAAAGCAGTAGTGTTTGGCATGTGGAAACATGAGAAACTGTGAGGGGAAACTTGTCTTAGAGTTTTATGTGCCAGGTTTTCACTTTGCTCCAAAAACAGAATGCAAACAGTTTTTGCCTGTACAATTTATTGTTGGAATGGCATACGAAAGACGAACAGACGAAATCTGTAATGATCAAATGGGCAAATGATGTGGGTCATAATATTATGATAGAGGATTGGGAAAGGTTGTGGAAGAAGAATATGAAGTTTACCGTGTGTAACGTTTTAAGAGAAAATATGATGAAAATGATGTATAGATGGTATCTTACACCGGTAAAATCAGCTAAGATTTACCATAAGAATGATAACAAATGCTAGAAATGTAAGAAGCAAGAAGGAACCTTTTTCCATATGTGGTGGACGTGCCCCCAAGTAAAGATCTTCTGGGAAAAGTTTTATAATGAAATGAAAAAAGTGTTGAAAAACACTTTCAGTAAGAAACCAGAAGCTTTTTTACTTGGGATAGTTAGAGACATACCTGCCAAGTTGCTGTCGGAGAAATAAGGGACCGGCCGGAAGTAGCAGACCAGAAGTAGCGCTACCGCCATTTTGGAACTGGGCGGAGCATGCTCAGAAGTGACTTTTGATGCTGCTTTGCCCAGTTCCAAAATGGCCGCCGTGCCAGAAGTCGCACTGCAGCCATTTTGGAACTGGGCAGAGCAGCATCAAAAGTCGCTTCTGAGCATGCTCTGCCCAGTTCCAAAACGGCCGCCACGCCAGAATAAACCGGGGGAAAACAAAAAAATCCGTTTTTTCAGCTAGGAACAGCTGGAAAAACAGGGATTTCCCGGGGAATACGGGAGACTTAGCAGCTATGGTTAGAGAGGAAATACCTAAGAAAGATGTTACTTTTTTTCTGTATGCCACAACAGCAGTGAGAATTTTATTGGGGATGGTTGTGCTGCCATCTTCTTCACACTTTAGAGCAGGCTGCTAGATCAGGCCAATGGCCCATCTTGTCCCCTATTCTGTTCTCACAGTGGCCAACCAGATGCCTGCGGGAAACCAGGGAGCAGAGCAGGAGCACAAGATCATATCTCTCACGTCTCATGGTCTCCAGCAACTGGTATTGGGAAGCAGCGCTGGCTCCAACTGTGGATGTTGAGCGCAGCCATCACAACTAGAACTCATTGGAAGCCCTCTCTGCCATGAAAGTGTACAAGTGGGAATTGCGGAATTGACATCTAGACTGAGACAGCATGGTAGCGAGTTGTTTGAGAAAGAATGGAGAAAGGTTAAGATATTTATGGATAAGTCAATTGGGTAATGAAAATATTGACAAACGAATACACCTCATCGTTGGAAATAAAAACTCTTTATTGGGCTAATTCCAGGAAAAGACAAAAGACAATGTATATAAAATAAAGAAAATAAGTGATAAAAGGACATTTATTTACAAATTAGAACATAGTAAACAAAATATGAAAGAGACTATTGTAACAATGAAGAGTAACAAACTGCATAAAACTTCTTTAAAAATTTCTTTAAAAAACAGTAAAAGGTAGTGTGGAAGTCCACTATTTGTTGTTGTCCTTTTTTCCTCCCCCCCCCTTTTTATTTATTTTTTATTTTTTTGTGTTTCCTCCCCCCCTTTTTCCTTCCCTAAGTAGCTATGGACATGTTGGAAATTTATATATGTATATTATGTGAAAAAGTGATATAATTTTGTGGAAATTGTAAAAATGGCTATTTCTTTTAAATGTGGGAAATGAATAAAAATCATTGATTAAAAAAAGAAAAGAAAAGAAAGTGTACAATCCTTTTTAAAAGCCACTCAAGTTGGTGGCCTCCTGGGGGTGTGAGTTTCAAAGTTTGACTATGGGCTGCATGAAGAAGCACTTTCTTTCATCTGTTCTAAACTTCTAACAAAAGCAGATTGAACTCAATGGGGTTTTGCTGTTGGTCCAGGTTGCCATTTATGAGTAATCCTCTGTATTACTCAAATTTTATTCCTTCCACTATGAACATAATATATGGAATTGAACATTGCAGGACTGATAAACTGCAGGACTGATAAACTTCAAGGTTGATATGCTTTCACGGGGGCAAAGATAATTCCATTATTTAATTTAATTTATTTAATCCTGTATTGTGTTTTTAATATTTGATTGGGAGCCACCCAGAGTGGCTGGGGAAACCCAGCCAGGTGAGCGGGGTATAAATAATATATTATTATTATTATTATTATCATCATCATCATCATCATCTTCCTTTATGAGGCTTGCCCTGGGCTGTGCCCATCTGAGACCCTCAGAAATTTCCCCCAGAATTTTGAAGTAAGCTATTTTCTCCTTATTCTGCTAAAGGCAGCAAAACTGTAGGTAGCTGCAATCTGAATTCTTACACACACCACAGAGCTTTCTAAAAAAAAATCAATGAAATATAAGAAGGACAAGCACAATCTGCTTATCATCCTGTTTAAAGTGTACCAAACAGGCAGCAACAACAGTTCTAATAGTTCTAATGAGTAGAAAATTGTTCCTAGCAAAAAGGAGATTTTTAGTGCTGGATTGCATATTGAATGGAGGACACTGAGTTCATAATCAAACTTTTATGACTGTGGATTTGTTTTTTTTATATTGAATTTATATCCTGCCCTTTCTCCCTAGGGAACCCA
The DNA here is from genome assembly GCF_965207765.1 of Zootoca vivipara. Lineage (NCBI taxonomy): Eukaryota > Metazoa > Chordata > Lepidosauria > Squamata > Lacertidae > Zootoca > Zootoca vivipara. Next base: position 5,160,067 of record NC_142595.1, on the reverse strand, counting down.
GGGTGGCAAGCAGATCCATAATTAAAAAACAAAGCAAAAACACAGTGAAAACTTTCTAAAAACAGAAACAGTTAAAACCTTCTAAAAGCATTTACAGTTAAGAGCATAATTTCATCCAGTGATCTATTAAGTTGCAAGGAATGTTATTTATCAGCTACCAAATACCTGGGTCAACAGGAATGTTTTCAGGCTCTTCCTGAAAGTTAATAATGATGGAGACAGACATGGCTCACCACAACTGGCGAACCAGTACTGAAAAGGTCCAAAATGCTTGGTGATGGGGAAGGAGATTTCAGGTCCAACAGCTCTTAGTGTCAAAAAGTTCTTCCTGGTGTTTAGTCAGAATCTCCTTTCTTGTAACTTGAATCAATTGGCTCAGGTCCTAGCAGGAGAAAAAAAAAAACTTCCTCCACCTTCCATGTGAAAACCCTTTATATATTTGAAGATGGCGATCATACCTCTTCTCAGTCTCTTCTGTTCCAAGCTAAGCATGCCCAGCTCCTTCAACCATTCCTCATTAGGCTTGGTTTCCAGACCCTTTATAGCTTTGGTCATCTTCCTCTGCACATGTTCCAGCTTGGCAATATCCATCTTAAATTGTGGTGCCCAGAACTGGTGTTGGGACTCCAGGTGTGGTCTGGCCAAGGCTAAAAGAGTGGGACTATTATTTCCCTTAATCAGTACACTAGACTTCTGTTGATGCAGTAAATATAAATAAATAATAATAATAATAATACCCCATCCATCTGGGCGGCTCCCAACAGAATATTAAAAACACGATAAAACATTGAACATTAAAAACTTCCCTACTCAGGGCTGCCTTCAGGTGTCAGTGTGGTGTAGTGGTTAAGAGCGATAGACTCATAATCTGGGGAACTGGGTTCGCTTCCCCGCTCCTCCACATGCAGCTGCTGGGTGACCTTGGGCTAGTCACACTTCTTTGAAGTCTCTTAGCCCCACTCACCTCACAGAGTGTTTGTTGTGGGGGAGGAAGGGAAAGGAGAATGTTAGCCGCTTTGAGACTGCTTCGGGTAGTGATAAAGCAGGATACCAAGTCCAAACTCTTCTTCTTCTTCTTCTTCTTCTTCTTCTTCTTCTTCTTCTTCTTCTTCTTCTTCTTCTTCTTCTTAGTTACTTAGGACCTTGACATATGAAGGGAGGGCATTCCACAAGGTGGGTGCCACTACCAAGAAGGCCCTCTGCCTGGTTCCCTGTAACCTCACTTCTCGCAGAGAGGGAACTGCCAGAAGGCCCTCGGAGCTGGACCTCAGTGTCTGGGCTGAACGATGGGGGTGGAGACGCTCCTTCAGGTAGGACAGGCTAATCTGGGCATAAACAGAAGCCACATGAGACATCAGTGACAAGGTGGAATCCAAGAGTACTCCCAAACTATGAACCTGATCCTTCACGTAACACCTCATATAACATACAGTACACCTAATTCCCAGACAAGGGAGTCACACACCCTCAGAACTCAGAACTTCCATCATATCAGGATGCAGCCTCAGCTTATAGTCCCCCATCCAGTCCTCCACTGCCTCCAGACACCGTGCTACACCTTCATGGCCTCTCCTGATTCCAGTGAAGCTGTGTGCCATCAACATACTGATAAACTGCAGTCACTCCATTAATACTAGCGGCTGTGTTTAGTAGTCAGATGCCACATTTAAATTTGGGGTGGGTTTTTTTGGTTTTGTTTTTGTTTCTTTGCACTTCTCACATCTATAATTTAAATGTAAAACGGAGGGTGGCTAGAATGTGCTTTTGATTCCTCAGTGGCGTTCTTCCACTTTCCAAACTAAATGACATTCTTTTTAAACATATTCTAAGTCATAAGTGGAAGGGGGGGATGACAACGTGAAATGTGTCAACTGGTACGGAAAATGGGAGAGAGCCATTGAGAAATCAAATGTACATTCAAGCCAACATCAGTTTTGCATTTAAATTATAGATGTAAGAAGTGCAGAAACAAAACAGGATTGAATTTAAGTGTGGCATCTGACTATTGCCTTCAAGTGTAATAAATAATTTTTCAGAGCTGTCAAACAAATTGCATTTATAACAATCTGAACAAACCACTGAACGAATGAAAAGCACAATCAAGATGTATTGAACCAGTAAATGGGGAGCAGCCACTTCCATCACCTTAAAACAACAGTCTGCTACATTTAAACATAGCAAATATTAAAAAATTGGCATGATGTTTTTTTAAAAAAAAACTGTCAACATTTTAAATGGAAGTTGTTGATAGTATTTTTCATGGGAACCTGGTTAGCCATTGTGGGCATGGGAAGCTGGGCAGGATAGGGTCTTAATCAGCACCTTTTAATGAGGGTGAAAGAGGGGAGCGCAAAATATGGTCTAAAGCTCAACATTAAAAAAAACTACAGTAAGATCATGGCCACTAGTCCCATCACCTCCTGGCAAATAGAAGGGGAAGAATTGGAGGCAGTGAGAAATTTTACTTTCTTGGGTTCCATGATCACTGCAGATAGTGACAGCAGTCATGAAATTAAAAGACGCCTGCTTCTTGGAAGAAAAGCAATCAAACCTAGAAAGCATCTTAAAAAGCAAAGACTTCACCTTGCCGACAAAGGTCGGTATAGTTAAAGCTATGGTTTTCCCAGTAGTGATGTATGGAAGTGAGAGCTGGAC